>NC_138299.1:155316063-155373563 GCF_965601325.2 Salmo salar | reverse complement strand
TGTTTTTGGGGCTCTATGAGGTCTGTTTGTGTTTGTGAACAGAGCCCCAGGACCAGTTTGCTGAGGGGACTCTTCTCCAGGTTCATCTCTCTGTAGGTGATGGTTTGTTATGGAAGGTTTGGGGATCACTTCCTTTTAGGTGGTTGTAGAATTTTTTCTCTTTTCTGGATTTTAGTAATTAGTGGGTATCTGCCTAGTTCTGCTCTGCATTATTTTGTGTTTTACGTTGAACACTGAGGATATTTTTGCAGAATTCTGCATGCAGAGTCTCAGTTTGGTGTTTGTCCCATTTTGTGAATTCTTGGTTGGTGAGCGGACGCCAGACCTCACAACCATAAAGGACATTGGGTTATACAAATATTTTTAGCCAGATCCTAATTGGTATGTCGACTTTTATGTTCCTTTTGATGGCATAGAATACCAAGGTATGTATAGTTTTTTATGTGCTCTAGGGCAACAGTGTCTAGATGGAATTTGTATTTGTGGTCCTGGCAACTGGACCTTTTTTGGAACACCATTATTTTTGTCATACTGAGATTTACTGTCAGGGCCCAGGTCTGGCAGAATCTGTGCAGAAGATCTAGGTGCTATTCTTCTGATAGATCTTCCCCCTATCTCGCTATCTCCCTCCCCCTCTCTCTCTCTCTCTCTCTCTCTCTCTCTCTCTCTCTCTCTCTCTCTCTCTCTCTCTCTCTATCTCTCTATCTCTCTCCCTCTATCTCTATCTCTCTCCCTCTATCTCCATCCTTTCTCTCTCTCTATCTCCCTCCCTCTCTCTCTCCCTCCCTCTATCTCTCTCTATCTCCCCCTCCCTCTCCCTCTCTCTCCCTCCCTATCTCTCTCCCTCCCTCCATCTCTCTCCCTCCCTCTATCTCTCTCCCCCCTTTTCCCTCTCTATCTCCTATTCCCTCTCCCTCTATCTCCCTCCCTCTATCTCCCTCACTCTCTCTTTCTCTCTATGTCTTTCTCAATCTCCCCAAGTCACCTCCATTAAGTTGTGTGTTAGGAGGTCAAAGACAGGGGGGGTCACCCTCCCCTCTCCCATGAGGTATTAAATAAAAGAGGAAAGTGTTTTCATGTTTTTAAGACCTCAGGGTAGCACGTCCACCCACTTGCATCAGAGAACAAGAGAGAGAGGAAGAGAGAGAGAGAGAAAGAGACACAGAGAGAGAGAGGCCGGGAGAGAGACAGGGAGTGAGAAAGAGGAAGAGAGAGGCAGGGAGAAAGACAGGGGGAGAGAAAGAAAGAGATAGAAAGAGAGAGAGAGAAAAGGGGGGGAGAAAAGAGAGAAAGACAGAGGCAGCAGGAGAGAGGGCATGTGGGGGTGGGAGGGGTGGAGTCAAATCCTTAAAAATCCCATGAGGAAGTAATTACGCCATCCCCCTGAATACACACACACACACACACACACACACACACACACACACACACACACACACACCACACACACACACACACACACACACACACACACACACACACACTTTGAGTCAGTTGGAATAATAAATAAATAAACTAAAGTGAGAGCAAGAACAATATCCCCATTTAGAAACCCCCAAATTCTGAGTCCCATTCACTCCCACCCCTATCCTAACCCACACACCCACCCCTATCCTAACCCACACACCCACCCCTATCCTAACCCACACACCCACCCCTATCCTAACCCACACACCCACCCCTATCCTAACCCACCCACCCCTATCCTAACCCACACACCCACCCCTATCCTAACCCACACACCCACCCCTATCCTAACCCACCCACCCCTATCCTAACCCACACACCCACCCCTATCCTAACCCACACACCCACCCCTATCCTAACCCACCCACCCCTATCCTAACCCACACACCCACCCCTATCTTAACCCACACACCCACCCCTATCCTAACCCACACACCCACCCCTATCCTAACCCACCCACCCCTATCCTAACCCACACACCCACCCCTATCCTAACCCACCCACCCCTATCCTAACCCACACACCCACCCCTATCCTAACCCACCCACCCCTATCCTAACCCACACACCCACCCCTATCCTAACCCACCCACCCCTATCCTAACCCACACACCCACCCCTATCCTAACCCACACACCCACCCCTATCCTAACCATTTTACATTTACATTTACATTTTAGTCATTTAGCAGACGCTCTTATCCAGAGCGACTTACAGTAGTGAATGCATACATTTCATACAACTCATACATTTTTTTTTTTTTTCTGTGCTGGCCCCCCGTGGGAACCCACCCACCCCTATCCTAACCCACACACCCACCCCTATCCTAACCCACACACCCACCCCTATCCTAACCCACCCACCCCTATCCTAACCCACCCACCCCTATCCTAACCCACACACCCACCCCTATCCTAACCCACACACCCACCCCTATCCTAACCCACACACCCACCCCTATCCTAACCCACACACCCACCCCTATCCTAACCCACCCACCCCTATCCTAACCCACACACCCACCCCTATCCTAACCCACACACCCACCCCTATCCTAACCCACCCACCCCTATCCTAACCCACACACCCACCCCTATCCTAACCCACACACCCACCCCTATCCTAACCCACACACCCACCCCTATCCTAACCCACACACCCCTATCCTAACCCACACACCCCTATCCTAACCCACCCACCCACCCACCCCTATCCTTCCTCCCTCCCTCCCTCCCTCCCTCCCTCCCTCCCTCCCTCCCTCCCTCCCTCCCTCCCTCCCTCCCTCCCTCCCTCTATCTCTCCCTCCCTCTATCTCTCTCCCCCCTCTATCTCTCTCTCCCCCTCTGTCTCTCTCCCTCCCTCCACCTCTCTCTCCCTCCCTCCCTCCCTCCATTTATCTCTCACTCCCCTTCTCTGTCTTTACCCCCTTGTCTCTCTTCACTCCCCCACCTCTCTCTCTGAGATGTTGATTAGGACATATGCTACCTCCAACGATGCATTACTCATCGCCTAGCTCCCCTGGCTGTGCTGGACTATGTGTCTGTGTGTGTGTTTGTGTGTGTGTGTGTGTGTGTGACATTGAGGCTGGGGCATGGGCAAGGCTAGGACAGAGCTGGGATAGGATGGGCTGGGCTGGTGCCGGGCTTGGCTGTGTACTGCGCTGTGCAGAACTAGGGGTAGGATCTGTGTTTATATAGCCCAGGCAGACCCTCTCTCCGACCCATTCCCTCTCAGCCGGAGAACACAACCCTAGCAGAACCGCTGCCAAGGGATTGCTCAGCATTTCACGAGAGAGAGAGAGACAGAGAGAGAGAGAGCGAGACAGAGAGAGAGAGCGAGAGAGAGAGAAAAAGAGGAGAGGAGGGGAAACAGCTCTGACATATTTAACACAGACTCCCATTCTCAACATACTCACACACGCTGAGACAGACAGCAGACAAAACTCACAGCACATAGTCTCTGACAGGTAGGTAGACTTCAACACAGACAGACAGACTCTCTCTCTCTCTGAGACGGACGGCAGGCAGCATGTTTCTGCGGTGGCTCCCCCAGGCAGTGTGTCTGGTGTCGGTGTGTGTGTCGCTGACTCTTGGGTACGAGGACGATATCGAGGTGAACTATGGTGACAGTTACTACAACGAGATCACAGAGGGAGAGCCACTGGAGCGTAAGTCAAGTGTGTGTGTGTGTGTGTGTGTGTGTGTGTGCGTGTTTGAGTGTGTGCTGAGTGTGTGTGTGTGGAGTGTGTGTGGAGCTGTGTGTGGCGCGTTTTGAACGGAATAAGTTTGAGCTCTGAATGCTGAGTAAGTAATATGTGGACTATGTCTGGAACTCTCATATGGACACGTTTTCAACGGAATTAACCCATCATTGTTTCTGTTTATGCTTTTGCCATGCCATTATTTCCTTAGCCTCTCATACTACGCTAGATAACATCTTCAGTGTGTTAGGATAGATAATATCTTCAATGTGTTAGGATAGATAATGTCTTCAATGTGTTAGGATAGATAATGTCTTCAATGTGTTAGGATAGATAATATCTTCAATGTGTTAGGATAGATAATGTCTTCAATGTGTTAGGATAGATAATCTCTTCAATGTGTTAGGATAGATAATATCTTCAGTGTGTTAGGATAGATAATATCTTCAATGTGTTAGGATAGATAATGTCTTCAATGTGTTAGGATAGATAATGTCTTCAATGTGTTAGGATAGATAATGTCTTCAATGTGTTAGGATAGATAATGTCTTCAATGTGTTATGATAGATAATGTCTTCAATGTGTTAGGATAGATAATATCTTCAATGTGTTAGGATAGATAATATCTTCAATGTGTTATGATAGATAATGTCTTCAATGTGTTAGGATAGATAATGTCTTCAATGTGTTAGGATAGATAATGTCTTCAATGTGTTAGGATAGATAATGTCTTCAATGTGTTAGGATAGATAATCTCTTCAATGTGTTAGGATAGATAATATCTTCAATGTGTTATGATAGATAATGTCTTCAATGTGTTAGGATAGATAATGTCTTCAATGTGTTAGGATAGATAATGTCTTCAATGTGTTAGGATAGATAATATCTTCAATGTGTTATGATAGATAATGTCTTCAATGTGTTAGGATAGATAATGTCTTCAATGTGTTAGGATAGATAATGTCTTCAATGTGTTAGGATAGATAATGTCTTCAATGTGTTAGGATAGATAATCTCTTCAATGTGTTAGGATAGATAATATCTTCAATGTGTTAGGATAGATAATGTCTTCAATGTGTTAGGATAGATAATGTCTTCAATGTGTTAGGATAGATAACATCTTCAGTGTGTTAGGATAGATAATATCTTCAATGTGTTATGATAGATAATGTCTTCAATGTGTTAGGATAGATAATGTCTTCAATGTGTTAGGATAGATAATATCTTCAATGTGTTAGGATAGATAATATCTTCAATGTGTTAGGATAGATAATATCTTCAATGTGTTAGGATAGATAATGTCTTCAATGTGTTAGGATAGATAATCTCTTCAATGTGTTAGGATAGATAACGTCTTCAATGTGTTAGGATAGATAATGTCTTCAATGTGTTAGGATAGATAATGTCTTCAATGTGTTAGGATAGATAATGTCTTCAATGTGTTAGGATAGATAATGTCTTCAATGTGTTAGGATAGATAATCTCTTCAATGTGTTAGGATAGATAATATCTTCAATGTGTTAGGATAGATAATGTCTTCAATGTGTTAGGATAGATAATGTCTTCAATGTGTTAGGATAGATAATCTCTTCAATGTGTTAGGATAGATAATGTCTTCAATGTGTTAGGATAGATAATGTCTTCAATGTGTTAGGATAGATAATGTCTTCAATGTGTTAGGATAGATAATCTCTTCAATGTGTTAGGATAGATAATGTCTTCAATGTGTTAGGATAGATAATCTCTTCAATGTGTTAGGATAGATAATGTCTTCAATGTGTTAGGATAGATAATGTCTTCAATGTGTTAGGATAGATAATCTCTTCAATGTGTTAGGATAGATAATATCTTCAATGTGTTAGGATAGATAATGTCTTCAATGTGTTAGGATAGATAATGTCTTCAATGTGTTAGGATAGATAATCTCTTCAATGTGTTAGGATAGATAATGTCTTCAATGTGTTAGGATAGATAATGTCTTCAATGTGTTAGGATAGATAATGTCTTCAATGTGTTAGGATAGATAATGTCTTCAATGTGTTAGGATAGATAATGTCTTCAATGTGTTAGGATAGATAATATCTTCAATGTGTTAGGATAGATAATCTCTTCAATGTGTTAGGATAGATAATGTCTTCAATGTGTTAGGATAGATAATGTCTTCAATGTGTTAGGATAGATAATGTCTTCAATGTGTTAGGATAGATAATGTCTTCAATGTGTTAGGATAGATAATGTCTTCAATGCTGACCTGTGATGTTAATTTGTGGAACAACAAGTTGATAAAGAACTTGAACTGAATGAAACAGACTGGCTCAGTGTATTTGTCTCAATTAGGATTTAATGGAACATTAGTGAATTGACTTTGTTCAGTCACAGCCCACTGAATGCCAGTCGTGAGTGAATGAAGGTTTTAGTGTCAGGCTTGTTACTGACTTAAATCGGCTGGTCAAGAAGTCCAGGGTTGGAGTTAAGAGTTCATAAATCTGCATGTTCAAAACCAGTGGAGGCTGCTGAGGGGAGGACGGCTCATTATAATGGGCTGAAACAGAGTAAATGGTATGGTATCAAACCATGGAAACCACGGAAACCATGTGTTTGATACCATTCCACTCATTCCGCTCCAGCCATTACCACGAGCCCGTCCTCCCCAGTTAAGGTGCCACCAACCTCCTGTGTTCAAAACGCAGACCATAAAAAAAACTCTGCATTTTAAACCATTTGGCCTGCCTTTTATATTATAAGGCAACAATGTGTTTTTTTCTTCAATAGAGTGATATGGGGCGGGCAACTCTAGTTTTCATCACACAAAATAAATTCATGTTTTACTTGAAGTTAATCTTGCATTTTTAACTTGCTAAAAAAAAACTACTGGAGAAAAGTACCCACTGCGTCTTCTTCCTCTGCCATCAATCAAGTCGCTGTCTGCTGACCTAATGCCTGTTCTTGAAGGCGGTGGAATTTGATTGGTCTTACAAGAGCAAAGATTTCTCATCCGAGTGGAGAAGTGCAACTGATGCACAAAATGTGTCTGAAGCCGAGCAGAAATGACAATCAGTTTAGATCTGCATTTACAAAACACAGTAAGATATTTTTTCTGCGTTATATATTATTCTTTTTTTTTGTGTGTGTGAAAAAAACACAGAATTCTGCTTTAAGGAAACTCCTGGAAGTCTATTTAATAGGTATGATCGTCAGGCCTTTGCATGGCTGTGTTCAGTCAGTGTGTATCCAGATATCATACTAAAAGAGTTTGATTTTTGAATCATTGTGGATACATTCTGCTTGTGTGGGTTGTAAAAGTCTGTCTAGATGTACTCTGTCCAGTGTTGCTCTTTGTCAAGTTATTTATCTCTGAATATGAAGTACTAAGAGTGTAATCATAGAGAGTGTGAGCACTGACTGTGTTAGTGTGTCAGAGTTGGCTGAGCACATCTGGACATGTTCTCCTCTCTTCTCCTCTCCTCTCTTCTCCTCTCTTCTCCTTTCTTCTCTTCTCCTCTCTTCTCCTCTCCTCTCCTCTCTTCTCCTCTCTTCTCCTTTCTTCTCCTCTCTTCTCCTCTCTTCTCCTTTCTTCTATTCTCCTCTCCTCTCTTCTCCTCTCTTCTCTTCTCCTCTCTTCTCCTCTCTTCTCTTCTCCTCTCTTCTCCTCTCTTCTCCTTTCTTCTCCTCTCCTCTCCTCTCCTCTCTTCTCCTTTCTTCTCCTCTCTTCTCCTCTCTTCTCCTCTCCTCTCTTCTCCTCTCCTCTCTTCTCCTCTCTTCTCCTCTCTTCTCCTCTCTTCTCCTTTCTTCTCCTCTCTTCTCTTCTCTTCCCTCTCTCCTCTCTCTTACCTGGCAGAGGGTGCACTGAGTAAGTACAGTTCATAAATAATGTAAATAATCTGGACCAGTGTTTACTGAATGGTGAGTCACTTCCAATTCAGCTGCTCTGAAATTTCCAAAAGCTTTCGGCTGGGTTATGAAGCAACAGAGGTTTGTGAATCACTGCTCTACCTCTGTTAGTAGACTATATCTCCAGCAGTTGTGGCTGAGGGACTGTTCCTCAGTGTGTTCTGTCAGTGTTGGCTGTGAAAGTCTGGGCAGAGAGTAAGTTAGGCGAGAGGAGACCGGGGATTTTATCCTCCTATCGAGACCATAACGAATAACTGGTCATTGATCAAAGAAATACTATTTAACTGGGGAATTCTTCTCTCAGCTGTTTTGGAAGGCAGGCTCCTTGGTGTGTGTATGTGTGTGTGTGTGTGTGTGTGTGTGTGTGTGTGTGTGTGTGTGTGTGTGTGTGTGTGTGTGTGTGTGTGTGTGTGTGTGTGTGTATGGTTCGTACTCTAACAGAAAACCATTAACAAAAATAACTTTGCTCAGGGCAGTTTGTAATGTGATTTTACATTACACCCATTACCGTACCAGAGGGAGAGACCGTGCCAATAACTCAAACTACCAGGACACAGGACACAGAAAGAAAAAGAGAGGGAGAGATAGAGAACGAGACGTGTAGAGAGGGGAAGAGCGGGAAATAGATTGATACCGTTTCAAACTAAGAAAAGGATCATCTGAGACAGAGATGGACAGTTGTCAGGAGAAAGGATAGGAATCACCGTGTTGACTTTAAACGTATGAATACAAGCCATCTAACATGCATGCCTGTCTCTTCCACCCCACCTCTCCTTCCCACTCTCTTCTCCACTCTTTCTCGCTCTCTCCCTTCCCCATTCCTCTCTCTCTCTCTCTCTCTCTCTCTCTCTCTCCCTCCCTCTCCCAGCCACGGCCATCCCAACCCAAGCCCCCTGTAAGGTTACAGAGATGACTAAATGGGACAAGCTCTTCTCCATGCTGGAGAACTCTCAGATGAGGGAGAACATGCTTCTGCAGTACTCCGATGACATCATCAAGGTGGAGTTAGGGTCGTTGCGTGGAGAAATGCTAAGGTTGGTATATGTATATCTAAATATATAGGCACTTCCAATAATAATCATATAGTGGGTGCTTATATTTGTCCTATTTCACACCTGTACAAGCGTGTATTAATTGGAAATGTGTTTTTGTTGCATATCCCACTCTGCCTGAGACACCTTCGGAGAGTGGGATCACAGCCAGGGTTTGCCATTCAACGGTGACCTTGGAACAATTAAGGTTCAGTGTCTTGCTCAAGGGCACATCAACAGACTTTTCACCTTGTCGGTTCTGGGATTTGAACCACTAGTCTACCTGCCACCAACTAATATACAAGCACTATGTGGGAAAAGTACCCAATTGTCATACTTGAGTAAAAGGCTAGATTCCTTAATAGAAAATGACTCAAGTAAAAGTGAAAGTCAACCAGTAAAATAATACTTGAGTAAAAGTCTAAAAGTATTTGGTTTAAAATGTACTAGTACTATAGTACCCACTCAGAGCTCCCGAGTGGCGCAGCGGTCTAAGGACCTGCATCTCAGTGCAAGAGGCATCACTGCAGTCAAATCAAATCAAAGTTTATTTGTCACGTGCACCGAATGCAACAGGTGTAGAACTTACAGTGAAATGCTTACTTACAGGCTCTAACCAATAGTGCAAAAAGGTATTAGGTGAACAATAGGTAAGTAAAGAAATAAAACAACAGTAAAAAGACCGGCTATATACAGTAGCGAGGCTATAAAAGTACCGAGGCTACATACAGACACCGGTTAGTCAGGCTTATTGAGGTAGTATGTAGGTATGGTTAAAGTGACTATGCATACATGATGAACAGAGAGTAGCAGTAGTGTAAAAGAGAGGTTGGCGGGTGGTGGGTGGGACGCAATGCAGATAGCCCGGTTAGCCAATGTGTGGGAGCACTGGATGGTCGGGCCAATTGAGGTAGTATGTACATGAATGTATAGTTAAAATGACTATGCATATATGATAAACAGAGAGTAGCAGCAGTTTAAAAAGAGGGTTTGGGGGGGTAGGGGGGGGCACACAATGCAAATAGTCCGGGTAGCCATTTGATTACCTGTTCAGGAGTCTTATGGCTTGGGGGTAAAAACTGTTGAGAAGCCTTTTTGTCCTAGACTTGGCACTCCGGTACCGCTTGTCATGTGGTAGTAGAGAGAACGGTCTATGACTGTGGTGGCTGGGGTCTTTGACAATTTTTAGGGCCTTCCCCTGACACCGCCTGGTGTAGAGGTCCTGGATGGTAGGCAGCTTAGCCCCAGTGATGTACTGGGCCGTACGCACTACCCTGTGTAGTGCATTGCTGTCTTAGGCCGAGCAATTGCCATACCAGGCAGTGATGCAACCAGTCAGGATGCTCTCGATGTTGCAGCTGTAGAACCTTTTGAGGATCTCAGGACCCATTTCAAATCTTTTTAGTTTCCTGAGGGGGAATAGACTTTGTCGTGCCCTCTTCACGACAGTCTTGGTGTGTTTGGACCATTCTAGTTTGTTGGCGATGTGGACACCAAGGAACTTGAAGCTCTCAACCTGCTCCACTACAGCCCCGTTGATGAGAACGGGGGCGTGCTCTGTCCTCCTTTTCCTGTAGTTCACAATCATCTCATTAGTCTTGGTTACGCTGAGGGATAGGTTGTTATTCTGGCAACACCCGGCCAGGTCTCTGACCTCCTCCCTATAGGCTGTCTCATCGTTGTCTGTGATCAAGCCTACCACTGTTGTGTCGTCTGCAAACTTAATGATGGTGTTGGAGTCGTGCCTGGCCATGCAGTCGTGGGTGAACAGGGAGTACAGGAGGGGACTGAGCACGCACCCCTGCGGGGCTCCAGTGTTGAGGATCAGCGTGGCAGATGTGTTGCTACCTACCCTCACCACCTGGGGGCGGCCCATCAGGAAGTCCAGGATCCAGTTGCACAGGGAGGTGTTTAGTCCCTGGTTCGAATCCAGGCTGAATCACATCCGGCCGTGATTGGGAGTCCCATAGGTCGGCACACAATTAGCCCAGCGTTGTCCGGGTTTGGCCGGGGTAGACCGTCATTGTAAATAAGAACTTGTTCTTAACTGACTTTACCAACCCCAAATCGACCTTTACCAATCCAAAATCGACCTTTACCAAACCACCAATCCCAAATCGACCTTTACCAATCCCAAATCGATCTTTACCAAACCCAAATCGACCTTTACCAAACCACCAATCCCAAATCGATCTTGACCAAACCACCAATCCCAAATCGACCTTTGCCAATCCCAAATCGACCTTTACCAATCCCAAATCTACCTTTACCAAACCACCAATCCCAAATCGACCTTTGCCAAACCACCAATCCCAAATCAATCCCCTAAATTCTGTGCACCTGTGTATATCTGAAAGGAGTCCATGTGTAATGTAGCCTACTTCCTGGTCTCTGATGTAATCCCTCTCTAATCCCTCTTCTCCTGACCCCAGGTTCGTGGCTCAGTATGGAGGGGCCTGTGGCGTTGCGGTGGAGACTGCTGGACGGAGGATGTCCATGCAAATGGAAGCTCGCCTCAAGGAGAGCCTGGAGCAGCTCAGGCAAGATCGGAGCATTGCTGCTGGGAAATATGCAGGTAATTCTGGGGATAGCCACCAGGAGACACTGTTACAGCAGCTCCTCACCGCGGCGCGGACACAGGCTTCCCGACTCGTCAAGCTAGAAAATATCTGCCTGAGTAATCCAGGACCCATAACGCCACCAGAGGCAAAGGGGGAAGACCTGCAGCAGGATGTGGCGTCGGCAGAGATGATGGTTGCCCTGGTGACAGAGCTGGCGAAGACGAGGGCAGTACTGGAACTAGCGTTCAAGTCGGCACAGCAACGACACCTGCCCGCAGGTGAGAACATCTCTTCCTGTGTCACTATCTATACATCCTACCATCCTTTACATCACTTCTCAATCAGGGGTGCTACTTTCCACAGGGGGTACTTGACCCAACCAGTGGGTGCTAGTACTTGGCCTATCCTCAGGGGGTACTTGGCCTATCCTCAGGGGGTACTTGACCCAACCAGTGGGTGCTAGTACTTGGCCTATCCTCAGGGGGTACTTGGCCTATCCTCAGGGGGTACTTGACCTGTCCTCAGGGGGTACTTGGCCTATCCTTAGGGGGTACTTGTCCTATCCACAGGGGGTACTTGGCCTTTCCACAGGGGGTACTTGTCCTATCCACAGGGGGTACTTGGCCTTTCCACAGGGGGTACTTGGCCTATCCTCAGGGGGTACTTGGCCTATCCTCAGGGGGTACTTGGCCTATCCTCAGGGGGTACTTGGCCTATCCTCAGGGGGTACTTGGCCTATCCTCAGGGGGTACTTGGCCTATCCTCAGGGGGTACTTGACCTATCCTCAGGGGGTACTTGACCTATCCTCAGGGGGTACTTGGCCTATCCTCAGGGGGTACTTGGCCTATCCTCAGGGGGTACTTGACCTATCCTCAGGGGGTACTTGGCCTATCCTCAGGGGGTACTTGGCCTATCCTCAGGGCGTACTTGACCTATCCTCAGGGGGTACTTGGCCTATCCTCAGGGGGTACTTGAGAAGACTCATAGGACCATAGGCCTACTGGTAAAAGACACATGAGGGGTTAGTCCAGGGGTATTCCGGGCCGAGCAACATGTCCTTGTTGGTACAGTAACCAGGTTGAGAAGCTCTGCTCTACATAATGTAGAAAATTCATGTTTAAACACCATCAGGTAATACAGCACCCACTCTTACAAGAATCACAGCAGACATCCCTCCCAGGCAATTTGATCCTGAAAGAATGAATATAGCAAATATATACCTAGGGAGTATGAATATAAAAATGTTTCTAGTCCATTTTTCTTATAACAGGGATTCTTATCAGAGTCCCTTTCCGTGTTCCAAACTCAGCCTCTGCATCTGTGATCTCTATCTGTAAGGATCTGAGAGCCTACATATACCCACGTCCTGTACAGACCTCTTCCTGCTTACTCTGTTGGAATTCAATCAAAAACAAAATGAGCCCAGGTCTTCAGTAGTTCCATGCATTAATCAGATAAATCCTCAATGCTGTTTATATCACACACACCATCACAAACACGCACGCACGCACGCGCACGCACGCACACTTACACACACTTACACACACACACACACACACACACACACACACACACACACACACACACACACACACACACACACACACACACACACACGACACACACACACACAGGTATAATCATTAGCAGGTCGGCACAGCAACCACAGAAAAGCACCCTGGGAAGCAGAACCAGATGGGAACGGTTACGCCCGGAGAGAAACCTGAGACAAATCTAACATCAATATTTAGGGTCTGGTAGGAAGACTCAATCACTGTGTGTGTCATAACCTAGATATTAGACTGCTGCTGCAGAGAGAGGGGGGAGGGAGCTGTCCACACTGGTTTAAAACACCCGTAGTAATACAGGAATCATACATAATCCCACACACATAGGAAGACTGATTCAAACCTCCAGCAGTGATTTCCTCTCCTGGCCTGATTCGGGGCTGATGCATTATCTCATGGTGTTATTATCCAGTGGTGGGAAAAGTACCCAATTGTCATACTTGAGTAAAAGGATAGATTCCTTAATAGAAAATGACTCAAGTAAAAGTGTAAGTCACCCAGTAAAATACAACTTGAGGAAAAGTCTAAAAGTATTTGGTTTTAAATATACTTAAGTATCACAAGTAAATGTAATTGCTAAAATATACTTAAGTATAAAAAGTAGAAGTAAAAGTATAAATAATAAAACATAAGCAAAGCAGACGGCACCATTTTCTTGTTTTTAAAATTGAAGGATAGCCAAGGGCACGATCCAACTCGAAGATATCACCTATAAAATATGCTTTTATGTTTAGTGAGTCTGCCAGATCAGAGGGATGTTCTCTGTTTAGTGAGTCCTCCAGATCAGAGGCAGTAGGGATGACCAGGGATGTTCTCTGTTTAGTGAGTCCTCCAGATCAGAGGCAGTAGGGATGACAAAAAGTCATATCGATAGGTATGTGAATTGGACCATGTTCCTGTCCTGCTAAGCATTCTAAATGTAGTACTTTTGGGTGTCATGGAAAAGGTACGGAGTAAAAAGCACAATATTTTCGATAGGAATGTAGTGAAGTAAAAGTAAAAGTTGTCAAAAATATAAATAGTAAAGTAAAGTACAGATTCCCCCAAAAACTACTTAAGTTGTACTTTAAAGTATTTTTACTTAAGAACTTTTTATTTTTTATTTTTTTCTTCCCATATATTTTCAATAACTGCATATGTGACATAACTCCTCCGTTTCCATTCATAATATCATTAATAAATATAATAACATTTTTAAACATTTTTTCCATAAAGAATGTTTTTTTATTAAATCAGTATATTTGAGTTTAACCATTACATTTGTTGTAATATTTGTTCTATCTTTTCTGGAGGATAAAACTGAAATTGTAACCAGCTTTGTACGGCTCGTTTAAAAAAAGGGTGAAACTTTTCAATTAGAAATGAGAAGTTGTAGTCTGTATAAAGGCAAAAAGGCCATTTTGGATCAAAAGATGAGCCTTTCTTAATAATCTACTGGAGAACCACTTTGGGTTTAAGTATAACTTATGTATGAGTGAAGCTTTTAGTGAGAGGTTTAAAGCTTTAATATTTAATAATTTTAGACCCCCAAACTCATATTTATTATATAAATAGACACGTTTAATTTTGTCTGGCTTTAGCATTCCAAAATAAAATGAAATATGTTTTGCTCATATGATTTTTTTTTAAAATGAGTAATCTGGAGTATGTAGGCTGTACCATTAGTAAGTCAGTAAACTGTGATAGGACCATTAGTAAGTCAGTAAACTGTGATAGGACCATTAGTAAGTCAGTAAACTGTGATAGGACCATTAGTAAGTCAGTAAACTGTGATAGGACCATTAGTAAGTCAGTAAACTGTGATAAGTATTTACCTCTTCACGGTTGCAGAATTGTATCTATTGAAATGAATTGTGGTATATTCATTTATATTTTTTGACACTGTATTTTTTATGATCCAATACATAATATGGTACAATTGTCATAATCAGGTTTTAGTCCAGAGAGGCCAGAAAAGTGATCAAGATCCTTAATGAGACTGTGCAGGGATCCAGATTGTGGACTTAAGTACTTTACACCACTGCTCACACACACACACACACACACACACACACACACACACACACACACACACACACACACACACACACACACACACACACACACACACACACACACACACACACACACACACACACACACACACACACACACACACACACACAAAGGCCTACAATGTGCACAATCAAACAAGAGAGTGGTGTTTGTGATAAGAAACAGAGCATCCAGGTTTATTATTTGGTCGCCTAAAGGACAGAGAGAGAAAATAAGGAGGGTACCCGCCGAGCGGGAAAAGGAGAAGAACAGGGGAAAAACGTCCCGTCTATGACATCATCGACCACATCACCACTGACCGCAACCTGAGCCTCAGCCACCCTCTGATCACACCATAGTCTACCGCTCAAATACCTCTCAAATACTTTTACTTCACTCTATTGGCATGCATGACTGTTACACGTTCAACCATAGAGATCCTATATAGATCGTTCTGTAGTCATTCATATTGGGTATAACAATGTTGCCAACGAAGATCTCTCAGGGTTTATATAGAACAGCCCTTAGCCATGGTATATTGGCCATATATCCACACCCCCTCTGGCCTTATTGCTTAAATATACCACAGCTTTCAGCCAATCACCATTCAGAGTTCGAACCACCCAGTTTATGATACATCAAGAATATCTAGTGCCGTGTTTCTTGACGTGAAAACCTTTTGGATAAAGGCTTGACGATCTGGTCATCCGTCGTGCTTCTGAGAACAGAGCAAAGTCCTGAAGAAGCCCTGTGAGGCAGCATGCTGGCAGATGGCAGGGCCTGTTTCCGTTTCTCTCCCTTTAAACAAATGAAGTAAGAATGTAAATAAGACTTATAACAAGAGGAAAAGAACAATGACAAAAGTAGAAGTAGATTTTGAGTTCTTGTCATCTTGTGGTTTCCTAAATTGGTCATCTTACAGATCAATTAATAACTGTAAAATGACTAAAGCAATTCTCTCATCCTCTCCTCCCTCCCTCCTCTCTCCCAGGCTGTGAGACCGCTCTTCTCTTCCCTATGCGTTCCCGTCGTATCTTCTCCTCGGTGACACCAGACCTCCCTCTCTCCCTCTCTTCCTTCACCGTGTGCCTGTGGGCCAAGCCCGTCTCCGTCTCCAACAGAACCGTGCTGTTCTCCTACGGAATCAAACGGAACCCCTATGAGATCCAGCTCCTTCTCAGTGGAACCAGGGCTCTCTTTACCGTGGGAGGAGAGGCTCACCTGGTGGAGGGGCGGGGCGTGGTGAGAGGAGGAATTTGGACCCACATATGTGGGGCTTGGAGCTCTGAGCAGGGCATAGCGTCACTGTGGGCCGATGGACACAGAGTGGCATTCACACCCGGGGTGGCCGAGGGCCACGTGTTACCCGATGGAGGCTCCCTCCAGCTGGGGCAGGAGAAGAACGACGGTGGGGTCTCTGGAGGGTCAGGTGGCAGTGGGAGTCAGATGCCTGGGTTTGACGGAGGCTTCGATGCCAAGTTGGCGTTCACTGGGAAGATGACGGGGGTCAACATGTGGGACAGCGTGCTGACGGAGGAGGAGATATCCCAGCTGGCTTTGCAGGACGGCGAGGGGTGTGAGCAGAGGGGGAACGTAGTTGGGTGGGGCGTGACGGAGATCGTGCCTCACGGGGGTGCTCAGTTCATCAACTAACTCTGATGACGTTTTCATCATCATCATCATCCTCATCATCATCATTTAAATGAACTCTACCATCACCATTAATAACCTAAAACCTGCAGTGCAGAACAGCCCAACCGGCTGAGACTGTGACAATAATGTGAACATGAACAACATCAACAACAACTCCTTTTAATGGTTAAAGAGACTGTGACAATAATGTGAACAACAACAACATCAACAACAACAACATCAACAACAACTCCTTTTAATGGTTAAAGAGACTGTGACAATAATGTGCCCTGTTGAAGGAGTGGTTCCCATTTAGAGTAGCAGGAGAGTGGCAACACACACACAGTATACTGTACATAGCCTTAGGAGGAGAAGTGGAGAAAACACAGGTTTAAAGAGAGAGAAGAAAGGAAAGAACAGAAACAAAGAGCTCATTGTGTGGAAGGAGAGATGCTTTGGATCAACTGTCACAAAAACCAGTCTGCGAGGGTCATCGCTAGATGGCCATGCCAGAGGAGGACAACACTATCTATACCATCAGAAGCTATGCTAGAGGAGGACAACATTATCTATACCATCAGAAGCTACGCTAGAGGAGGACAACATTATCTATACCATCAGAAGATATGCTAGAGAGGACAACATTATCTATACCATCAGAAGCTCTGCTAGAGAGGACAACATTATCTATACCATCAGAAGCTCTGCTAGAGAGGACAACATTATCTATACCATCAGAAGCTCTGCTAGAGAGGACAACATTATCTATACCATCAGAAGCTATGCTAGAGAGGACAACATTATCTATACCATCAGAAGCTACGCTAGAGAGGACAACATTATCTATACCATCAGAAGATATGCTAGAGAGGACAACATTATCTATACCATCAGAAGCTCTGCTAGAGAGGACAACATTATCTATACCATCAGAAGCTCTGCTAGAGAGGACAACATTATCTATACCATCAGAAGCTCTGCTAGAGAGGACAACATTATCTATACCATCAGAAGCTATGCTAGAGAGGACAACATTATCTATACCATCAGAAGCTATGCCAGAGGAGGACAACATTATCTATACCATCAGAAGCTATGCTAGAGAGGACAACATTATCTATACCATCAGAAGCTACGCTAGAGAGGACAACATTATCTATACCATCAGAAGCTCTGCTAGAGAGGACAACATTATCTATACCATCAGAAGCTCTGCTAGAGAGGACAACATTATCTATACCATCAGAAGCTATGCTAGAGAGGACAACACTATCTATACCATCAGAAGCTATGCTAGAGAGGACAACATTATCTATACCATCAGAAGCTATGCTAGAGAGGACAACATTATCTATACCATCAGAAGCTACGCTAGAGAGGACAACATTATCTATACCATCAGAAGCTATGCTAGAGAGGACAACATTATCTATACCATCAGAAGCTATGCTAGAGAGGACAACATTATCTATACCATCAGAAGCTATGCTAGAGAGGACAACATTATCTATACCATCAGAAGCTCTGCTAGAGAGGACAACATTATCTATACCATCAGAAGCTCTGCTAGAGAGGACAACATTATCTATACCATCAGAAGCTACGCTAGAGAGGACAACATTATCTATACCATCAGAAGCTATGCTAGAGAGGACAACATTATCTATACCATCAGAAGCTATGCTAGAGAGGACAACATTATCTATACCATCAGAAGCTACGCTAGAGAGGACAACATTATCTATACCATCAGAAGCTCTGCTAGAGAGGACAACATTATCTATACCATCAGAAGCTATGCTAGAGAGGACAACATTATCTATACCATCAGAAGCTATGCTAGAGAGGACAACATTATCTATACCATCAGAAGCTACGCTAGAGAGGACAACATTATCTATACCATCAGAAGCTATGCCAGAGGAGGACAACATTATCTATACCATCAGAAGCTACGCTAGAGAGGACAACATTATCTATACCATCAGAAGCTACGCTAGAGAGGACAACATTATCTATACCATCAGAAGCTACGCTAGAGAGGACAACATTTGCTATAAATATCAGCAGTATTTGTTACTAATGGGAGTGTCAGGGTTAAGGGGTAAGGTAAATGGTAAAGGGTTGAGGTTTGGGTTTAGTTGTTAGGGTGGCATTGTGGTTAGAAAACGTTTTACCTTGGTCCTCTCTGGCATGGCTACGTAGTAACAACCATCTGCATGTTGCCATGGGAGATTGTAACCTTTTTATTACCTTATAATCTTATGTTTCCCGGAAAAAAAGTGAATCTTTTTTCAATCGTTGTTTCCAACTTTTTATTTTATTTATCAAAGTGTTTACATTCAGATGTGATAAACATAATATTTCAGTTGTTTTGTTTTTCTCTTTGTTTTCTATACATCCAGAGGGGTTATTGTTTCTCTTTGTTTTCTATACATCCAGAGGGATTATTGTGTTTCTCTTTGTTTTCTATACATCCAGAGGGGTTATTGTTTCTCTTTGTTTTCTATACATCCAGAGGGGTTATTGTGTTTCTCTTTGTTTTCTATACATCCAGAGGGGTTATTGTTTCTCTTTGTTTTCTATACATCCAGAGGGTTTATTGTGTTTCTCTTTGTTTTCTATACATCCAGAGGGGTTATTGTTTCTCTTTGTTTTCTATACATCCAGAGGGTTTATTGTTTCTCTTTGTTTTCTATACATCCAGAGGGTTTTATTGTGTTTCTCTTTGTTTTCTATACATCCAGAGGGTTTTATTGTGTTTCTCTTTGTTTTCTATACATCCAGAGGGTTTTATTGTGTTTCTCTTTGTTTTCTATACATCCAGAGGGTTTTATTGTGTTTCTCTTTGTTTTCTATACATCCAGAGGGTTTTATTGTGTTTCTCTTTGTTTTCTATACATCCAGAGGGTTTATTGTTTCTCTTTGTTTTCTATACATCCAGAGGGTTTTATTGTGTTTCTCTTTGTTTTCTATACATCCAGAGGGATTATTGTTTCTCTTTGTTTTCTATACATCCAGAGGGGTTATTGTGTTTCTCTCTGTTTTCTATACATCCAGAGGGGTTTATTGTGTTTCTCTCTGTGACAACAGATGACAGAACTAAGATGTTATTCCCTGTTGGTTTTGCGTCTGCTGTGAGACAGAAACACTTGATTTGAAAAGAGGAACTGTGGACAATGTTTACAGAATTTGTTAGGACCGATCTCTGCTCTTTGTTAACGTAGTAGGCAATGGGTATCATATTGTAAATCGTTTTGTGTTTTTGTCAAGAAGTAAAAATGAATGTATTTTGTATATAAATATTTTTTTGCATACAGTAGGACTAGAATTGGAGACCAAGATATTAATAAAACTACATGTTAACATTATGCGTCTGATGCATTTCTTCATCACCGACAGTAAAGACACGTTTAAACACGGTAATTGTTTCCCTCTTGATTTATTTCCCCAGGTGCTCCTGTGTCAAAAGGCCATTTCAGTCATCCCAACAACAGTTGCACATTTGGATGTGTTGAGTGATCGTTGCATATTAACTTAATTCAAAAGTCTTTCACTTTATTTAGATAGTCCTAATGCATAACTACAGAGAGTTAGTGAATGCAGTGAACGTGCTCATCAGTGGATACATAGTTGAATGTGAGGTAGATAGTCAGCAGGCTGTCAACTAAGCCCAACTTCTGTTTCACTTGATTTAGATAGTCCCAAAGCATATCTACAGATAGTTACTAGAATGAAAACAAATATGCTGCTAAGTTGTAGCTGGTGATAGTCTACAGATCCTTTCTGTTGGTCAATCCCCCCTCGTATCCCTCCCTCCCTCTTGTTCCCTATCCCCGAGACAAGGTACTGTATCAGCTTATGCATGCTTCACCCACTCTTTACCACGTTAACCCCACCCCCTGCCCCGTAGCCCAGGGAACCAATAACAAATTACCTCTCCCCTCCCAGCAGCCACCAGTTCAGGAAATAGGATGATGTAATGTGGTTCGGGTGAGGTCAGGGGGTTTGGCCAATGGGTGGCTGAGTTTGGGGTGGACAACCGAACATGTGTGTATGTACGGTATACAGTACCTTCAGAAAGTATTCATACCCCTTGACTTAGTCCACATTTTGTTGTGTTACAGCATGAATCCAAAATGGATTAAATATTTTTTTTCTCTCTCACCCCCATCTACACACAATATCCCAGAATGACAAAGTCAAAACATGTTTTAAAAAAAAAAAACATTTTTACAAATGTATTCGAAAATGAAATACAGAAATATCTACTTTACATACAGTAAGTACTCACAACCATGGGTCAATACTTTGTAGAAGCACCTTTGGCAGTGATTACAGCTGCGAGTCTTTCTGGTCTCTAAGAGCTTTCCACACTTGGGTTGTGCAACATTTGCCAATTATTATTTTCAAAATTCTTCAAGCTCTGTCAAATTGGTTGTTGATCATTGTTAGAAGACAATTTTCAGGTCTTGCCATTGATTTTTAAGTAGATTTAAGTCAAAACTGTAACTCGGCCACTCAGGAACATTCACTGTCTTCTTGGTGAGCAACTCTTGGTGAGCAACTGTAGAGTTAGCCTTGTATTTTAGGTTATTGTCTTGCTGAAAGGTGAATTCATCTCCCAGTGTCTGGTGGAAAGCAGACTGAACCAGGTTTTCCTTTAGGATTTTGCCTGTGCATAGGTCCATTAAATGTATTTTTTATCCTGAAAAACTCCCCAGTCCTTAACAATTACAAGCATACCCATAACAAAATGCAGCCACCACGATGCTTGAAAATATGGGGAGTGGTACTCAGTAATGTGTTGTATTGGATTTCCCCAAAACATAACACTTTGTATTCTGGACAGGATGCATGTTTTGGAATATTTGTATTCTGTACAAGCTTCCTTCTTTTCACTCTGTCATTTAGGTTATTATTGTGGAGTAACTACCATGTTGTTGATCCATCCTCAGTTTTCTCTTATCACAGCCATTAAACTCTGTAACTGTTTTAAAGTCACCGTTGGCCTCATGGTGAAAACCCTGAGCGGTTTCCTTCCTCTCCGGTAACTGAGTTAGGAAGGACGCCTGTATCTTTGTATTGATACACCATCCAAAGTAATTTTCAGTGTCGGTTTTTTATTTTATTTTGACCCATCTACCAATAGGTGGCCTTCTTAGCGAGGCATTGGAAAACCTTCCTGGTCGTTATGGATTACTCTGTGTTTAAAATTCATTGCACGACTGAGGGACCTTACAGATAATTGTATGTGTGGGGTACAGAGATGAGGATAGTCTTTAAAAAATCATGTTAAACTCTATTATTGCACACAGAGTGAGTCCATGCAACTTATTATGTGACTTGTTAAGCACATGTTTACTGCTGAACTTATGTAGGCTTGCCATAAAGGGGTTGAATCCTTATTGACTCAAGACATTTCAGCTTAACATTTTTAATTAATTTGTAAAAAATTCCTAAAAACATAATTCCACTTTGACATTATGGGGTATTGTGTGTAGGCCAGCAGACAACAAATCTCAATTAAATCCATTTTAAATTCAGTCTGTAACACAACAACATGTGGAAAACATCAAGGGGTGTGAAAATATTCTGTATCTGATAATGAGGTAGGCCCCTGGGGGGTTTACTGTAGTTGCCTGTAAAACCTTAATGAGGTAGACCCCTGTGGGGTTTACTGTAGTTGCCTGTAAAACCTTAATGAGGTAGGCTCCTGTGGGGTTTACTGTAGTTGCCTGTAAAACCTTAATGAGGTAGTCCTGTGGGGTTTACTGTAGTTGCCTGTAAAACCTTAATGAGGTAGTCCTGTGGGGTTTACTGTAGTTGCCTGTAAAACCTTAATGAGGTAGTCCTGTGGGGTTTACTGTAGTTGCCTGTAAAACCTTAATGAGGTAGGCCCCTGTGGGGTTTACTGTAGTTGCCTGTAAAACCTTAATGAGGTAGTCCTGTGGGGTTTACTGTAGTTGCCTGTAAAACCTTAATGAGGTAGGCCCCTGTGGGGTTTACTGTAGTTGCCTGTAAAACCTTAATGAGGTAGGCCCTTGTGGGGTTTACTGTAGTTGCCTGTAAAACCTTAATGAGGTAGACCCCTGTGGGGTTTACTGTAGTTGCCTGTAAAACCTTAATGAGGTAGTCCTGTGGGGTTTACTGTAGTTGCCTGTAAAACCTTAATGAGGTAGTCCTGTGGGGTTTACTGTAGTTGCCTGTAAAACCTTAACACTGTGCCTGCCCCACTGCTAGCCAACGGAGAGGTTGAAAAACACATATACTGTACACATGTGGATCTCACACACACACACACACACACACACACACAGTGCTAGATCATTATCTGCTGCAGGTAACTGCCAAAATAAAGGAAACGCATAACAGCTTCAGTGTGTCTGGAACTCTATTGGAGGGATGCAGCATCACTCTGCAACGAGAAATACCATCATTTGCTGTTTCGTTGATGGTGGTGGAAAACGCTGTCTCAAGTGACGCTACAGAATTCAACTGGGCTAAGATCTTATGACTGACCCCCCCCCCCCCCACCTCACCCCCCCCTTCCTTTCTCCACAGTAACAAAGCACACAAGTACCCGGTGGATGTGCCAAAAAGTACAACATACAACAGTTGATAAAATGAAAATTGAACTTGACATAAGGAATGATGCATTTTTTACATTTTAGTCATTTAGCAGACGCTCTTATCCAGAGCAACTTACAGTAGTGAATGCATACATTTCATACAATTTCATACATTTTTTTTTTCTGCGCTGGCCCCCCATGGGAATCAAACCCACAACCCTGGCATTGCAAACACCATGCTCTACCAACTGAGCTACAGGGAAGGCGATGCCTTAAACAGAGACATTACACAGTAAATCATCAACACTGTTTCGCAGCAGATGGCACCTCAAACCAATAAAACATGACATTTAACCATGCCAGTATTAACTGGGGAGTGACAGCCATTTCCCAATACGCTGTCATGTAACTGTGTGTGTATGTGAGAACACAAAACAGTTGGAAAGCTTCGATAAGAGGGGATATGTTTATACTGAACAGTCATTTACCTTAGCACGGCAGTAACTGATTATGTGATGAGTGTTCACAAAATGGTGATTTCCAAAATGGTGATTTCCAAAATGGTGATTTCCAAAATGGTGTTCACAGAAGGGCCGCAGTGCACTGCATCACCCAGGTGGCCGCCACACACTAAAACTGGATGAGGTGAGTAACACAAACACACAATGTGTGTGAAGTGTTAGCTGACCGTGCGGGTCATGAAGTGTGTGAGCTATTCACACACACGCACACACACACACACACGCACACGCACCCACACAACACACACTGTTCACCTAATCCAGGATAATTTACAGGATAAACAAACGGCTAACCCTGAGTGCTTGATTTCATATGATGGGTCGTGGAGGTTGGAGAGAAGGGGGCCAGGATGGGGCCAGGACGGGGCCAGGACGGGGCCAGACATACTGTAGGTATGCTCCTGAAGGCACTTTCAGAAATGCATTAGTCCTTCTAGGAAAGGCCCTGTTAGAAGGCTCTCTTCCCCTGTAGTAGACTACTCACACCCTGCCGCATTAGACCTGTATGACAACACACACACACACACACACACACACACACACACACACACACACACACACACACACGACACACGCACACACACAGACACACAACACAGACCCGCAACACGCACACACACACAGACCCACAACACACACACACACACAGACCCACAACACACAGACCACACAGACTACTAGATCCTCTGTGGTAACCTCTACCAGCAGTTCTATTAATCAGTCTGGAGGGTTTCAGGACCGGGGGGCCAAACAGATCCCTAATGAGCAACACTAACGACAGTCCGGACTGGGGGGCCAAACAGATCAATAACGAGCAACACTAACGACAGTCCGGACTGGGGGGCCAAACAGATCAATAACGAGCAACACTAAAGACAGTCCGGACTGGGGGGCCAAACAGATCCCTAACGAGCAACACTAATGACAGTCCGGACTGGGGGGCCAAACAGATCCCTAACGAGCAACACTAACGACAGTCCGGACTGGGGGGCCAAACAGATCCCTAACGAGCAACACTAACGACAGTCCGGACTGAGGGGCCAAACAGATCCCTAACGAGCAACACTAATGACAGTCCGGACTGGGGGGCCAAACAGATCCCTAACGAGCAACACTAATGACAGTCCGGACTGGGGGGCCAAACAGATCCCTAACGAGCAACACTAACGACAGTCCGGACTGGGGGGCCAAACAGATCCCTAACGAGCAACACTAACGATAGTCCGGACTGGGGGGCCAAACAGATCCCTAACGAGCAACACTAATGACAGTCCGGACTGGGGGGCCAAACAGATCACCCTGGGGTAAACCACTAACGATGTCGAAGCATGTTTAAGAGGGTAACGAGGCGCTCTAACTGGGATCCTGGAGGAAGCAACATAATGAAGTGCCTAGGCACATGACCTCGAGCCTCAAAGTTGATGACTTCAGACTCGACTTGACAGAAAATAAAATAACTTGAGACTTGACTTGAACTTGGAGCCTCAAGACTCAGGACTCGACTAGAGACTGATGACACGCAGCCAGAGACGTGTAACAGCAGCATCGCAGATTGCCAAAAAAAACATGAAACAGATTGGCTCGTGAAATGCACACTTGGCCCTGGAGTAGCAAACTGTCAATTAATAGAAGTTGGTTGAGCTACAGCGGACTGGGGGGCCAAACAGAGGGAAGGGGAGAAGGTTTTGTGGGGTCGCGAGTACGAAACTGAATGGGAATTTTTCATACATATTTTAAATTGGCTACATGCATCTTATACTTATAGCGATTTGATCTGATTTCAGGCATAGGCCCACGGTATTGCACCAAATCATTGTCTAATTAAACATCTCATCTGTGCTTCAGAACCAACATGTTGCGTGTCTTGATTGTTGACCAATGAACAGCGATCAGCATTAGCGCACAAAGGTGTGCGTGAATATCCAGATTAGTGTTCAGAAAGCACTTGTTTTTATTTTCTCCGGTTTTGACTGCAAGCCTACGTTTATGTTATCCATGTAAAAGTGATCTACATATATACAGTACTAGGTATGAAGGTAAGACCCAGATGCATACACGTCGAATTAACAATGGTTTATCCAACAGGAGCAAGCAAAAGACAGGTCAAGGCAGCCAGGGGTCAGTAAACCAGAGGTGGGCAACGGTACCGGTCGGCAGGCAGGCTCAGGGTCAGGGTCAGGCAGAGTGGTCAGGCAGGAGGGCACAGTCAACACAGGCAAGGGTTAAAAACCAGGAGAGGGGAAGAAACATCCAGCGCCGACAGAGATGGCCGCCTCGCTTCGCGTTCCTAGGAAACTATGCAGTATTTTGTTTTTTACATACCCTACATTGCTCATCTCATATGTATATACTGTACTCTATACCATCTACTGCATCTTGCCTATGCTGTTCGGCCATCACTCATTCATATAGTTGTATGTACATATTCGTATTCATTCCTTTACACTTGTGTGTATAAGGTAGTTGTTGTGAAATTGTTAGGTTATATTACTTGTTAGATATTACTGCATGGTTGGAACTAGAAGCACAAGCATTTCACTACACTCGCATTAACATCTGCTAACCATGTGTATGTGACAAATAACATTTGATTTGATTTGATTTGAAAAGGAGAGACTGGGAAAAGCAGGAGCTGAGAACAAAAATGCTCGTTGACTTGACAAACAAGACAAACTGGCAACCGACAAACAGAGAACACAGGTATAAATACACAGGGGATAATGGGGAAGATGGACGACACCTGGAGGGGGGTGGAGACAAAGACAAGTGAAACAGATCAGGGTGTGACATACAGTTTAGCAATCTACTAAGTACCCATCTTTGCCAGAACAATAAAGTTAGGCTACCTGCCGATTTGATTGATAATTTTCATATTTCAGATTGCCCTTGGTAAGGTGGCTACTGGCTATATGTCTGAAGATAGCTGTAACATCACACTGGCTCCTGAGTGGCGCAGCGGTCTAAGGTACTCATCTAATTTTTTCTTAACTGACTTGCCTGGTTAAACAAATCAAATGGAATATTACGGGATGAAGATGTAGGCCTAACATATAATCTCATGAATTTATTACGATATTTGTGAGGAAGAAAGGGTCTACTCAGTTGGCAACGAGCCTACAGGCAGGCGGCCCTCCAACGTGACAGGCACGGTGCAGACAGACCTTGCTTTCCTTCTCGTGCGACCTCCATACAGACCTTATTATCCTGTTTTCCTGGACTCCAGAGGAGTGACAAGATGAATGACATGAATGACTTACATCTCAAAAACGTAGGTGTAAAATGCAGTTTATTTCTGTGTATTGCGCTATGTAAATGCATCACTGTTTACAGCTGTAATGACAGGCAACATTTGCGCAGCGATTGTACGTGCGCGCGAGGGGGGAGGGGGGGGCGCGAGCTTTGAACCACTCCTTTTTTTTGGGGGGGGGGGGGGGGGGGGGGGTCGCAGGTGAAAAAGTTTGAGAACCACTGAGCTAGCGAATAGATTGCTGATAGGATCGGATGCAGCGCAAATATCAAATTGTTTGGAGAGAGGATTGACATTAATAAATATTCAGCTCCAAATATTGTTTGGTGATCAAGATCAACTGTTTACCTTGTAAGCTCACCAGCAATGGGGCTTCAATTACTAGCATAGGCCTACTGGTCTTTTGGTATGAAATTACTTGAAATTGATGTGAAAATTGCATTTGGAATTTGTTGTTAAAATTCATTATTATATAATCAAAATATGTTGTATACAAAGTAATGAAAAGGCTGGTCTGGCAGCCTCAATACATAGACAAAAATGTGTAGTTGAACAAGTCATTGCTTGTATAGATTTTTTTTTTAACTTGACTTGAGACTTGACTTGAAAAAACTTGACAACTCGACTTGGACTTGACTCGAAACTCTGTGCCTTTTTTTCTCCACACAGTGTTGTGTGTTCCTTCCAAACAACACAACTTTAGTTTCATCTGTCCACAGAATAATTTGCCAGAAGTGCTGTGGAACATCCAGGTGCTCTTTTGCGAACTTCAGACGCGCAGCAATGTTTTTTTTGGACAGCAGTGGCTTCTTCCATGGTGTCCTCCCATGAACACCATTCTTGTTTAGTGTTTTACGTATTGTAGACTCATCAACAGAGATGTTAGCATCTTCCAGAGATTTCTGTAAGTCTTTAGCTGACACTCTAGGATTCTTCTTAACCTCATTGAGCATTCTGCGCTGTGCTCTTGCAGTCATCTTTGCAAGACGGCCACTCCCAGGGAGAGTAGCAACAGTGCTGAAATTTCTCCATTTATAGACAATTTGTCATACCGTGGACTGACTTTTAGAGATACTTTTGTAACACTTTCCAGCTTTATGCAAGGCAACAATTCTCAATCTTAGGCCTGCTGAGATCTCTTTTGTTTGAGGCATGGTTCACATCAGGCAATGCTTCTTGTAAATAGCAAACTCAAATTTTGTGAGTGTTTTTTATAGTGCAGGGCAGCTCTAACCAACATCTCCAATCTCGTCTCATTGATTCAACTCTAGCTTAGCTGACTCCTGACTCCAATTAGCTTTTGGAGAAGTCATTAGCCTAGGGGTT
Source organism: Salmo salar (assembly GCF_965601325.2). Taxonomy (NCBI): domain Eukaryota; kingdom Metazoa; phylum Chordata; class Actinopteri; order Salmoniformes; family Salmonidae; genus Salmo; species Salmo salar. The sequence continues at coordinate 155,345,513 of NC_138299.1, read as the reverse complement.
CACATACTTTTTCCAACCTACACTGTGAATGTTTAAAATATGTATTCAACATAGACAAGAAAAATACAGCACACTGTGTTTGTCTATTGTTGTGACTTGAAGTTGAAGATCAGATCAAATTTTAGGTACAATTTATGCAGAAAACCAGGTAATTTCAAAGGGTTCACATAATATTTCTTGCCACTGTATTTGGTAAACTATTTAAATGACTATTTATCAGTCTTATGGCTTGGGGGTAGAAGCTGTTCTGGGTCCTGTTGGAGAACAGACTTGGTGGCTCGGTACCGCTTGTCGTGCGGTAGCAGAGAAAAGAGTCTACGACTTGGGTGGCTGGAGTCTTTGACCATTTTTAGGGCCATCTTCTGACACCACCTGATATAGAGGTCATGGATGGCAGGGAGCTCGGCCCCAGTGATGTACTGGACTGTACGCACTACCCTCTGTAGCGCCTTGCAGTCGGATGTCAAGCAGTTGCCATACCAAGCGGTGATGTAGCCAGTCAAGATGCTCTCAATGGTGCACACCGTCGATGTGAACGAGAGCATGCTTGGCTGTCCGTTTCCTGTAGTCCACGATCAGCTTCTTTATCTTGTTGTCCTGGCACCACACTGCCAGGTCTGTGACCTCCTCCCTGTAGGTTGTCTCATCGTCGTCGGTGATCAGGCTTACCACTGTCATGTTGTCAGCAAACTTAATGATGGTGTTTCAGTCTATGACACTAATGGTGTTGAGCTGTAGTCATTGTAAAGCATTCTCACACAGGTGTTTCTCTTGTCCAGGAGGGAATGGGCAGTTTTGAGTGCAATAGAAACTACGTCATTTGTGGATATTTTGGAGCGGTATGTGAATTGGAGTGGATCCAGGGTGTCTGGGGTGATGGTGTTGATGTGAGCCATGACCAGCCTATCAAAGCATTTTATGGCTACATATGTGAGTGCTACGGGGCGACCGTTATTTATACAGGTTACAGTACCTTGGCGTTCGTGGGCACAGGCACTATAGTGGTCTGTTTATATAATGTAATCAGATCTTCAACACAAACCTAATATTATATAAAGGGAACCTCACTTTACAAATAACAAAAACAATTGGAAACTTATTTGTTTTATTTGATTTACAAAGTTATGGAACATCCATTTCCCCTGTGTGAAAAAGTAATTGCTCCTTTACACTCAATAACTGGTTGTGCAACCCTTAGCTGCCATGACTGCAACCAAACACTTCCTGTTGTTGTTGATCAGTCTCTCACATCGCTGTGGACAAATTTACTACTACTACTACTACTACTACTACTACTACTACTACTACCACTACAACTACATCTACTACTACTACTACTACATCTACTACTACTATTACCACCACTACAACTACATCTACTACTACTACTACTACTACTACCACCACTACAACTACATCTACTATTACCACCACTACAACTACTACTACTACTACATTTACAACTACTACATCCACTACTACTATTACCACCACTACAACTACATCTACTACTACTATTACCACCACTACAACTACATCTACTACTACAACTACATCTACTACAACTACATCTACTACTACAACTACATCTACTACTACTACTATTACCACCACTACAACTACATCTACTACTAATATTACCACCACTACATCTAATACTAATAATACTAATATTACTAATACTAATACTACTACTAATACTACTACTAATACTACTACTACTACTACTACTACATCTACTACTACTATTACCACCACTACAACTACATCTACTACTACTACTACTACTACCACCACTACAACTACATCTACTATTACCACCACTACAACTACTACTACTACTACATTTACAACTACTACATCCACTACTACTATTACCACCACTACAACTACATCTACTACTACTATTACCACCACTACAACTACATCTACTACTACAACTACATCTACTACAACTACATCTACTACTACAACTACATCTACTACTACTACTATTACCACCACTACAACTACATCTACTACTAATATTACCACCACTACATCTAATACTAATAATACTAATATTACTAATACTAATACTAATACTACTACTACTACTAATACTAATACTAATACTACTACTACTACTACTACTACTACTACTAATACTACTGCTACTACTACTACTACTACTGCTATTACTACTACTACTACTGCTATTACTACTACTATTACTACTACTACTGCTGCTGCTATTACTACTGCTACTACTGCTACTACTGCTACTACTGCTACTACTGCTACTACTGCTAATTTACCTCTACACTCTTAGAAACAGGGTTCCAAAAGGGTTCTTCGGCTGTCAACATAGAATAACCCTTTTTGGTTCTATTGGAGAACACTTTATGGTTCCAGGTAGAACCCTTTTCGGTAATGGAAAAGGTTCTACATGGAACCCAAAAAGTTATAAGTGGAACCAAAAAGGGTTATTCAAAGGTTTCTCCTATGGGGACAGCTGAAGTAACTTTTTAGGTTCTAGATGCGACCTTTATTTCTAAGTGTCCCTCTTTAGTTTTATCAGTGGAGTTCAGTCCACTGACTGACCTCAACCCAGAAGTCTAATGTAAACATTCATATCAACCTGCACAAACACAGTCTAAATTAGACTGGATCTCTTGAGGCCTTATGAAAACCTTCATTGGCCCTCTACTGCGCATGCACACACACACACACACACACACACACACACACACTCCTCCCTGACTCTCTCTCCTGAGTCTTATATAGGGAGTAATGGCTACAGCGCTGCTGGGAGATCCTTATCTGTCCAGGGCAGTGGGGCCCGGCCTACACAGCCTGTTTAGAGCCTGAGCCTGTCCAGCTCCAACACATAAGACAGCTGTAGCAAGGGGTGGGTTTGTAAACCTAAGCCACAGATCTGAGGGCCTCTTAAGAGTAATCCCTCAGCTAGGCAGGCTAGAAGCCATGCTGCTCTGTCTGGCCTGAGGAATGAAAGGCCTTAAACAAAGCAAGTCAGACATAACATACTGTCTGGCCAGAAGAATGAAAGGCCTTAATAAACAAGGCAAGTCAGACAAGACACACACTGGTCTCTTTCAACTGCCTCTTCTGATTAGATTTTATTACGCACTTCCGAATAGAAACAACTAAACACATATCATGACTGAAATGAGTATTGGGCTGGGAATGAAGTACATCCTGAGGACTCTGGTTGATGTGGGATAGAGTGTGTGTTTGGTTATTATACGACACCAGAGCCCTAGACACCAGGGCCCTAGACACCAGGGCCCTAGACACCAGGGCCCTAGACACCAGGGCCCTAGACACCAGGGCCCTAGACACCAGGGCCCTAGACACCAGGGCCCTAGGCACCAGGGCCCTAGGCACCAGGGCCCTAGGCACCAGGGCCCTAGGCACCAGGGCCCTAGACACCAGAGCCCTAGACACCAGGGCCCTAGACACCAGTGCCCTAGACACCAGTGCCCTAGACACCAGAGCCCTAGGCACCAGGGCCCTAGGCACCAGGGCCCTAGACACCAGAGCCCTAGACAACAGGGCCCTAGACACCAGGGCCCTAGACACCAGGGCCCTAGACACCAGAGCCCTAGACACCAGAGCCCTAGACACCAGGGCCCTAGACACCAGGGCTCTAGACACCAGGGCTCTAGACACCAGAGCCCTAGACACCAGGGCCCTAGACCCAGAGCCCTAGACACCAGGGCCCTAGACACCAGAGCTCTAGACACCAGGGCCCTAGACACCAGGGCCCTAGACACCAGGGCCCTAGACACCAGGGCCATAGGCACCAGGGCCCTAGGCACCAGGGCCCTAGGCACCAGAGCCCTAGGCATCAGGGCCCTAGACACCAGAGCCCTAGACACCAGGGCCCTAGACACCAGGGCCCTAGACACCAGGGCCCTAGGCACCAGAGCCCTAGGCACCAGGGCCCTAGGCACCAGAGCCCTAAACACCAGAGCCCTAAACACCAGAGCCATAGGCACCAGGGCCCTAGGCACCAGGGCCCTAGACACCAGGGCCCTAGACACCAGGGCCATAGGCACCAGGGCCCTAGGCACCAGGGCCCTAGGCACCAGAGCCCTAGGCATCAGGGCCCTAGACACCAGAGCCCTAGACACCAGGGCCCTAGACACCAGGGCCCTAGACACCAGGGCCCTAGACACCAGAGCCCTAGGCACCAGAGCCCTAGGCACCAGGGCCCTAGGCACCAGGGCCCTAGACAACAGGGCCCTAGACACCAGGGCCCTAGACACCAGGGCCCTAGACACCAGGGCCCTAGACACCAGAGCCCTAGACACCAGAGCCCTAAACACCAGAGCTCTAAACGAGTGTACATAACATTAGCTCTTTCCATGACATAGACTGACCAGGTGAAAGTTATGATCCCTTAGTGATGTCACTTGTTAAATCCACTTCAATCCATTTTAAGCCTTGAGACAATTGAGACATGGATTGTGTGCCATTCAGAGGGTGAATGGGCAAGACAAAATATGTAAATGCCTTTGAACAGGGTATGGTTGTAGGTGCCAGGCGCACCGGTTTGAGTGTGTCAAGAACTACAAAGCTGCTGGGTTTTTCACACTCAACAGTTTCCTGTGTGTATCAAGAACGGTCCATCACCCAAAGGACATCCAGCCAACTTGACACAACTGTGGGAAGCATTGGAGTCAACATGGGCCAGCATCCCTGTGGAACGCTTTCAACACCTTATGGAGTCCATGCCCCGATGAATTGAGGCTGTTCTGAGGGCAAAAAGGAGGGATGCAACTCAATATTAGGAAGGTGTTCCTAATGTTTTGTACACTCAGTGTATGTATGTGTGTGTGTGTGTGTGTGTGTGTGTGTGTGTGTGTGTGTGTGTGTGTGTGTGTGTGTGTGTGTGTGTGTGTGTGTGTGTGTCCTACCTCCCAGCACGCTGCAGGTGATAGCCTCTGTGTGTTCAGCCAGTAGTTCAGCCTTAGCCATGGCAGCCAGAGAGAGATAACTGGACATGTTTCTACTGAGCTCTCTGTTGCCTCTCTGTAGAAACCTCACTGCCACCGGCACTGCTAGAGCCATCACTGGGGGACGACTGTAGTTCTGTAGGAGGGAGAGACAGGGAGAAGAGAGAGAGACAGGGAGAAGAGAGAGAGAGACAGGGAGAAGAGAGAGAGAGAGACAGCGAGAAGAGAGAGAGAGACAGAGAATTCAAAAATATACTTTGTGTACAACGCAAAAATCCCAAACAATATGCAGAGCAGAATGAGGACTATATCCACTAGTTATCAACATCCAGAAAATAGACCTTCAATTCTACAACCACCTAAAAGGAGGTGATGCTCACACATTCCACCACAAAGCCCTGACCTACAGAGAGATGAACCTGGAGAAGAGTCCCCACAGAGCCCTGACCTACAGAGAGATGAACCTGGAGACACACCCCACAGAGCCCTGACCTACAGAGAGATGGACCTGGAGAAGAGTCCCCACAGAGCCCTGACCTACAGAGAGATGAACCTGGAGAAGAGTCCCCTCAGAGCCCTGACCTACAGAGAGATGAACCTGGAGACACACCCCACAGAGCCCTGACCTACAGAGAGATGGACCTGGAGAAGAGTCCCCTCAGAGCCCTGACCTACAGAGAGATGAACCTGGAGAAGAGTCCCCTCAGAGCCCTGACCTACAGAGAGATGAACCTGGAGACACACCCCTCAGAGCCCTGACCTACAGAGAGATGAACCTGGAGAAGAGTCCCCTCAGAGCCCTGACCTACAGAGAGATGAACCTGGAGACACACCCCACAGAGCCCTGACCTACAGAGAGATGAACCTGGAGAAGAGTCCCCTCAGAGCCCTGACCTACAGAGAGATGAACCTGGAGAAGAGTCCCCTCAGAGCCCTGACCTACAGAGAGATGAACCTGGAGAAGAGTCCCCTCAGAGCCCTGACCTACAGAGAGATGAACCTGGAGACACACCCCTCAGAGCCCTGACCTACAGAGAGATGAACCTGGAGAAGAGTCCCCTCAGAGCCCTGACCTACAGAGAGATGAACCTAGAGAAGAGTCCCCTCAGCCAGCTGGTCCTGGGGCTCTGTTCACAAACACACCCCACAGAGTCATCACCTACAGAAAGATGAACCTGGAGAAGAGTCCCCTCAGCCAGCTGGTTCTTGGGCTCTGTTCACAAACACAAACACACCCCACAGAGACCCAGGACAACAACACATTTAGACCACACCAAATCATGAGAAAACATCAACCAAAAAATTGAAGCCAATTGGAATGCTATCTAAACAGTCCCTAAACAGAGAGTACACAGTGGCAGAATACCTGACCACTGTGACTGACCCAAAATTAAGGAAACCTTGGACTATGTACAGACTCAGTGAGCATAGCCTTGCTATTGAGAAAGGCCGCCGTAGGCAGACCTGGCTCTCAAGAGAAGACAGTCTATGTGCCGTGCATACTGTCCACAAAATGAGGTGGAAACTGAGCTGCACTTCCTAACCTCCTACCAAATGTATGACCATATTAGAGACACATATTTCTCTCAGGTTACACAGACCCACAAATAATTTGAAAACAAATCAAACATTTATAAACTCTCATATCTCCCATGTGTGCCATCACAGCAGTAAGATGTGTGGCCCGTTGCCATGAGAAAAGGGAAACCAGTGGAACACAAACAACATTATAAATACAACTTATATTTATCTGGTTATTTTACCTTTTATACTTCAACTATGTGCACATTGTTACAACACATAGCCACTAATATAACATTTGAAATGTCTATATTCTTTTAAAAATGTTGTGAGTGTACTGTTTACTAATGTTTCCCTTGTTTACTTCCCTTTTGTTTATTGTCTATTCCATTTGCTTTGGCAATGTTGACTGTTACTGAAACAATGAAACAATATGTTTCCATGCCAATAAAGCCCTTTGAATTTAATTAAGACAGACAGACAGACAGACAGACAGACAGACAGACAGACAGACAGACAGACAGACAGACAGACAGACAGACAGACAGACAGACAGACAGACAGACAGACAGACAGACAGACAGACAGACAGACAGACAGACAGACAGACAGACAGACAGACAGACAGACAGACAGACAGACAGACAGACAGACAGACAGACAGACAGACAGACAGACAGACAGACAGACAGACAGACAGACAGACAGACAGACAGACAGACAGACAGACAGACAGACAGACAGACAGACAGACAGACAGACAGACAGACAGACAGACAGACAGCATTTCAGAGTCAGAACATTGTGTTAGTGAAGAATTCAACTCCACAAGGCTGTGTGATGTGTAATATAATATGGTTATTTAGAAGACACATTAATCCCATCAAGCTAACATTGATATATATTCATACTGAAACATGTATCATGTGCGTGTGTGTATCTGTGTGTGTGTGTGTGTGTGTGTGTGTGTGTGTGTGTGTGTGTGTGTGTGTGTGTGTGTGTGTGTGTGTGTGTGTGTGTGTGTGTGTGCGCGTGTGTGTATGTGCGCGTGTGTGCGCGTGTGTGTGTGTCCATTCTCTTTAGGGCCTAGATGGACCCTTAGTGACGCACATTGACAATTTAAGAGAACAGAACAGAATAGAATAGAACAGAATAGAACAAAATAGAACAGAACAGGACAGAATAGAACAGGACAGAATAGAACAGGACAGAATAGAACAGGACAGGACAGAATAGAACAGGACAGAATAGAACAGGACAGAACAGAATAGACCAGAACAGAATAGAACAGAACAGAATAGAACAGAATAGAACAGGACAGAATAGAACAGGACAGAATAGACCAGAACAGAACAGAATAGAACAGAACAGAATAGACCAGAACAGAACAGAACAGAATAGAACAGGACAGAATAGAACAGGACAGAATAGACCAGAACAGAATAGAACAGAACAAAATAGAACAGAATAGACCAGAACAGAATAGAACAAAATAGAACAGAACAGGACAGAATAGAACAGGACAGAATAGAACAGAACAGAATTGAACAGAATAGAACAGGACAGAATTGAACAGAATAGAACAGGACAGAATTGAACAGAACAGAACAGAATAGAACAGGACAGAATAGACCAGAACAGAACAGAATAGAACAGAATAGAACAGAACAAAATAGAACAGAACAGAATAGACCAGAACAGAATAGAACAAAATAGAACAGAACAGGACAGAATAGAACAGGACAGAATTGAACAGAACAGAACAGAATAGAACAGGACAGAATAGACCAGAACAGAACAGAATAGAACAGAACAGAACAGAATAGAACAGAACAGAATAGAACAGAACAGAATTGAACAGAACAGAATAGAACAAAATAGAACAGAACAGGACAGAATAGAACAGGACAGAATAGAACAGAACAGAATTGAACAGAATTGAACAGAACAGAACAGAATAGAACAGGACAGAATAGACCAGAACAGAACAGAATAGAACAGAACAGAACAGAATAGAACAGAACAGAATAGAACAGGACAGAATAGAACAGGACAGAATAGACCAGAATAGAACAGAATAGACCAGAACAGAACAGGACAGAATAGAACAGAATAGAACAGAATAGAACAGAATAGAACAGAATAGAACAGGACAGAACAGAATAGAACAGAATAGAACAGCGACAGAAGCAGGAAGCGGTAGAACAGGACAGAATAGAACAGAATAGAACAGAATAGAACAGGACAGAACAGAATAGAACAGAATAGAACAGGACAGAACAGAATAGAACAGAATAGAACAGGACAGAATTGAACAGAATAGAACAGAATAGAACAGGACAGAATAGAACAGAATAGAACAGGACAGAACAGAATAGAACAGAATAGAACAGGACAGAATTGAACAGAACAGAACAGAATAGAACAGGACAGAATTGAACAGAACAGAACAGAATAGAACAGAATAGAACAGGACAGAATTGAACAGAACAGAACAGAACAGAACAGAATAGAACAGAATAGAACAGAACAGAATTGAACAGAATAGAATAGAACAGAACAGAATAGACCAGAACAGAACAGAATAGAACAGGACAGGACAGAATAGAACAGAACAGAACAGAACAGAATAGAACAGGACAGAATAGAACAGAACAGAATAGACCAGAACAGAATTGAACAGAATAGAACAGGACAGAATTGAACAGAACAGAACAGAATAGAACAGAATAGAACAGAATAGAATAGAACAAAATAGAACAAAATAGAACAGAACAGGACAGAACAGAACAGGACAGAATAGAACAGGACAGAATAGACCAGAACAGAATAGAACAGAATAGCACAGAATAGAATAGAACAGAACAGAATTGAACAGAATAGAACAGGACAGAATTGAACAGAACAGAACCAAATAGACCAGAACAGAACAGAATATAACGGAATAGAATAGAACAGCTTCTTTACATAAAACTCATTTCTGAGCTCAAGGAGAGTGTATGTTTCTCTGCATGTAGACAGTGGTGTCCCAGGGCCTAATTTAACATCCACTAGCACCCCCAGGGGGATGGTTAAGGAACATTTGGAAGGACTAGATATCGAAAGGAAAGGGAAGGGGGATATTAGTCAGTTGTACAACTGAATGCATTCAATTGAAATGTGTTTTCTGCATTTAACCCAACCCCTCTGAATCAGAGAGGTGCGGGGGGCTGCCTTAATCGACATCCACGTCATCGGCGCCCGGGGAACATTAGGTTAACTGCCTTGTTCAGGGGCAGAACGACATGGCAAAAGTGTTGAGTAACTGTCCAACTGTTGTTCTGAAGAACTACATTGTTTCAAGCCTTTTTAAACCAGTTGTGTAAACGCTTGGCACAAACAACGCCCTAGTCGACCAGAATCAGAACCAGTGACCACTGAGTTAGAGCGTCTATCTTCTATTTTACCAGGCAAGTCAGTTAAGAACAAATTCTTATTATCCAACGACGGCCTACCCCGGCCAAACCCTCCACTAACCTGGACCACGCTGGGCTAATTGTGCGCGGCCCACTAGGACTCCCGATCACGGACGGTTGTGATACAGCGTGGGCTCTAGCTAGGGTCTGTAGTAACACCTCTACCACTGCGATGCAGTGCCTTAGACCTCTGTGCCACTCAGGACACAAATCACCATAAGACAAACACTGAAACAAACCCAAACAACTACACCTTACTCTAACACTCTGTCTAAAACATAAGTGGACATATCTTTAGAGCTGATGAGCTACAGTACGGTATTGTTGAAAGGGATAAACGCTAAAATCATATTCATTACTATAATAGTGTCATACTTTTGTACTTCCAGCAGGTGGCAGTGCAAACAAAGCTTTCTGTCTGCATGTCCAAGAGTCTTACTACAAACAACAGCAAAGCCCTCTCTCTGGTGATATGAGTCACACACACACACACACACACACACACACACACACACACACACACACACACACACACACACACACACACACACACACACACACACACACACACACACACACACACACACACACACACACACACACACACACACACACACACACACACACACACACACACACACACACCGTCCTATTAGAGTGAGTCACTGTAATATCAGACTGCTCTCAGATCAGGAGGGAGGCAGGTAGTCTAGTGGTTAGAGTGTGGAGGAGGCAGGTAGCCTAGTGGTTAGAGTGTAGAGGAGGTAGGTAGCCTAGTGGTTAGAGTGTAGAGGAGGCAGGTAGCCTAGTGGTTAGAGTGTAGAGGAGGCAGGTAGCCTAGTGGTTGGAGTGTAGAGGAGGCCGTTAGCCTAGTGGTTAGAGTGTAGAGGAGGCAGGTAGCCTAGTGGTTAGAGTGTAGAGGAGGCAGGTAGACTAGTGGTTAGAGTGTAGAGGAGGCAGGTAGACTAGTGGTTAGAGTGTAGAGGAGGCAGGTAGCCTAGTGGTTAGAGTGTAGAGGAGGCAGGTAGCCTAGTGGTTAGAGTGTAGAGGAGGCAGGTAGCCTAGTGGTTAGAGAGTAGAGGTGGCAGGTAGCCTAGTGGTTAGAGAGTAGAGGTGGCAGGTAGCCTAGTGGTTAGAGTGTAGAGGAGGCAGGTAGCCTAGTGGTTAGAGTGTAGAGGAGGCAGGTAGCCTAGTGGTTAGAGTGTAGAGGAGGCAGGTAGCCTAGTGGTTAGAGTGTAGAGGAGGCAGGTAGCCTAGTGGTTAGAGTGTAGAGGAGGCAGGTAGCCTAGTGGTTAGAGTGTAGAGGAGGCAGGTAGCCTAGTGGTTAGAGCGTAGAGGAGGCAGGTAGCCTAGTGGTTAGAGTGTAGAGGAGGCAGGTAGCCTAGTGGTTAGAGTGTAGAGGAGGCAGGTAGCCTAGTGGTTAGAGTGTAGAGGAGGCAGGTAGCCTAGTGGTTATAGTGTAGAGGAGGCAGGTAGACTAGTGGTTAGAGTGTAGAGGAGGCAGGTAGCCTAGTGGTTAGAGAGTAGAGGAGGCAGGTAGCCTAGTGGTTAGAGTGTTGAGGAGGTAGGTAGCCAAGTGGTTATAGTGTAGAGGAGGCAGGTAGACTAGTGGTTAGAGTGTAGAGGAGGCAGGTAGCCTAGTGGTTAGAGAGTAGAGGTGGCAGGTAGCCTAGTGGTTAGAGTGTAGAGGAGGCAGGTAGACTAGTGGTTAGAGTGTAGAGGCAGGTAGCCTAGTGGTTAGAGTGTAGAGGAGGCAGGTAGCCTAGTGGTTAGAGAGTAGAGGTGGCAGGTAGCCTAGTGGTTAGAGTGTTGGGCCAGTAACCGAAAGGTTGCTAGATCGAATCCCTGAGCTGACAAGGTAAAAATCTGTCGTTCTGCCCCTGAACAAGGCAGTTAACCCACTGTTCCTAGGCCGTCATTGTAAATAAGAATTTGTTCTTAACTAACTTGCCTAGTTAAATAATAATCAAAGGAGCTCATCCAGAGAGAGGAGTTTAGCCATCAGACAAGGAGCTCATCCAGAGAGAGGAGTTTAGCCATCAGACAAGGAGCTCATCCAGAGAGAGGAGTTTAGCCATCAGACAAGGAGCTCATCCAGAGAGAGGAGTTTAGCCATCAGACAAGGAGCTCATCCAGAGAGAGGAGTTTAGCCATCAGACAAGGAGCTCATCCAGAGAGAGGAGTTTAGCCATCAGACAAGGAGCTCATCCAGAGAGAGGAGTTTAGCCATCAGACAAGGAGCTCATCCAGAGAGAGGAGTTTAGCCATCAGACAAGGAGCTCATCCAGAGAGAGGAGTTTAGCCATCAGACAAGGAGCTCATCCAGAGAGAGGAGTTTAGCCATCAGACAAGGAGCTCATCCAGAGAGAGGAGTTTAGCCATCAGACAAGGAGCTCATCCAGAGAGAGGAGTTTAGCCATCAGACAAGGAGCTCATCCAGAGAGAGGAGTTTAGCCATCAGACAAGGAGCTCATCCAGAGAGAGGAGTTTAGCCATCAGACAAGGAGCTCATCCAGAGAGAGGAGTTTAGCCATCAGACAAGGAGCTCATCTAGAGAGAGGAGTTTAGCCATCAGACAAGGAGCTCATCCAGAGAGAGGAGTTTAGCCATCAGACAAGGAGCTCATCCAGAGAGAGGAGTTTAGCCATCAGACAAGGAGCTCATCCAGAGAGAGGAGTTTAGCCATCAGACAAGGAGCTCATCCAGAGAGAGGAGTTTAGCCATCAGACAAGGAGCTCATCCAGAGAGAGGAGTTTAGCCATCAGACAAGGTGCTCACTAATGAAGACTAACCGGAGAAGCGTGCGTGCGATTGCCTACTATGCAAGTCTCATTAGGTTGGTATTAGGTCTGAGTTATACAGCAGGAGACATTTCCTTAATCTGTAAGCCTGGAGGGAGACTACAACAGACAGGCTAGTGGGATGTACCACAGTATGACCCTACTGCTATGATACCACATACCTGGACATGCACAGTATGATCCTACTGCTATAATACCACATACCTGGACATGCACAGTACGACCCTACTGCTATAATACCACATACCTGGACATGCACAGTATGTCCCTACTGCTATAATACCACATACCTGGACATGCACAGTATGTCCCTACTGCTATAATACCACATACCTGGACATGCACAGTACGACCCTACTGCTATAATACCACATACCTAGACATGCACAGTACGACCCTACTGCTATAATACCACATACCTGGACATGCACAGTATGACCCTACTGCTATAATACCACATACCTGGACATGCACAGTACGACCCTACTGCTATAATACCACATACCTAGACATGCACAGTACGACCCTACTGCTATAATACCACATACCTGGACATGCACAGTATGTCCCTACTGCTATAATACCACATACCTGGACATGCACAGTACGACCCTACTGCTATAATATCACATACCTGGACATGCACAGTATGTCCCTACTGCTATGATACCACATACCTGGACATGCACAGTACGACCCTACTGCTATGATACCACATACCTGGACATGCACAGTATGTCCCTACTGCTATGATACCACATACCTGGACATGCACAGTACGACCCTACTGCTATGATACCACATACCTGGACATGCACAGTATGTCCCAACCGCCATAATATTTTTTTATAATATTTTTGTTTCATCAGACCAGAGGACATTCCTCCAAAAAGTACGATCTTTGTCCCCATGTGCAGTTGCAAACCGTAGTTTGGCTTTTTTATGGCGGTTTTGGAGCAGTGGCTTCTTCCTTGCTGACCGGCCTTTCAGGTTATGTCGATATAGGACCCGTTTTACTGTGGATATAGATACTTTTGTACCTGTTTCCTCCAGCATCTTTAAAGGTTCTTTGCTGTTGTTCTGGGATTGATTTGCACTTTTCGCACCAAAGTACGTTCATCTCTAGGAGACAGAACGCGTCTCCTTCCTGAGTGGTATGACGGCTGCGTGGCCCATGGTGTTTATACTTGCGTACTATCGTTTGTACAGATGAACGTGGTACCTAAAGGCGTTTGGAAATTGCTCCCAAGGATGAACCAGAAGTGTGGAGGTCTACAATTTATTTTCTGAGGTCTTGGCTGATTTCTCTTGATTTTCCCATGATGTCAAGCAAAGAGGGACTGAGTTTGAAGGTAGGCCTTGAAATACATCCACAGGTACACCTCCAATTGACTGAAATTATGTCAATTAGCCTAACAGAAGCTTCTAAAGCCATGACATCATTTTCTGGAATTTTCCAAGCTGTTTAAAGGCACAGTCAACTTAGTGTATGTAAACTTCTGACCCACTGGAATTGTGATACAGTGAATTATAAATTAAATAATCTGTCTGTAAACAATTGTTGGAAAAATTACTTGTGTCATGCACAAAGTAGATGTCCTAACCGACTTGCCAAAACTATAGTTTGTTAACAAGAAATTTGTCAAGTGGTTGATAAACGAGTCTTAATGACTCCAACCTAAGTGTATGTAAACGTCGGACTTCAACTGTATATACAGATGAGCAGACAGGTATGATGTATGTATGCTGCCTGTGTGCCTATAGCCTATGCCTGCTCTCTCTAGGAGTGGCAGGTAGCCTAGCGGGTAAGAGTGTTGGGCAAGTAACCGAAATGTCGCTGGTTCGCATTCCCAAGCCAACTAGGTATAAAAACTGTCTGTGCCCTTAACTTTAGTTGCTCAGGATAAGAGCGTCTGCTAAATGAATAAAAAAAATAAATAAATGACAAAGCCACTAACGTTAACCTGTCTGGGCTAGGGGGCAGTATTTTCACAGCCGGATGAAAAACGTACCCAATTTAAACAGGTTACTACTCTGGCCCAGAAACTAGAATATGCATATTATTATTAGATTTGGATAGAAAACACTCTGAAGTTTCTAAAACTGTTTGAATGGTGTCTGTGAGTATAACAGAACTCATATGGCAGGCAAAAACCTGAGAAAAAGTCAACCAGGAAGTGGAGGATCTGAGAATTGTAGTTCTTCTTTCTAGTCCCTTTCAAAACTACAGTATGGGTGGGGTTACGTTGCACTTCCTAAAGCTTCCATTGGCTGTCTAAAGCCTTCGGAAAGTGGTTTGAGCCTTCTCCTGTCACTGGGTAGAGTATAGGAGCTCAGTTACTGAGTGGTCTGCCTGGCAACAAAGGGATTGGATATGCGCGGTCACGCGAGCACGCCGTTCCTTCTTTTTCTCCTTGAATGAATACGCTATTGTCCGGTTGGAATATTATCGCAACTTTACGTTAAAAATACCATAAAGATTGATTTTAAACAGCGTTTGACATGCTTCTAAGTACGGTAATGGAACATTTTGACTTTTCGTCTCTCGTTCCGCGCTCGCGCGTTATGCCTTTGGATAAGTGATCTGTATGCACGAACATAACGGAGGTATTTGTACATAAATATGGATTATTTCGAACAAAAACTACATTTATTGTGGAAGTAGCAGTCCTGGGAGTGCATTCTGACAAAGATCAGCAAAGGTAAGAGAATATTTCTAATACTAATTCTGAGTTTAGGTTGCCCCGAACTTGGAGGGTGTCTGAATAGCTCACCGTGATGGCTGAGCTATGTACTCAGAATATTGAAAAATGTGCTTTCTCCGTAAAGCTATTTTAAAATCTGACACAGCGGTTGCATCTAGGGGTAGTCTATCTATAATTCTTAAAATAATTGTTATATATTTTGTCAATGTTTATGATGAGTATTTTTGTAAATTGATGTGCACATTCACCGGTAGTTTTGATGGGAATACATTTTCTGAACATCACGCGCCAATGTAAAATGCTGTTTTTGGATATAAATATGAACTTATCAAACAAAACATACATGTATTGTGTAACATAATGTCCTAGGAGTGTCATCTGATGAAGATCGTCAAAGGTTAGTGCTTCATTTAGCTGTGTTTTGGGTTTTATTGACACATGTCCTTGCTTGGAAAATGCCTGTGTGATTATTTTTGTCTATGTACTCTCCTAACATAATCTAATGTTTTGCTTTCCCTGTAAAGCCTTTTTGAAATCGGACAATGTGGTGAGATTAACGAGAAGTTTATCTTTAAAATGGTGTAAAATAGTTGTATGTTTGAGAAAGTTGAATTATGACATTTTGTTGTTTTTGAATTTACCGCCCTGATATTTCACTGGCTGTGCGTCCCACCTAGCCCATAGAAGTTAACTTTACCAGCAGAGAGGAGCCCTTACTTCTACAGCCAACTGTGGTTGCTAGCTAACTAGCTAGTTACATGAATGACATTTCTCTACTCCACTTATTTGGCACAGGGCTCCTGTCTTTTGAACCAGTGTAACAGCGTTCACCAAAATGTATTTTCTACATAGCTAACTATTGAATTTATGTTTCGCTTCATGTTTAGTTCATTGCCTCCTGTTGACCTTGATTAAGATGAATGTGTGTGTAGTGACATATTGCATCCCCTCTGGCTTTAGCCATTCAAATGTTGCATTTTCTCCTCAGACCGTTTTATGTTGCTGGAGAGAATGTGAGGAGTGAGAGAGTTCTTCACGTCAACTACAACTTCTGCTATGTTATGTGCTTGTCATTACACACAGAATAAAACTAACTGAATCAGCTAGATCATCACGTGCTTGCTGTCCTGTTGCCTTCAGAGGGAAGAACTTGGACAGTTACACCAGCAAATGGACACACACAAATTGGAGGAAACAGTGGGTTAAGTTACATTATCATGTTTTGTCTCTCATTCCTTGACTGTTTCCTCATGTCTCCTCGTGTCTCCTGGTGTCTCCTGGTGTCTCCTGGTGTCTCCTCATGTCTCCTCGTGTCTCCTGGTGTCTCCTGGTGTCTCCTGGTGTCTCCTCATGTCTCCTCGTGTCTCCTCGTGTCTCCTGGTGTCTCCTGGTGTCTCCTCATGTCTCCTCGTGTCTCCTCGTGTCTCCTGGTGTCTCCTGGTGTCTCCGCGTGTCTCCTCGTGTCTCCTCGTGTCTCCTCGTGTCTCCTCGTGTCTCCTCGTGTCCCCGCGTGTCTCCGCGTGTCCCCTCGTGTCTCCGCGTGTCCCCGCGTGTCCCCTCGTGTCTCCTCGTGTCTCCTCGTGTCTCCTCGTGTCCCCTCGTGTCTCCTCGTGTCCCCTCGTGTCTCCTCGTGTCTCCTCGTGTCTCCTCGTGTCCCCGCATCTCCTCGTGTCCCCGCGTGTCCCCGCGTGTCTCGGCGTGTCTCCTCGTGCCTCCTCGTGCCTCCTCGTGCCTCCTCGTGCCTCCTCGTGTCTCCGCGTGTCTCCTCGTGCCTCCTCGTGTCTCCTCGTGTCTCCTCGTGTCTCTGCTTGTCTCCTCGTGTCTCCTCGTGTCTTATGTTCCCTTTATTTTGCTCGGTTACGTAAGGTAAGTTAAGTTATTCAACTGATACTTTTGTTTGACTGCTTGAGTTAGACCAGAGTTGATGTGTTTCCCATTTAAAAGTTAACACTATAGGGCCTCCTGAGTGGCGCAGTGGTCTAAGGCACTGCATCGCAGTGCTAGCTGTGCCACCAGAAACTCTGGGTTCGAGTCCAGGCTCTGTCGACCGGGACCAGGAGGCCCATGGGGCGGCGCACAATTGGCCTAGCGTAGTCTGGGTTAGGGAGGGTTTGGCTGGCAAGGATATCCTTGTCTCATCGTGCACTAGTGACTCCTGTGGTGGGCTGGGTGCAGTGCATGCTGACCAGGTTGCCAGGTGTGCGGCTGGCTTCCGGGTTGGATGGGTGCTGTGTTAAGAAGCAGTGTGGCTTGGTTGGGTTGTGTTTCGGAGGACGCATGGCTCTCGACCTTCGCCTCTCCCGAGTCCATACGGGAGTTGCAGCAAAGAGACAATGAGACAACCAACTACTAACAATTGGATACCATGACATTTTTTTATTTAGGCTAAACTTTTTACATTCTTTATTGGGAATGTGTTTCGTGAAAAAGGTTTATGTCGTTTTTGTTATTGTAAATAAATGCAATATTAGTCAACATAATACAATTGTTGGCTTTAAATGTATATTTGTAGTGTCAACTGCATCAAGTACAGTAGGACTATGCCTATGACTTAAATGTTATAATTTGATTGACAGACTTGATATGACGTATGAAACTTTTAAAGAGCACATTGTGAATCCACAAGTTCGGACAGTATATGATACTGCTAAACATGTAGTTGATGCTTTTCTTGTAGTTCTGTTTTTAAGTTTAATTAATCAAACGCTGAAGGTTCTACTGTAGCCTACTGTTACATTTTGTAATAGAGCGTGGAACAAAAGCTGTTTTCATGGTGACGGCGATGAGCACCCTTCATTTAAAGATACAATATAATGTATAATACAATGATTCAATACGGGATCAAATGCTTACTTTGAGATGTTAGGATGTGTCAACAAAACAAATGTGAAACGGCGAGTGATGGGCTGTATCAAGTTGGGTCGAAGCATTAGACACAGCATGTGTCCCAGATGTGTCTGAATGTGTTCATTGAGTCTGAAACAAGGTGGTCCGTTTCTTGGTGTGTGTGTGTGCGTAGTGCGTGGTGTGTGGTGTGTGGTGTGTGGTGTGTGGTGAGTGTAGTGTAGTGTAGTGTACCTGCAGTATACAGCTGGTGATGTCTGAGGCTATCTTGGCATGGGGTGTGTCTTCGTCTCTGCCCTGGGGGGTGAGGTTGTGTTCCAGACAGGACTCCCACAGACCCACTAACGCCCCCCCATGGCGCTCGATGGACCGCGTCTCCCTGATCGCCGTGGTGATGCGCGTGATGCAGATCTCCACCACAGCCTGGTCATTGTCATTGGTCAGGTAGTCCTGCAGCCAGCAAATCAGAGGGGAAATGAGTCCGGAACAGCCAATCAGGATCAAGAAACAATGAGAAAAGAGCATGTTTGTTTTTTTAATATAGTTTCAAATGCAGTCAACCTGAAAGCTGTCTAACACAAATCCAAGTCTCAAGGCTGCAATAGCTTTTGCTCTTAGTTTTCCCTTGACACTCAAAGGAAAAATACTCTTAAACCTCTTAGGGCTAGGGGGCAGTATTTTCACGGCCGGATTTAAACAGGTTACTACTCTGGCCCAGAAACTAGAATATGCATATTATTAGTAGATTTGGACAGAAAACACTCTGAAGTTTCTAAAACTGTTTGAATGGTGTCTGTGAGTATAACAGAACTCATATGGCAGGCAAAAACCTGAGAAAAAGTCAAGCAGGAAGTGGGAAGTCTGGTGCTTGTAGTCTTTTCAAGTGATTGCCTTGACTGTATACAGTGACTTAGGGTTCATTTTGCACTTCCTAAAGCTTCCACTAGATGTCAGCAGTCTTTAGAACGGTGTTTGAAGATTATATGGTGAATTTGAAGGGAATAGCAGCTGTGGTAAACTGGTGTCCCATTATAAGGCATGGGCTCTAGTCCCACGCAATGACTTGGGAGCAAGCTGAGTTCATATTCACTCCTAAAGAGAACGGATAGGTCCGGTTGGAATTTTATTCAAGGTATATGTCATGTCCTGACCAGTAATAGGGGTTATTTGTTATTATAGTTTGGTCAGGACATGGCAGGGGGTGTTTGTTTCATGTGGTTTGGGCTATGTATTTAGGTAGAGGGGTGTTTGGTTTATGTGGTTCGGGGTTTGTTAGTCTATGTTCTATGTTAGTTTATTTCTATGTTCTGTCTAGTCATTTGTATTTCTATGTTTAGTTAATTGGTGTTGGGGCCTTCAGTTGGAGGCAGCTGTCTATCGTTGACTCTGATTGAAGGTCCTATAATTAGGGGTGTGTTTGTATCATGGATTGTGGGTAGTTGTATTCTGTTTTGTGTTCTTCACCTGACAGAACTGTTAGTGTCGTTTCCGTAATTGTATACGTGTTTCATTTTGTTTCACCTTCTTCAATATTAAAAAGAAGATGAGTATACACTTCCCTGTTGCGTCTTGGTCCTCCACACACGACAGTCGTTACAGTATATGATATAAAACAACCTAAAGATTGATTCTATACATCATTTGACATGTTTCTACAAACTATAGTATAACTTTTTTGACTTTTCGTCTGGACTAAGTAAGCACGCGCGTAGTGGATTTGGATAGTGAACCTAACGCGCGAACAAAATGGATTATTTGGAAATAAATATGAACTTTATCGAACATTTATTGTGGAGCTGGGATTCCTGGGAGTGCCTTCTGATGAAGATAATCAAAGGTAAGTGAATATTTATAATGTAATTTCCTAGTTTTATTGACTCCAAGATGGCGGGTTTCTGTTTGCTAGTTGTTAGTGTCATCTGGGCTGTACTCAGATTATTGCAAATTGTGCTTTCGCCGTGAACCTTTTTTGAAATCTGACAAAGCGATTATATTTAGGAGAAGTGTATCTATAATTCCGTGCATAACACTTCTATATTGATCAATGTTTATGATGAGAATTTACGTACTGTGTGTGCTCATTGTGCTCATTCACCGAAAGGTTTGGAGGGAAAACATTTCTCAACATTACGCGCCAATGTAAAATGCTGTTTTTGGATATGAATATGAACTTTATCGAGCAAAACATACATGTATTGTGTAACATAATGTCCTAGGAGTGTCATTTGATGAAGATCGTCAAAGGTTAGTGCTTCATTTAGCTGTGTTTTGGGTTTTTGTGATGCATCTAGTTGCTTGGAAAATGGCTATGTGGTGTTTCTTGTGAAGTTTATGTCCTAACATAATCTAATTTTATGCTTTCGCCGTAAAGCCTTTTTGAAATCGGACAATGTGGTTAGATTAACGAGAATTTTATCTTTAAAATGGTGTAAAATAGTTGATTGAGAAAATGGAATAATGAGATTTTAGCTGTTTTAAATTTGGCGCTCTGATTTTCCACTGGCTGTTGTCAAAATCAATCCCGTTAACGGGATGAGAACGGGAAGGGGTCACCAACAGGTTAACTTTTTCCATGTTGAGGTAGAAAGGTTCAGACAAACTCTTACCCCATCTAGACAGTGTCTGAATAAGCAGTTGGGTTACATTCTGCTGCAGACTCTTTTCTTCTTTAGTTAAATGATAACTGAGAGACTGACTGTGTTGGATGGGTAATGAGGACGTGGGCTCTGGAGGGATAGGCATCATATCAGATCTGTTTCCAGGAAACAGTCCCAAGAGACACACCTGCCATAAGCTGTGTGTGTGTGTGTGTGTGTGTGTGTGTGTGTGTGTGTGTGTGTGTGTGTGTGTGTGTGTGTGTGTGTGTGTGTGTGTGTGTGTGTGCATAGGCAACTTACAAGAGAGCAATAGATACCTTTGACTTCCTCTAGTACTTCAAAGAGACCGTCATGTATGTGTGTGTGCATGGATGGGTATGTAGGGGTACTCACAGGAGAGCAGGAGATAGCCTTGATTTCCTCCAAGGCCTGTGAAAGACAGTCCTCTATCTCAGAGTCTTCCAGGGAGAAGAGGTCTCCAGCCCGGGACAGGTCCCTCTGGCCCAGTACCTGGCCAAACAGCTGGTGCATGGTGTCTCTGCTTCACTCTGGCCTGCTTCGGGCCCACCTCAGCCTGGTCTGGTCTACGTCAGGCCTGCTTAGGCCTGGTTTGACCCACACTCACTCTGGGCCGACCTGGGGAAAGAAGTTGCTACGGAGACAGGGCATGGTCCCTGAAGGTGCTGGGGTGATGACCTCATACACATCAGACCCCTGAGAAAGAAAGACAAAAATGGTGACAAATTTGACCCCAATAACTACCGTGGGATATGCGTCAACAGCAACCTTGGGAAAATCCTCTGCATTATCATTAACAGCAGAATTGTACATTTCCTCAGTGAAAACAATGTACTGAGCAAACGTCAAATTGGCTTTTTACCAAATTATAGTACGACAGACCACATATTCACCCTGCACACCCTAATTGAACAAACAAACTAACTAAAACAAAGGCAAAGTCTTCTCATGCTTTGTTGATTTCAATTGTTGACTCAATTTGGCACGAGGGTCTGTTTATTTCAAAAAGCTTTTGACACAATTTGTCATGAGAATCTGCTATACAAATGGATGGAAAGTGGAGTTGGTTGAAAAACATACGACTTTATAAAATCCATGAACACAAACAACAAGTGTGCGGTTCAAATTGGCAAAAAACACACACAACTCACCCTACTACAATCTGAAGTCAAATGTCTACTGTTCGCTGATGATCTGGTGCTTCTGTCCCCAACCAAGGAGGGCCGACAGCAGCACCTGGATCTTCTGCACAGATTCTGTCAGGCTTGGGTCCTGACAGTAAAAAATAATGGTATTCCAAAAAAGGTCCAGTCGCCAGGACCACAAATACAAATTCCATCTAGACACCGTTGCCCTAGAGCACACAAAAAAACTATACATACCTCGGCCTAAACATCATCACCACAGGTAACTTCCACAAAGCTGTGAACGATCTGAGAGACAAGGCAAGGCCATCAAAAGGAACATAAAATTCAACATACCAATTAGGATCTGGCTAAAAATACTTGAATCAGTTATAGAATCCATTGCCCTTTATGGTTGTGAGGTCTGGGGTCCGCTCACCAACCAAGAATTCACAAAATGGGACCAACACCAAATTGAGACTCTGCATGCAGAATTCTGCAAAAACATCCTCCGTGTGCAATGTAAAACACCAAGTAATGCAGAGCAGAATTAGGCCGATACCTACTAACTACTAAAATCCAGAAATGAGCAGTTAAATTCTACAACCACCTAAAAGGAAGTGATTCCCAACCTTCCATAACAAAGCCATCACCTATAGAGAGATGAACCTAGAGAAGAGTCCCCTAAGCAAGCTGGTCCTGGGGCTCTGTTCACAAGCACAAACACACCCCACAGAGCCCCAGGACAACAACACAATTATACCCAACCAAATCATGAGAAAACAGAAAGATAATTACTTGACACATTGGAAAGAATTGACAAAAAAACAGAGCAAACTAGAATGCTATTTGGCCCTCAACAGAGGGTACACAGTGGCAGAATACCTGACCACTGTGACTGACCCTAAATGAAGGAAAGCTTTGACTATGTACAGACTCAGTTTGAGCATAGCCTTGCTATTGAGAAAGGCCGCCGTAGGCAGACCTGGCTCTCAAGAGAAGACAGGCTATGTGCACACTGCCCACAAAATGAGATGGAAACTGAGCTGCACTTCCTAACCTCCTGCCAAATGTATGACCATATTAGAGACACATATTTCCCTCAGATTACACAGACCCACAAAGAATGCGAAAAGCAAATTTTTGATAAACTCCCATATCTACTGGGTGAAATACCAGTGTGCCATCACAGCAGCAAGATTTGTGACCTGTTGCCACAAGAAAAGAGTCAACCAGTGAAGAACAAACACCATTGTAAATAGAACCCATATTTATGTTTATTTATTTTCCCTTTTGTACTTTAACTATTTGCACATAACATGACATTTGAAATGTCTTTATTATTTTGGAACTTTTGTGAGTGTAATATTTCCTGTTAATTTCTTAATGTTTATTTATTTTTTTGCTATTTTCTATTTGACTTGCTTTGGAAATGTAAACATACAGTATGTTTCCCATGCCAATAAATCCCCTGGGAGAGAGGGGAGAGAGGGGAGAGAGACAGAGAGAGGAGAGGAGAGGAGAGGAGAAGAGAGGAGAGGAGAAGAGAAGAGAAGAGAAGAGAAGAGAAGAGAAGAGAAGAGAAGAGAAGAGAAGAGAAGAGAAGAGAAGAGAAGAGAAGAGAAGAGAAGAGAAGAGAAGAGAAGAGAAGAGAGGAGAGAGAGGAGAGGAGAAGAGAAGAGAGAGGAGAGGAGAGGAGAGAAGAGGAGAGGAGAGGAGAGAAGAGAAGAGAAGAGAAGAGAAGAGAAGAGAAGAGAAGAGAAGAGAAGAGAGAGGAGAGGAGAGAGAGGAGAGGAGAGGAGAGGAGAGGAGAGGAGAGGAGAGGAGAGGAGAGGAGAGGAGAGGAGAGGAGAGGAGAGTTAGTAATGAGTTTTTAGAGTTTCTGCGTCTACTGTTTTAATACAGTGTGAGGAGAACCATCACTAGTGTAGGTGTTATCCTCTTCTCACATCTCTCCTCTGTAGTTCGACAGGTGTAGTTAATGAAGTTACACTCATCACACATTAACTTCCCACTACACTAATATGTGACACATTAAGGGGTACTCCACTCACGGCTGTACACTGCTGGCCAAGGACAAACACCACCACATATCAGCACAGCAGAGGAGACGGCTGCATGAATGACTGTGTGGGAGGCTCCCATTAACCATTTACCCCACTCACCTGGGCTCCTCCGGCCCTTTCTGGAAATACTAACACTCAGAGAGGCTGGGGGTACTGAACACACAGGGGTCAGCTGTACTGAACACACAGGGGTCAGCTGTACTGAACACACAGGGGTCAGCTGTACTGAACACACAGGGGTCAGCTGTACTGAACACACAGGGGTCAGCTGTACTGTACACACAGGGGTCAGCTGTACTGAACACACAGGGGTCAGCTGTACTGTAGACACAGGGGTCAGCTGTACTGTACACACAGGGGTCAGCTGTACTGTAGACACAGGGGTCAGCTGTACTGAACACACAGGGGTCAGCTGTACTGAACACACAGGGGTCAGCTGTACTGAACACACAGGGGTCAGCTGTACTGAACACACAGGAGTCAGCTGTACTGAACACACAGGGGTCAGCTGTACTGAACACACAGGGGTCAGCTGTACTGTAGACACAGGGGTCAGCTGTACTGTACACACAGGGGTCAGCTGTACTGTACACACAGGGGTCAGCTGTACTGTAGACACAGGGGTCAGCTGTACTGAACACACAGGGGTCAGCTGTACTGAACACACAGGGGTCAGCTGTACTGAACACACAGGGGTCAGCTGTACTGAACACACAGGGGTCAGCTGTACTGAACACACAGGGGTCAGCTGTACTGAACACACAGGGGTCAGCTGTACTGTACACACAGGGGTCAGCTGTACTGAACACACAGGGGTCAGCTGTACTGTAGACACAGGGGTCAGCTGTACTGTACACACAGGGGTCAGCTGTACTGTAGACACAGGGGTCAGCTGTACTGAACACACAGGGGTCAGCTGTACTGAACACACAGGGGTCAGCTGTACTGAACACACAGGGGTCAGCTGTACTGAACACACAGGGGTCAGCTGTACTGAACACACAGGGGTCAGCTGTACTGAACACACAGGGGTCAGCTGTACTGAACACACAGGGGTCAGCTGTACTGAACACACAGGGGTCAGCTGTACTGTAGACACAGGGGTCAGCTGTACTGAACACACAGGGGTCAGCTGTACTGAACACACAGGGGTCAGCTGTACTGAACACACAGGGGTCAGCTGTACTGAACACACAGGGGTCAGCTGTACTGAACACACAGGGGTCAGCTGTACTGAACACACAGGGGTCAGGGACGATGGATTATTGATTATTCAGACTGTGCGTTAATAGACACGGACACAAGAACACACGCAAAAAATAATATACATTCGTTTTTTTTGGCACAATTTCTGAAATCCTCTATTGAGTGTTTTAACACAGTGAATAGTAAAGGGGGAGGAGACTACAGTTCACCATCAAATCCAATTCCTGCCTACAGAGTCCATGGCAACACAGCACCGGGATACGGAGGCAGGAATGCTCATTGGCCTATGCCAGTTCTGAATCCAAACCCCCAAACAGCCATCAATACAGAGGGAGGAGTCAGCTTTATCTCCCCTGGCAGTAAGGATGGGGCTGGACACATAGATATTTCACTGTGACACTGACACCATTAGAGTACCATTGATCAAAGTGTCATTTATCACCTGCAATGAGACTAGGTGTGTGAGGAGGGTATAGAGAGAGAGAAAGAGAGAGAGAAAGAGAGAGAGAAAGAGAGAGAGAATTTAACAAAAAACTGAGCAAACTAGAATGCTATTTAGACCTAAACAGAGGTGTAGACAGTGGCAGAATACCTGACCACTGTGACTGACCCAAACTTAAGGAAAGATTTGACTATGTACAAATTCAGTGACCATTGCTATTGAGAGGCCGCCGAAGGCAGACCTGGCTCTCAAGAGAAGACAGGCTATGTGCACACTGCCCACAAAATGAGGTGGAAACTGAGCTGTACTTCCTAACCTCCTGCCAAATGCATTTCCCTCAGATTATACAGACCCACAAAGAATTTGAAAACAGATCCAATTTTGATAAACTCCCAGCAGCGACATGTGTGACCTGTTGCCACAAGAAAAGGACAACCAATGAAGAACAAACACCATTTTAAATACAACCCATATTTATGTTTATTCATTTTCCCATTTGTACTTCAACACATTGTTACAACACTGTACATAGCCATAATATGACATTTGAAATGTCTCTATTCCGTTGAAACCTTTGTGAGTGTAATGTTTACTGTTAATTTTGGATTTGTTTATTATCTATTTCATTTGTGTTGTCAATGTAAACATGTTTCCGATGCCAATAAACTAATTGAATTGAGAATTGAGAGAGAGACATACAAACAGACAGAGACAGACAGAAAGAGACGAAGAACGAGAAAGAGAGTGACAGAAAAAGACAGAGAGAGACAGAGGGACATAAAGAGAGAGAAAGACAGAGAGAGACACAGGGACATAAAGAGAGAGAAAGACAGAGAGAGACACAGGGACATAAAGAGAGAGAAAGACAGAGAGAGACACAGGACATAAAGAGAGAGAAAGACAGAGAGAGACACAGGGACATAAAGAGAGAGAAAGACAGAGAGAGACACAGGACATAACGAGAGAGAAAGACAGAGAGAGACACAGGGACATAAAGAGAGAGAAAGACAGAGAGAGACACAGGACATAAAGAGAGAGAAAGACAGAGAGAGACACAGGGACATAAAGAGAGAGAAAGACAGAGAGAGACAAGGGAGAGAGAGAAGACAAGGGACATAAAGAGAGAGAAAGACAGAGAGAGACACAGGGACATAAGAGAGATAAAGACAGAGAGAGACACAGGGACATAAAGAGAGAGAAAGACAGAGAGAGAGAGGGACATAAAGAGAGAGAAAGACAGAGAGACGTGGATAGTATTTCAGTGTCCTGAATTCCTGGTGTAACCTGCAGACCCCTCACACACTGAGCTTCCATTATTCCACCTGAATGCCCTCTGTCTGCACTAAATCCACACACACACACACACACACACACACACACACACACACACACACACACACACACACACACACACACACACACACACACACACACACACACACACACACACACACACACTCACACTCACACACAGCCCAGACTATAACACACAGCCCCAGACTATAACACACAGCCCCAGACTATAACACACACAGCCCCAGACTATAACACACACAGCCCCAGACTATAACACACAGCCCCAGACTATAACACACAGCCCAGACTATAACACACAGCCCCAGACTATAACACACACAGCCCCAGACTACAACACACACAGCCCCAGACTATAACACACACACAGCCCCAGACTATAACACACACAGCCCTCAGACTATAACACACACACAGCCCCAGACTATAACACACACAGCCCCAGACTATAACACACACAGCCCCAGACTATAACACACACAGCCCCAGACTATAACACACACACAGCCCCAGACTATAACACACACAGCCCCAGACTACAACACACACAGCCCCAGACTATAACACACACAGCCCCAGACTATAACACACACACAGCCCCAGACTATAACACACACAGCCCCAGACTATAACACACACAGCCCCAGACTATCAACACACACAGCCCCAGACTATAACACACACACAGCCCCAGACTATAACACACACAGCCCCAGACTATAACACACAGCCCCAGACTATAACACACAGCCCCAGACTATAACACACAGCCCCAGACTATAACACACACAGCCCCAGACTATAACACACACACAGCCCCAGACTATAACACACACACAGCCCCAGACTATAACACACACAGCCCCAGACTATAACACACACAGCCCCAGACTATAACACACAGCCCCAGACTATAACACACAGCCCCAGACTATAACACACAGCCCCAGACTATAACACACACAGCCCCAGACTATAACACACACAGCCCCAGACTATAACAACACACAGCCCCAGACTATAACACACACAGCCCCAGACTATAACACACACAGCCCCAGACTATAACACACAGCCCCAGACTAGAACACACAGCCCCAGACTATAACACACACAGCCCCAGACTATAACACACACAGCCCCAGACTATAACACACACAGCCCCAGACTATAACACACACAGGACTATAACACACAGCCCCAGACTATAACACACAGCCCAGACTAAACACACAGCCCCAGACTATAACACACACAGCCCCAGACTATAACACACACAGCCCCAGACTATAACACACACAGCCCCAGACTATAACACACACAGCCCCAGACTATAACACACACAGCCCCAGACTATAACACACACAGCCCCAGACTATAACACACACAGCCCCAGACTATAACACACACAGCCCCAGACTATAACACACAGCCCCAGACTATAACACACAGCCCCAGACTATAACACACACAGCCCCAGACTATAACACACACAGCCCCAGTCTATAACACACACAGCCCCAGACTATAACACACACAGCCCCAGACTATAACACACAGCCCCAGACTATAACACACAGCCCCAGACTATAACACACAGCCCCAGACTATAACACACACACAGCCCCAGACTATAACACACACACAGCCCCAGACTATAACACACACACAGCCCCAGACTATAACACACACAGCCCCAGACTATAACACACACAGCCCCAGACTATAACACACACACAGCCCCAGACTATAACACACACACAGCCCCAGACTATAACACACACAGCCCCAGACTATAACACACACAGCCCCAGACTATAACACACAGCCCCAGACTATAACACACAGCCCAGACTATAACACACACAGCCCCAGACTATAACACACAGCCCCAGACTATAACACACACAGCCCCAGACTATAACACACAGCCCCAGACTAAAACACACAGCCCCAGACTATAACACATGTTGTATATTTGGTACAGTATAATTGAAATATCCCACATAAGAAACAACATGTGTGTTGTGGTTGACCAGAGCAGAGAAAAACACGCCTGAGGAATTCAGCTCTTAAACAATCAGCTAGCTACTATTACTCACCCGGCTACGGCTCAGCAAGCTCAGGAATGCAGGCTTTAAACACACACACACACACACACACACACACACACACACACACACACACACACACACACACCACACACACATTGAGACACGTGTGAAAGTGAGGCTGGACACAGGCAGGCGCCTGTGCATTAGCTCCAGAGGGACCCCTGTGTGCTCCCCAGCCCTTGCCCAGAAAGAGTGGTCCTGTTTGGGGCACTAGGTGAGGGGTGACGGGGTATTGGAGGTCTGGTGCGAAAGAACACTGGTCCTTTTGTGTGCTCTATACGC
>NC_138299.1:155218563-155308563 GCF_965601325.2 Salmo salar | reverse complement strand
AATACACCTACATGTCAGGTAATACACCTACATTCACCATGTCAGGTAACACACCTACATTCACCATGTCAGGTAATACACCTACATGTCAGGTAATACACCTACATTCACCATGTCAGATAATACACCTACATTCACCATGTCAGGTAATACACCTACATTCACCATGTCAGGTAATACACCTACATTCACCATGTCAGATAATACACCTACATTCACCATGTCAGGTAACACACCTACATTCACCATGTCAGGTAATACACCTACATTCACCATGTCAGGTAATACACCTACATTCACCATGTCAGGTAATACACCTACATTCACCATGTCAGGTAATACACCTACATTCACCATGTCAGATAATACACCTACATTCACCATGTCAGGTAATACACCTACATGTCAGGTAATACACCTACATTCCCCATGTCAGGTAATACACCTACATTGACCATGTCAGGTAATACACCTACATTCACCATGTCAGGTAATACACCTACATTCACCATGTCAGGTAATACACCTACATTCACCATGTCAGGTAATACACCTACATTCACCATGTCAGATAATACACCTACATGTCAGGTAATACACCTACATTCACCATGTCAGGTAATACACCTACATGTCAGGTAATACACCTACATTCACCATGTCAGGTAACACACCTACATTCACCATGTCAGGTAATACACCTACATTCACCATGTCAGGTAATACACCTACATTCACCATGTCAGATAATACACCTACATTCACCATGTCAGGTAATACACCTACATTCACCATGTCAGGTAATACACCTACATTCACCATGTCAGGTAATACACCTACATTCACCATGTCAGATAATACACCTACATTCACCATGTCAGGTAATACACCTACATTCACCATGTCAGGTAATACACCTACATTCACCATGTCAGGTAATACACCTACATTCACCATGTCAGGTAATACACCTACATTCACCATGTCAGATAATACACCTACATGTCAGGTAATACACCTACATGTCAGGTAATACACCTACATTCACCATGTCAGGTAATACACCTACATGTCAGATAATACACCTACATTCACCATGTCAGATAATACACCTACATGTCAGGTAATACACCTACATTCACCATGTCAGATAATACACCTACATTCACCATGTCAGGTAATACACCTACATTCACCATGTCAGGTAATACACCTACATTCACCATGTCAGGTAATACACCTACATTCCATAGCTTTGTCAAGGAGCCCTTTAGCTCTCACTAGAAAAAGGAGTAAGCATGGGACGCTCAGGCATGTGTGTGTGTGTGTAAGGTGTGTGTGTGTGTGTGTGTGTGTGTGCACGTACGTATGCGCTTGCGAGAGAGAGAGAGATCAAGAGAGAAGTACAAATATTACTCATGGAAACTCACCATTGCGCATAAATAACACTTTAAAGATGTATGCAATAGAAATGGTAGGTTACACGTGACTAAACCGTAAGCTATTTCAAGACGGAATGACAATCTTAAGTCTAACATTTTTCCATAAAAAGGTTTCTGCAAAACAAAACAATAGACGAGAAGTTCAAGTTCCCTAACAATAGTGGCATCATTCGCGCAAACGCATTGCATTTCAACGTTTTAACGAGATTGCATAACCTAATTAAAACAAAATCATTGTATGGACGTTCTCTGAAATAGCCTAATATACTAATGAATCGTCTAATTACAAAACAAAACCGAAGCCTCTTGTCTGGATGCACTTGTTTCCCTCCGTATGGACCAGCATGTTTCATTACAGAAGATAACATTATCATTCAACAATTCCACATTCATTCACCTCTATCCGTGATTTCTTGACCTCTATAATTTCAATTTGATTACACACATTCGATGTCGTTTAACTTTTCCGACATAGCGAGGATGTCACTCATTTCCACGTTATGGTGTTTAACCGGACATCACTAAACAACAACAACAGCACAAATCCCGGTTAAAAACGTGAAATATCTCACCCTTTATTCTGTTGACGTCAGTCAGTTCTGGGGGGAAAAGAATGAAGCTTTTAAAATCCGTTAAAAACCGACTAAACGCAAAGAATTGACGCGCGGTCCCAAGTTGTCCCACCGGACAGTTCTTCGTCACACACAGTCTTGGTGCACCGTGAGAAGCGCGCCATCCCGTGGTAAAGATCAGCGCACGGGTCAAAGGCTGAATTTGGAAAGTCATTCCTATGGAAATTAGGAAATTTGTACCAGATTATATTTTATAGTAAAGCTTGCTTATAAACGGCTTATAAATCCATTACATATGAGATGTTATCAGGGGCTGAAATTGCATTCCCTAGGCAGTGGCGACCCGTCACTCAGGGTAGGTGGGGCTCTTTTGAGACCTACATTTTTAGCAAAAAAATTGTTTTTGTTTTTTGGGGGCTTGCCTGTTTTTCATGTTATTTTGGCATTAATACGTGTCACATATCAGTTTGCAAACAATGTAAAAAAAAAATATATATATAATTTAGTTAATAAAGCCGCATACAAACATGGTCTCTTTTTTGTTTTGTTGAGTAAGGCAGCTCCGAAATGCAGGTGTTTCAGCCCAGCTCAGTGCTTTCTGTGGTGGTGGGGCGAGCCAGCAGAAAATAGGAGTGTTGCACCTTGTTCTGTCACTCATGGGGACACTACGTCACCACCAAGTCTAAGTCCTTAGTAAGGGTAGACATGGAAAATTCAAGCCCTTTGGGTGTTGCCATAGAGTTACATTAGAAGTGCCCTTCCAAGAAGGCTCAAGGTCATTGGCCACAGATAAAATGACGTCAAATCACGTTATATGTACAGTAGCTTTGATTGGACTGATCATGTCAACATCTTAATTTCAAAATCTTAGCTAGCAGTCATCATCATGAATCAAGTCGACAATCTACTGGCAAAGACATTTTGAACGGTCATCCAACTGGCTGATAGCCAGATTTAGCAGTGGTAAGCTGTTGGGACTCTGCTGTTGGGACTCTGCTGTTGGGACCCTGCTGTTGGGACAGCTTTACGTAGGCCCTAACAGTTTGTGGGCACTGTTTGTTACCGTTATAGTGCAATTAATGTATTGTTCAGTGTTGTGTTGTGTACAGTAGTGGCTTTACTGGCATGACTCCCACATTTGTTGTTGTTGTTACCCCACCAAGATTTACATGCTCAAATCAAATCAGATGCGCCACTGCGCCTTTAGACTACTCAGGGGCGGAAATCCCGGGGGGACGGGGGAGACACGACCCCCCCATCCTGGGAAAAATATGATTAATAGCGCGTTCTTAAGTTTCAAAATATTGCGACCCCCCCCACCCTTTGCCTCACAATGGTTTGATCCACTGCCAGTTCCTTAGTTGGCAAGGTAACAGAGGGGTCGTATCCACTGTCTGAAAGGCACTCAATGAACGTAACTGACGTGAGGTTAATCCAGTCAATCGCGCACACACACTAGCTGAATATGCAGAGCTAGCGCGCAAATATTAACTATTAAGCTAGCTAGTACCTATTCCATTTATGTGGCCTCGTCAAAGATGGAATCTTTGCTATCGTCAATTTATTCCAAGATCGGCATGCAGATGATGTAAGTTAGTGCTTCAAAGTCCCTGTGATAAGGTTAGCGATAAACTGGAGTCCAGACTGAACAGAACTACACTCTCTTCTACCATTGTCTTAAATATATTTAATGGTCTTGTTGCAAAAGCTAAATTGTTGCAAGGGAACTTTTATTTATTTATTTTATTTCACCTTTATTTAACCCGGGTAGCAAAGATTATAGCAAACACCACTGAAACGGAATTGGTGCTCGCTAGCTTTGCAAATTCAGCTATTGTTGGAAGCCAGCCAATATGAAACAAACTATTAAAATTACAAAAGGTTGCAGCATATGTTGTGTAAATGGTGAACTCATACAGCTGTCAACTCTTGTCATTTTAATCTGTTTCACATTTGCTAGCTACCTTTTAGATCGAAGCCCAAATAGAATGATAAAAGATAAGATGATAGAAGCCCATCTCCTACTGTAAATAACCTACACACTGTGTGTGGGTGTAGCCAGCCAGCCAGGTAGAAAAATGGCAGAAAAATAAAAGACGGACATCAGAGTATTTTTCAGTACACCAAAACGCATAGTAAGAACCCTAGTAGCCTAATATCTCAAAGACTAGTTGATAAAATGTTCATAAGAAAGAAATGAAATTCTAATGGAAATGTTTCACAATGATGTCATTAGGCAGAGCAGGCAACAGATGGCACACAGACAGCAGAGTTGGGGACAGATATGCAGGGACAGACTGGCAGAGACAGGGAGTCTCAGGTAAGTTTGTTGAGTCTTTGTTTGGCAACATTGGATACCCCCACTCTCAACTTAAACTGGTGACTGAACTAAGATTTGTTAAAGGCAATGGTATTGCTGTTGTGATTAGTTGTGTAGTTTTGGGTACCGGTAGTTAGGAGTACGGCAAACACCTTATTTCTTTGGTTCCTCAATATACATTTACCATATTACAATGTAGGCTATGTGTTACAGCACTACTTTTGGTGTCCCCCTCAGGAATTACTCTTGAGAAAATGTCATGTAATTGTCCCCTCCAAAGTTGATATCAGATTTTCGCCCCTGAGACTACTGGTAGACAAAAATATGACTTTAGCCTAACCTAGATAACAAAATAATTCCAACAGCTGTGGGCCACATACTAAGTGTTTTTCTGGTCCAGTATGCCTGGGTCCCCAGCCCAAAGCCAGCATTCATACTGCACCACTATCGGATTAAAGAGCTCCAGCATAGTTCTGACCCACATACTGTGCACCATCAGATTAAAGAGATTAAGCATAGTTCTGACCCACATACTGCATCACTATCGGATTAAAGAGCTCCAGCATAGTTCTGACCCACATACTGCATCACTATCAGATTAAAGAGCTCCAGCATAGTTCTGACCCACATACTGCATCACTATCAGATTAAAGAGCTCCATCATAGTTCTGACCCACACACTGTGCACCATCAGATTAAAGAGATTAAGCATAGTTCTGACCCACACACTGTGCACCATCAGATTAGAAAGCTGTGGCCCAGTTCTGGCCCACATACTGCACAAAGGTAAGGCTGAGTTCCAGCCTAGGTCCCCGGGCCAGAGATGGGACAGATGAAGGCTTCCAGACTGACCTTATATAGGGCTACATGAAACCAGCCAAACCAGCTGGACACCCCAAACTACATTGAGATACTCTTCTATTAACCACATGCTATATTTAAACAAAAGAGAATAGAGCACTTGGAGGTAAAGTCAATGAACAAATCTGGATTATTACAAATTGCAACAGGGAACATGAAGTGTAGAAAAACAGCCCATAAAAGCACATTGACTTGAATTGGATTTGTGCCACAAATGCTAAAACATGAACATTTTGAAAACATTGGTAAGGTAAACAAAACCAAAGCATGGACTGCTGACATATGTTGTCCGTAGACTGCTAACAGGGGTAAGGATTCTATCCATTGAATTACTGTTTCTCCTTCCCATGGGAAACCCAATGGTGTTGATGTGGATTCATGATGGAATGGGAATCTGTGCTATTGTATAAACTATTTGTGACCTCCAGTGAAAGTAGGAGGCAAGGAGATACCAGTGGGTTTCAAAGCATATAATCATATAAGAGAATGAAACATTCTATTTCAACATTTTAACAGAGCACACCATCAGTTATTCAATTAATAACAATTCATTAATAATAACAATTTTAACTATATGGCAACTTTACAAGTAAAGTTGTGGGGTTTGCTAAAGCTCTATAAAAGTTTGTTTGTGCTAGTGAAAAAAAGTGAAAAGTTGTACTTTGATTATATTATTCAAATATTGAAATCATTTTTAATTCCCATCAATAGTCAGTAGATTTGGTCCGAAGTTGTGGTCAGTAGGTATGTGGTTCAGTAGTTGTGTGATATGGTCAGTAGTTAGATGTGTGGTCAGTAGTTAGATGTGTGGTCAGTAGTTGTGTGGTCAGTAGTTAGATGTGTGGTCAGTAGGTATATGTGTGGTCAGTAGTTAGATGTGTGGTCAGTAGTTAGATGTGTGGTCAGTAGTTGTGTGGTCAGTAGTTAGATGTGTGGTCAGTAGGTATATGTGTGGTCAGTAGTTAGATGTGTGGTCAGTAGTTGTGTGGTTCAGTAGTTGTGTGGTCAGTAGTTGTGTGGTCAGTAGTTAGATGTGTGGTCAGTAGTTATATGTGTGGTCAGTAGTTAGATGTGTGGTCAGTAGTTGTGTGGTCAGTAGTTGTGTGGTCAGTAGTTAGATGTGTGGTCAGTAGTTATATGTGTGGTCAGTAGTTAGATATGTGGTCAGTAGTTGTGTGGTCAGTAGTTGTGTGGTCAGTAGTTAGATGTGTGGTCAGTAGTTAGATGTGTGGTCAGTAGTTGTGTGGTCAGTAGTTAGATGTGTGGTCAGTAGTTAGATGTGTGGTCAGTAGTTGTGTGGTCAGTAGTTATAAGTGTGGTCAGTAGTTAGATGTGTGGTCAGTAGTTAGATGTGTGGTCAGTAGTTGTGTGGTCAGTAGTTAGATGTGTGGTCAGTAGTTATATGTGTGGTCAGTAGTTAGATATGTGGTCAGTAGTTGTGTGGTCAGTAGTTAGATGTGTGGTCAGTAGTTGTGTGGTCAGTAGTTAGATGTGTGGTCAGTAGTTAGATGTGTGGTCAGTAGTTAGATGTGTGGTCAGTAGTTATATGGGTGGTCAGTAGTTAGATGTGTGGTCAGTAGATGTGTGGTCAGTAGTTGTGTGGTTGTGGTCACTAGATGTGTGGTCAGTAGTTGTGTGGTTGTGTTCACTAGATGTGGTGAGCAGTTGTGTTTTTGCGGTCAGTTTCTGTTATGTGGTTGTGGTCAGTTGTTTTGCTCAGTAGATGTGGTCAGTATTTGTGTGGTTGTGGTCAGTTGTTTTGCTCAGTAGATGTGGTCAGTATTTGTGTGGTTGTGGTCAGTTGTTTTGCTCAGTAGATGTGGTCAGTATTTGTGTGGTTGTGGTCAGTTGTTTTGCTCAGTAGATGTGGTCAGTATTTGTGTGGTTGTGGTCTGTAGTTTTGTGCTTCAGTTGTTGTGTGATCAATATTTGTGTTGTGGTCAGTAATTGTGGTCACTCTCTTCTCTCTCCTCATAATTTTGTCCTTCAGTGTCAGTGAGTATCCTAGCAACGGTTCTATTTTGGAAACTCAATAAGGACACAGAGAGCTGCTGTTAGAAGATAGCAGGCAATGGGTTACTAAAACGGCCATATCTACAGATTGGTAGACACGATTCCAAATACGTTTCCGGGTTTGAAAAGCAGAGAATATTTTTTTCTCCAACTTGTTGCGTTATGTGGTCAAAACGGCAGTTGTTTGGGAAGATGTGGTAATGCAGTTACTAAAACAGCTGTACCGTAAGTTCTGTAGAGAATATTTTGAACAGATATGAATAGTATTGTCTAACTTGTTGGGGTAGTTGTCAAAACGGCAGTAGTTTGCAAAGAAATGTTGCAGAAATGTTGTTGATGAGGTTACTTAAACTGCTGTAACTTTTTATCCGAATATAATTTTTTGGATCAAACGCCAGATTTAAGTACCAGAGAGGTCGACGAAGATGTGAACACTCTAAATTGTTGTCTAAGTTGTTGCAAAGTGTAAGAATTAGCTGATTTGTGTCAAAAGTTGCATTATTTCACTTAGAGAATGGCAGTTGGAAGTGATGATGTCTCTATAGAATCTTGATGAAATGCTATGAAAGTAGATTTAGGTCAAAAAACGGACTAAAAGTTTAATAACATAAAAAGTATAACAGATATCAAGAAGTTGTGTACAAGCAACTCGAGTGAGACCATTCCGGACGTTTTGAATTTTGAATAATAAGAAGAACAAGTATGTTGAATATCTAAGCTGGGGCTCTTGCTGCGCAAGCCCCACAATAACAATTCCTGAGTATTCTACCTGATGTTGATTTATTTACCTTTATTTAACTAGGCAAGTCAGTTAAGAACAAATTCTTATTTTCAATGACAGCCTAGGAACAGTGGGTTAACTGTCTTGTTCAGGGGCAGATTGACAGATTTGTACCTTGTCAGCTCGGGGATTTGATCTTGCAACCTTTTCAGTTACTAGTCCAACGCTCTAACCACTAGGCTACCTGCCGCCCCAGGTAGCCTAGTTGATAGGGTTAGTATATATTTCCCAATCTGCTGGAAGGAGCGAGGGAAGATGTGTCTATCCTCAGCGTCAGAATAACACATCCTTCCCATCTCTCCCTTCACCAACTGGTACTGAAGCATGAGTGAGTGAGGTATCGCTGCTCACCAGGAGAAGGAGGAGAGACAGGGAAGATGTGTCCATCCTCAGTGCCAGATCTCCTCCCGTTCTCTCCCTCCACCAGCTGGCACATACCATCCTTCACATACCATTCTCCACCCTCAAATACACCCTTTCACAGTTGTCTCTCACTTGACATACTTCTGTACATTTTCAATGATTTTTTTAGGTTCCGGAGAGAGGTTGGTTACCACATATATTCCAAGAGTTTATAGGCCAGTCAAAGAAATTATCATTTCTGCTCATTTTCCCAATAACAACATAAGCCTGGAGACAGAAGAATGTTCATTACCAAAGCGATGCAGTCGCTAATCTAAACACAGTTGTCTCCCACACTAGACATCACACTCGCTCTCTGTAGGCTGCTTAACTATCATATGCAGTACCAGGGCGTGTTCTCAAAGCATGCGCAGACCAGCTGGCAAGTGTCTTCACAGACATTTTCAATCTATTCTTGTCCCAGTCTGTAATCTCAACATGTTTCAAGCTGACCACCTTTGTCCCTGTTCCCAAGAGCTCCAAGGTAACCTGCCTAAATGACAATCGCCCTGTTGCACTCACATCAATAATTATGAAGTGCTTTGAAAGACTGGTCATGACACACATCAACACCATCATCGCAGACACCCTAGACCAATTCCAATTCGCTTACCGCCCCAACAGATCCACAGATGACAAAATTTCACTTCACACTGCCAACTCCCGCCTGGACAAGATGGGAAATAACTATGTGAGAATTCTGTTATAGACTACAGCTCAGCGTTCAACACCATAGTGCCTTCCAAGCACATCATTAAGCTAGGGACCCTGGGACTGAACTCCTCCCTCTGCAACTGGATCCTGGACTTCCTGACGGGCCGGCCCCAGGTGGTGAGGGTAGACAACAACACCTCGGCCACGATGACCCTCAACACGGGGGCCCCTCAGGGGTGTGTGCTTAGTCCCCTCCTGTACTCCCTGTTCATCCACGACTGTGTGGCCATGCACGACTCCAACAACATCATAAAGTTTGCTGACGACACAGCGGTGGTAGGTTTGATCACCAACACCGATGAGCCAGCCTACAGCGAGAAGGTCAGAGACTTAGCAGTTTGGTGCCAGGAGAATAACCTCTCCCTCAACATCACTAAGACCAAGTAGCTGATCGTTGACTATAGGAGAAAGAGGGGAGAGCAGACCCCCATCCACATCGACGGTGCTGCTGTGGAGCTGGTCGAGTGCTTCAAGTTCCTTGGCGTCCACATCACTGAAGACCTAACATGGTCCACAAACACCCACCCAGTCGTGAAGAGGGCAAGGCAGCGCCTCTTCCACCTCAGGAGGCTGAAAAGATTTGGCATGGGCCCTTGGATCCTCACATTACAAATAAAAAGTATTCAGACCCTTTGCTATGAGACTTTAAATTGAGCTGTTTCCATTGATGATCCTTGAGATGTTTATACAACTTTATTGGGGTCCACCTGTGGTAAATTAATCTGATTGGATGTGATTTGGAAAGGCACACGCCTGTCTATATAAAGTCCCACAGTTGACAGTGCATGTCAGAGCACAAACCAAGCTATGAGGTTGGAGGAATTGTCCGTAGAGCAAAGAGACAGGATTCTGTCGAGGCACAGATCTGGGGAAGGGTACCAAAACATGTCTGCAGCATTGAAGGTCCCCAAGAACACAGTGGCCTCCATCATTCTGTCATGACGTTGGCCTTTGGGTAAGGTTTATGACCCCCCCCATAAATACCATTCTCCCTTCCCCTCTCTGACCCTACTGAAGGACTTGAATAGCCTGTGTTAAATATAGAGAGTCTGGGAACATCAAACAAATGGGGAAAGGGAACCATATTTTGGTAATAAAACCAGTTGGAAATATGCTTGGGAACGTAATGAGTATGTATGTCAGTTCGGTTGTCATCTGAGACATTATGACTGATGACAGGACGACATAAACTGTATCTGAGAAAGTATACGCCCTCTAGTTATCAGAGTAACATGGAATTGTTATGCAATTGAAATGTTTGATATTGAAATTGTTTGTTAGGAGATTAAATGTAATTTTAGCTTCCAAATGAGAGATTTGGGTTTTCATAAGGAAAGTGCCCTGCTTGATCAGTGGCCCACCCCTGTGAAGAGGAGGGGTTATAAACGATGAAACACCTCCCTCCCCCTCTCCACTATATAAGCCTTTGACGAAAAGATAACCACGTTGTTCCAGTACGTGAGGTCTGCAGCCTCTACGTTAGAAGGACACACGTCAAGTACAGAACTAAGCCAACCTCGGCGTGAGCTTTGGTTGCGAATGGTATGAACTTTGAGCTTATTCACTACAGAAGTGATACTTCCTAGCTGTTGAGTTAGCAGCGGCCGCTGTAGACGGGGGCTAGGAAAGGACGGACGACGGATCCAGTCTAACAGACGGACGAAGATACCACCACGTATCCAATTTACCACCAGAGACATTCTTCCGAGGACAGGAAGATCTGTTGGCCAACCCGGCCAGCATCTACGACCAATCTACCGAAGCGCAGCTCAGAGTAAATATTTATAGCATTTTCCTTTTCCAAATGGGCGGTAATTTACTAATGCATAAGATAATGTATTTACGATAGCATAGCTGCTGTTTCTTTGTTCCTAAATCTTCCCACTCTTTCATTGAAGCCCAACCCCCTTTCCTTTGTGTAACCAGCTTTCATACAGGTTCCGTCCACCAGGACGTTTTCTGTATGACATCATTTGTATTCTGTGTATATGTAATTCTGTGTGATTAATTATTTATTTACTAAATACCTAAACTAATCACACAGAATTAGAGAGCCGTGGTCAGGGAGGTGACCGAGAACCCGATGGTCACTCTGACAGAGCTCCAGAATTCCTCTGTGGAGATGGGAGAACCTTCCAGAAGGACTACCATCGCTGCAGCACTCCACCAGTCAGGCCCAACCCCTCTGAATCAGAGAGGTGCGGAGGGCTGCCTTAATCGACATCCACGTCATCGGCGCACGGGGAACAGTGGGTTAACTGCCTTGCTCAGGGGCAGAACGACAGATTTTTTACTTGTCAGCTCGGGGATTCGATCCAGCAACCTTTCGGTTACTGGCCCAACGCTCCTACACTCTGGGTACCTGCCGCCCTTAACACACACATGCAGACCGACCCAACACAAACACACATTACATACACATTACACACACATTACACACACATTACACACACATTACACACACATTACATACACATTACACACACATTACACACACATTACACACACATTACATACACATTACACACACATTACATACACATTACACACACATTACACACACATTACATACACATTACACACACATTACACACACATTACATACACATTACACACACATTACATACACATTACATACACATTACACACACATTACATACACATTACACACACATTACACACACATTACACACACATTACATCACATTACACACACATTACACACACATTACACACACATTACACACACATTACACACACACATTACACACACATTACACACACACATTACACACACACATTACACACACATTACACACACATTACATACACATTACACACACATTACACACACATTACACACACATTACACACACATTACATACACATTACACACACACATAACACACACATTACATACACATTACACACACATTACACACACATTACACACACATTACACACATTACATACACATTACACACACACATTACACACACATTACATACACATTACACACACATTACACACACATTACATACACATTACATACACATTACACACACATTACACACACATTACACACATATTACACACATATTACACACACTTACATACACATTACACACACATTACATACACATTACACACACATTACATACACATTACACACACATTACACACACATTACATACACATTACACACATATTACACACACATTACATACACATTACACACACATTACACACACATTACATACACATTACACACACATTACATACACATTACATACACATTACACACACATTACATACACATTACACACACACAGTACACACACATTACACACACATTACACACATTACACACACACATTACACACACATTACACACACACATTACACACACACATTACACACACATTACATACACATTACAGACACATTACACACACATTACACACACATTACATACACATTACACACACATTACACACACATTACACACACATTACACACACATTACATACACATTACACACACACATTACACACACATTACATACACATTACACACACATTACACACACATTACACACACATTACACACATTACATACACATTACACACACACATTACACACACATTACACACACATTACACACACACATTACACACACACATTACACACACATTACATACACATTACACACACATTACACACACATTACACACACATTACATACACATTACACACACATTACACACACATTACATACACATTACACACACACATTACACACACACATTACACACACATTACACACACATTACACACACATTACATACACATTACACACACATTACACACACATTACATACACATTACACACACATTACACACACATTACACACACATTACACACACACATTACACACACATTACAGCACACACCTTACACCCTACACACCTTACACACACACCCTTACATACACATCCCCTACACACACACCCTTACACACACACACCCTTACACACCCTACACACCCTTACACACACATTACATACACATTACACACACATTACACACACATTACACACACATTACATACACATTACACACACATTACACACACATTACATACACATTACACACACACATTACACACACATTACATACACATTACACACACATTACACACACATTACACACACACATTACACACACATTACATACACATTACACACACACATTACACACACATTACACACACATTACACACACATTACACACACACATTACACACACATTACATACACATTACACACATATTACACACACATTACACACACATTACATACACATTACACACACATTACACACACATTACATACACATTACACACACACATTACACACACATTACACACACACTTACACACACATTACATACACATTACACACACCTTACACACACATTACACACACATTACACACACATTACAGACACATTACATACACATTACACACACATTACATACACATTACACACATATTACACACACATTACACACACATTACATACACATTACACACACATTACATACACATTACACACACATTACATACACATTACACACACACATTACACACACATTACACACACATTACACACACATTACACACACACATTACACACACACATTACACACACATTACATACACATTACACACACATTACACACACATTACACACACATTACATACACATTACACACACATTACACACACATTACATACACATTACACACACACATTACACACACATTACATACACATTACACACACATTACACACACATTACACACACATTACACACACATTACACACACTGATCATTTGCTGCTGCTCTGTTCTTTATTTTACTCGTATTATAATCTATCAAATCGAACCAAATCAAAGTTTATTTGTCACGTGCGCCGAATACAACAGGTGTCGACCTTACAGTGAAATGCTGACTTACAGGCTCTAACCAATAGTGCAAAAAAGGTATTAGGTGAACAATAGGTAGGTAAAGAAATAAAAACAACAGTAAACAGACAGGCTATATACAGCATTTCATGTTTTGCTTTTTTCCTGATGCCTTGTCACTTTACACTGCCTCGTGTGCATATCTACCTCAAATACCTTATTATTATCTATCCTGATGCCTAGTCACTTTACCCTGCCTTCATGTTCATATCTACCTCAAATACCTTATTATTATCTATCCTGATGCCTAGTCACTTTACCCTTCCTTCATGTACGTATCTACCTCAAATACCTCATACCTCTGCATATTGATCTGGTACTGGTACTCTCTGTATATAGCTCCACATTGATCTGGTACTGGTACTCCCTGTATATAGCTCCACATTAATCTGGTACTGGTACTTCCTGTATATAGCTCCACAGTGATCTGGTACTGGTACTCCCTGTATATAGCTCCACATTGATCTGGTACTGGTACTCCCTGTATATAGCTCCACATTGATCTGGTACTCCCTGTATATAGTTCCACATTGATCTGGTGCTGGTACTCCCTGTATATAGCTCCACATTGATCTGGTACTGGTACTCCCTGTATATAGCTCCACATTGATCTGGTACTGGTACTCCCTGTATATA
The DNA here is from genome assembly GCF_965601325.2 of Salmo salar. Classification (NCBI taxonomy): domain Eukaryota; kingdom Metazoa; phylum Chordata; class Actinopteri; order Salmoniformes; family Salmonidae; genus Salmo; species Salmo salar. The sequence goes on along the minus strand of NC_138299.1, from coordinate 155,293,791 downwards.
GCTCCACATTGATCTGGTACTTCCTGTATACAGCTCCACATTGATCTGGTACTGGTACTCCCTGTATATAGCTCCACATTGATCTGGTACTGGTACTCCCTGTATATAGCTCCACATTAATCTGGTGCTGGTACTCCCTGTATATAGCTCCACATTGATCTGGTACTGGTGCTCCCTGTATATAGCTCCACATTGATCTGGTACTGGTACTCCCTGTATACAGCTCCACATTGATCTGGTACTGGTATTCCCTGTATATAGCTCCACATTGATCTGGTACTTCCTGTATACAGCTCCACATTGATCTGGTACTGGTACTCCCTGTATATAGCTCCACATTGATCTGGTACTGGTACTCCCTGTATATAGCTCCACATTGATCTGGTACTGGTACTCCCTGTATACAGCTCCACATTGATCTGGTACTCCCTGTATATAGCTCCACATTGATCTGGTACTGGTACTTCCTGTATATAGCTCCACATTGATCTGGTACTGGTACTCCCTGTATATAGCTCCACATTAATCTGGTGCTGGTACTCCCTGTATATAGCTCCACATTAATCTGGTACTGGTACTCCCTGTATACAGCTCCACATTGATCTGGTATTCTCTGTATATAGCTCCACATTGATCTGGTGCTGGTACTCCCTGTATATAGCTCCACATTGATCTGGTATTCTCTGTATATAGCTCCACATTAATCTGGTACTGGTACTCCCTGTATATAGCTCCACATTGATCTGGTATTCTCTGTATATAGCTCCACATTAATCTGGTACTGGTACTCCCTGTATATAGCTCCACATTGATCTGGTACTGGTACTTCCTGTATATAGCTCCACATTGATCTGGTGCTGGTACTCCCTGTATATAGCTCCACATTGATCTGGTACTGGTACTCCCTGTATATAGCTCCACATTAATCTGGTACTGGTACTCCCTGTATATAGCTCCACATTGATCTGGTACTGGTACTTCCTGTATATAGCTCCACATTGATCTGGTACTGGTACTTCCTGTATATAGCTCCACATTGATCTGGTACTGGTACTCTCTGTATATAGCTCCACATTGATCTGGTGCTGGTACTCCCTGTATATAGCTCCACATTGATCTGGTACTGGTACTCCCTGTATATAGCTCCACATTGATCTGGTACTGGTACTCCCTGTATATAGCTCCACATTGATCTGGTACTCCCTGTATATAGCTCCACATTGATCTGGTACTGGTACTCCCTGTATATAGCTCCACATTGATCTTGTACTGGTACTCCCTGTATATAGCTCCACATTGATCTGGTACTCCCTGTATATAGCTCCACATTGATCTGGTACTGGTACTCCCTGTATATAGCTCCACATTAATCTGGTACTGGTACTCCCTGTATATAGCTCCACATTGATCTGGTGCTGGTACTCCCTGTATATAGCTCCACATTGATCTGGTGCTGGTACTCCCTGTATATAGCTCCACATTGATCTGGTGCTGGTACTCCCTGTATATAGCTCCACATTGATCTGGTACTCCCTGTATATAGCTCCACATTGATCTGGTACTGGTACTCCCTGTATATAGCTCCACATTGATCTGGTGCTGGTACTCCCTGTATATAGCTCCACATTGATCTGGTACTGGTACTTCCTGTATATAGCTCCACATTGATCTGGTACTGGTACTTCCTGTATATAGCTCCACATTGATCTGGTACTGGTACTCCCTGTATATAGCTCCACATTGATCTGGTGCTGGTACTCCCTGTATATAGCTCCACATTGATCTGGTGCTGGTACTCCCTGTATATAGCTCCACATTGATCTGGTGCTGGTACTCCCTGTATATAGCTCCACATTGATCTGGTACTCCCTGTATATAGCTCCACATTGATCTGGTACTGGTACTCCCTGTATATAGCTCCACATTGATCTGGTGCTGGTACTCCCTGTATATAGCTCCACATTGATCTGGTACTGGTACTTCCTGTATATAGCTCAACATTGATCTGGTACTGGTACTTCCTGTATATAGCTCCACATTGATCTGGTACTCCCTGTATATAGCTCCACAGTGATCTGGTACTGGTACTCCCTGTATATAGCTCCACATTGATCTGGTACTCCCTGTATATAGCTCCACATTGATCTGGTGCTGGTACTTCCTGTATATAGCTCCACATTGATCTGGTACTGGTCCCTGTATATAGCTCTCACATTGATCTGGTACTGGTACTCCCTGTATATAGCTCCACATTGATCTGGTACTGGTACTCCCTGTATATAGCTCCACATTGATCTGGTGCTGGTACTCCCTGTATATAGCTCCACATTGATCTGGTACTGGTACTCCCTGTATATAGCTCCACATTGATCTGGTACTGGTACTTCCTGTATATAGCTCAACATTGATCTGGTACTGGTACTTCCTGTATATAGCTCAACATTGATCTGGTACTGACACTTCCTGTATATAGCTCCACATTGATCTGGTACTGGTACTTCCTGTATATAGCTCCACATTGATCTGGTATTCCCTGTATATAGCTCCACATTGATCTGGTATTCCCTGTATATAGCTCCACATTGATCTGGTACTGGTACTCCCTGTATATAGCTCCACATTGATCTGGTACTGGTACTCCCTGTATATAGCTCCACATTGATCTGGTATTCCCTGTATATAGCTCCACATTGATCTGGTACTGGTACTCCCTGTATATAGCTCCACATTGATCTGGTACTGGTACTCCCTGTATACAGCTCCACATTGATCTGGTACTGGTACTCCCTGTATATAGCTCCACATTGATCTGGTACTGGTACTCCCTGTATATAGCTCCACGTTGATCTGGTATTCCCTGTATATAGCTCCACATTGATCTGGTACTTGTGTTACTATTTTATTTTAAACTCTGCATTGTTGAAGGGCTCGTAAGGGAACATTTCACGCTGAAGTCTACGCCAGTTTTATTCCATGCATGTGACAAAATAATACAATTATTTTTTACTAGATTTATCACACACTGCATAATCCCCAGCAGATGGTGCTACGTCCTTATCCTTGTGGTTCTCAGGTCTGCGCTTTCTCCAGAAAATGCGGAAGTGAAACAATTTCATTTGATGCCATTCCGGAGGACAGGAGTGAGCTACAATAATTGATCGTTTACAATATAATATAATTGTGGGAAATTAAATAGCCTAGCGGAATATATCGCTCAATCAAAACATAACGGCAGCCGAGTTGAGATGGAGAGCCGTCGCACAGTAACACGAAGGTCGAGAAATCAACGCATCCGGTGAGAGTTTATGAGCTTCATTTGATTTGTTGATACCATTGGTTGGTCTGTGCCTGTTATAGCTTTGCCAACCATTGTCTTTATTTTTGGGAGGCCGACAGACCAACATTAATTTGATGAGAAGCGATAGCCACATCAATGAATAGCTTCTGGTCTATAGACGATCAAATTGCAGCATTGTAGACCTATGAGACTCCAACAGAAGGTTATTACCAATATGCAAATGTTTTCTTAAATGGAGAAAGTATCAACATTGTATCAGAGTTGTCTGGTGCGTGCATGTTGTTGCTGAAACCAAAAGTACAGTAACAATGAATTGTATTTCTTTCCCCAACCCAACACCACTCTTCCAAATTTCCCCAGCCAATTCGTAATTCTATCAATGACCATGCGTATATTGTCTTGCAGACTCATCAAATGACATCGCCGCACGCTCGTTTGCCAACCGGTAGCCTGGGTGTGGTGGGCTCGAGGGCGGTCAGTGTTTGGTGTCAACAAACGAACACTTTCACATCCTCGCGCTCGGATTGTTCCACGGAGGCGGTGGGACGGACATAGTCGCCCCATGCCCCGCTTCCCGGGGAGGACTGCAGACGTGGCCGCTAACCTGACTTCCCCGGTGCTGGGTCGGCCACTGTGCGCTAACGGAACGCCCTGGATCCTCTACCTGTTCGAGGAATGCGTGGACAATGTGTGGGAATACTGGAGCGTAGTCATCGGGTTGATCTCAATGTTTTGTTTCCTGCTGTCTACTCTACCGTAAGTCGTTCACCACTGCGTTAGGAATGCGTTCTCTAACGGAAAAGTATTTATAATACAAACGAAGATAGCTGATCACAGATGTTGTGATCAACAGCTGCGGTCTCAAATGTATCTGGCATTTGGTGTTATGATGATACTCCTGACAGATTTTACCATTTAAAATGTAACCTTTATTTAACTAGGCAAGTCAGTTAAGATCAAATTCTTATTTACAATGATGACCTACACCGGCCAAAGCCGGACGACGCTGGGCCAATTGTGCGCAGCCCTATGGGACTCCCAAACACGGCTGGTTGTGATACAGCCTGGAATCTGTAGTGACGCCTCAAGCACTGAGATGCAGTGCCTTAGACCACTGCGCCACTTGGGAGCCCATAAAATATCAAATAGCCCATTAATGATTTATTACCATAGTAACGAGAAAGTCTGTGGCCCTGCAAAGCCAGTTTATCAGGTTCTGAGAGACATCTAATCTCAGTATCTGTTTACGTCACACCAGTCTCTCCTTTTCTTTCCATTCTCTCTCCCTCCATTGTATCTGTTGTTCTCTCTCTTCCCCCCCCCCCCCCCCCCCCCCCCAGGCAAGTCTACGAGGCTTATCGCAATGGTAAAGTGGAGGAGGCCATGTCTTTTGGCTTCCTGCTCTTCCTCTTCAGTGGGGACCTCAGCAGTCTAATAGGCTGCGTCCTGACCAGCCAGCTGCCCATCCAGGTATCTATCAACAGGCACAACTTCAACTTGCTATTGTATGCAAAGTATGAATATGGGCAGAGGCATTGCCATAGCACTCTCTGCCCAGACATGCTCCGATGCACTGTATCACAGCTGCATTGAAGCATATTTTTAAAGCATTCAGCATTTTGTTTAATCTGGTTTGTGAATGGAGTTAGTCAGGTACATTGTATAGCATGTTTTCCTTTCCCTTACCTATGCCTACCTGCAGAGGGTGCCCCTGTCGTCACATCATATCTCTCTCTCTCTCTCTCTCTCTCTCTCTCTCTCTCTCTCTCTCTCTCTCTCTCTCTCTCTCTCTCTCTCTCTCTCTCTCTCTCTCTCTCTCTCTTTCTCTCTCTCTCTCTCTCTCTTTCTCTCCCCCCCCCCAATTCAATTCGCTTTATTCGCATGACATAACAATGTACATATTGCCAAAGCTTATTTTGGATATTTACAATACAATATTTACAATATAGATATATAGTAATATAGTAAAAAGACAATCAAAATTGTCAACGGGACAACAGTAACAACAAAATAACCATACATTCAACAATACCAATAAGAAGCTCTGTCTCAGGTTCTGCTGTTGTGCAGTGGTTGCACAGCCTTTCCTCTACAGGGAGCCAGGTTTTCCTGTGTCTACCCTTCTCAATGGCAAGGCTGTGCTCACTGAGCCTGTACTTTGTCAAGGTTTTTCTAAGGTTTTGATCAGTAACCATGGTCAAATATTTAGCCACGGTGTACTGACGATTTAGGGCCAGATAGCACTGCATTTCGCTTTGTGTTTGTGCTTGTGTTTCCCAATAAGCAATGTAGTTTTGTTTTGACTGTGTTGTAATTTGGTTTATTATGATTGATTGGATGTTCTGGTCCTGAGGCTTCAGTGTGTTAGTAGAACAGGTTTGTGAACTCAGCCCCAGGACCAGCTGGATGAGGGTCCTGAGGCTTCAGTGTGTTAGTAGAACAGGTTTGTGAACTCAGCCCCAGGACCAGCTGGATGAGGGAACTCTTTTCTTTGCTCAGCTCTTGGCATTGCAGGGCTTGGTAATGATATGAGAGGGGGTCACTGTATTTGAGATGTTTCCAAAACTTAATTTCTCTTTTTTGAGTTTTTATTATTAGTGGATATTGGCCTAATTCTGCCCTACATGCATTGTTGTAGTTTTCCTCTGGGCATGTAGGAGAATCTTACAGAACTCTGCATGCAGGGTTTCAACGCGGTGTTTGTCCCATTTGATGAAATCTTGTTTTGCAAGTGGACCCCACACCTCGCTGCCATAAAGTGCAATTGGTTCAATGACATATTCAATTCGTTTTAGCCACATTTTAATAGGTATTTCAATTTGAATTTCCTTTTTAATGGCGTAGAATGCCCTGCGTGCTTTCTCTCTCAGTTCATTCACTGCCTCATTAAGGTGTCCAGTTGAGCTTATTTTTAAACCTAAGTAATTGTAGTGTGTACAGTACTCTATATTTTGTACCAATTGAGAACTTTGGTCTAATTCCCTGAGATCTGGATCTTCTCTGGAAAATCATTATTTTAGTGTTTTTGGGGTTTACTGCCAGTGCCCAGTCTGGCAGTACTGCTCTAGCAGGTCCAGGCTCTGCTGTAGGCCAGGTGCTGTGGGTGACAGCAGGCATAGGTCATCTGTGAAGAGTAGGCATTTAACTTCTGAACTGTGGAGACTAACACCAGGGGCTGAGGATTTTTCTAGAATAGTGGCCAATTCGTTAATGTAAATATTGAAGAGTGCAGGGCTCAGATTGCAACCCTGGCGAAGGCCCCGCCCCTGGTTAAAGAATTCTGTTCTTTTCTTACCAATTTTAATGCTGCACGTATTGCCAGTATACATTGATTTAATTCTGTCATATGTTTTACCCCCTACACCACTTTCAATAACTTTGTAGAACAGTCCTGTATGCCAAATAGAATCAAATGCTTTTTTTAAGTCGATAAAGCAAGCGTATATTTTGGTATTATTTTGGTGGACATGTTTATCTATCAGGGTGTGTAGGGTGTAAATAGGATCAGTTGTGCGATGTTTTGGTATAAATCCAATTTGGCTTTTACTCAAGACATTGTGCTTATTAAGGAAGTTTAGAACTCTTACATTGATGATACTACAGAAAACCTTCCCCAGGTTACTGTTCACACAAATGCCTCTGTAATTGTTAGGGTGAAATTTGTCTCCGTTCTTAAAGATTGGGGTTATGAGTCCTTGATTCCAGATGTCAGGGAAATAACCTACACTCAGGATCAAATTAAACAGTTTTAATATAGCCAATTGAAATGTTGCTTCTCTCTCTCTCTCTCGCTCTTTTTTTTTCTCTCGCTCTCTCTTTTTCTCTCTCTCTTTCTCGCTTTCTCTCTCTTTCTCTCTCTTTCTCTTTCTCTCTCTCTCTTTCTCGCTTTCTCTCTTTCTCTCTCTCTTTCTCTCTCTCTCTTTCTCTCTCTCTCTATTTTTCTCTCTCAGATTGTGACAGTAGTGTTCTACATCTTCACTGATCTCCTGCTCATCTCCCAGTTCCTCTACTACAAGATCAAGAACAACTCATCTAAAAGTAAGGCCAGAGGGATCATGATATTACACTGTCCGCCCAATATGGAAATCCAATAGAATACCATGGTTGTGTGAGAATCAGCGATGTTCCTTGCATTGTAGTTAGTGTGCTGTGGGTTCATATTTCCATCCAGTCTGTGTACTCACTAATATGCTAAATGTATTCTCTATTGATAATGCTAACAGCTATGCCCAGTTATCCATGCCTAATGTGTATGACATGACTGTGTGTGTGTTTTCAAGTGAAATTGCTAGTTCCCACTAAAAGTTGATGACTGACAGGTTCTCACCTTGTAAAGCTCCTTTGTTTGTCCAGTTTGCAGCCGAGGGCTGGAACACAAAAGGAAGACATATTGGATTACTTAACTGTGTGTGGGTGTTGTGGGTGTGTATCTGTCAATAAAGACAGAGTGACTGATTTGAGGGACAGATAGAGGGAGATCTTGCCACACCTGTTCAAGCCCTTCCCTACTTTCTCCATAGCTCAGGTATCTCACAGGTGTGTCTGAAACAGGTCACCTCTACAAAACCAGGAGGGGCAGCAACACTGTGTGTGACCCATGTGTGTGTCTCTTCCCCCAGAGCGCCCCACATTGAAGTGGTTGTGTTTCCTGTGGTGCGGGGCTTCCACTGTGGCCCTCCTGATTCTCCCCAAGTTCATCACTGACAACAACACCTCTGCCAACACTCAGGTGACGTGTTAGAGAGAGACTCTGAACTCTCTGACTCTCTCTTTGTCTGTCTCTCTCTGTCTCTGACTCTCTCTGACTCTCTTTGACTCTCTTTGTCTCTCTTTGTCTCTCTCTCTGTCTCTCTCTCTGTCTCTCTCTCTGTCTCTCTCTCTGTCTCTCTCTCTGTCTCTCTCTCTGTCTCTCTCTCTCTCTTTGACACTCTTTGACTCTCTTTGTCTCTGTCTCTCTCTCTTTGTCTCTCTCTTTGTCTCTCTCTCTGTCTCTCTGTCTCTCTCTCTGACTCTCTCTGACTCTCTCTGACTCTGACTCTCTTTGTCTCTAACTCTCTCTTTGACTCTCTTTGTCTCTGTTTCTCTCTTTCTGTCTCTCTCTTTCTCTGTCTCTCTCTTTCTCTGTCTCTCTCTTTGTCTCTGACTCTCTCTTTGTCTCTGACTCTCTCTTTGTCTCTGACTCTCTCTTTGTCTCTGACTCTCTCTCTCTCTCTCTCTTTGTCTCTGACTCTCTCTTTGTCTCTGACTCTCTCTTTGTCTCTGACTCTCTCTCTCTCTCTCTCTCTCTGACTCTCTCTTTGTCTGTCTCTCTCACTCTGTCTCTTTCTTTGTCTCTCTTTGTCTTTGTCTCTGTCTCTGTCTCTCTCTTTCTCTCTCTCTGACTCTCTCTTTGACTCTGTCTCTCTCTGACTCTCTCCTTGACTCTGTCTCTCTCTGTCTCTCTCTTTGTCTCTGACTCTCTCTCTCTCTGACTCTCTCTTCAGAGTGCCTCTAACAGCGTGGAGATCTCTGGTTATGCCTGTGGATACCTGGCCTCCATATTCTACCTCTCCTCTCGTTTTCCGCAGCTCTACAAAAATGTGAGTGACAGTCTATGGGTGATTTATGGAGGGGAGGTGGGGTAAGATGTGGCAGGGTTAGGGGACATGAGGCGGGGAAGAAAGGCAGGAACACGTGCTGTTGTTTAAGTTTTAAAATGAGAACCAGGTCTGAGAGACGATGGTGTTTTGTGCTGAGTGATGTCACAGCATCTGGACTGGTGTCTCCTGCTGAGAACTCACTGTCACTCCCAATGTGATAACAATTCCTAGGGATGTTCTAAGGGGGAGAGCACAGTACACACACATTAGGAATGAATATTATTTTGGAACTTAATAAAATAAAAAGTGGGTAAAATGAAGCAATAGAATTGGGTTGAATAATTAACTACGTGACGTGTTTTGAAGATCTTAAGCCTAAAATCTTTTCTCTGTTGGTTTTGAGGTGTAGACGGTAACATCTCCCTGTCTGTCTCCAGTTTAAGCGGCAGTCTACAGAGGGCACGTCGTACATGCTGTTTGCCCTGGCCATGATGGGCAACGGGACCTACGGCCTCAGTGTCATTGTGGTTCTACCAGCTCTGGCCGGTTCCAAACAGACCTTCATTCTCAAACATCTGGCCTGGCTCATCGGCAGCCTGGGAGTCCTCCTTCTAGACTTCTTTGTATCCTTTTTCTCAGAGATCATAATTTCACTAAAAAAGGGATAAGGATAAAGAAGGGAAGGTGTTATTTTTGTCTCTGTTGTTTAAGTGTTGGGATTTTGTTGACTTGTTGTGGTGTGTTTGTGAATGAGCCTTAACTCTCCGAGGTCACCGCCCAGTTCGTCATCTACAGGAAGAACCGCTCCACTATAACCAGCAAGAAGATGAACGTTCCTGAAGTAGAACCTCTGCTCTGTGAAGAGGAGGAGCTGTCCACGTTCTAGAGTGTGAACAATATGGAAGTTCTAGAGTGTGAACAATATGGAAGTTCTAGAGTGAGAACAATAAGCTCATTCTAGAAATCCTCTCCATAATCAATCAATCAAATGTATTTATAAAGCCCTTTTTACATCAGCTGATATCACAAAGTGCTGTACAGAAACCCAGCCTAAAACCCCAAACAGCAAGCAATGCAGATGTAGAAGCATGGTGCTTTGAAAAGCTCCCTGTTGACTGGAGACCTAGAATAATCCGACAGATGTGATAGTACACCAGTGTTCCCGCCGTTGAAGTACAGGTGAATTAAAGGGGCCGTCTTATATTTGAGGAATGTAATCTCAGTAGAACTCTTCTCTCTCTCTTTGTAAGGGGGGGGGGTCATGTGACCTATTCACTATGCTATTTCCTAGTACACTACAGGCCTATTGTCTGTGTCTCACATTGCTCTAGTCTAGTTTGTCAACGGTTAGAGCTCTTGTGGTTTCCATGGTAAGATATGCAGTACACTGAACTGTTCACGCAGCGTTGTCGTCTAGGTAAACCGTACAATAGAGGACCACAACATTGGTTGTTCCTGTATGTAGGTTTAGAAATGTATCACATTGACTATTGATGTGCCGTAAAGTAGTGGGCTGCACCCACAGTAATGTATTTTCCACTTGTGGTGAATTTGTTATAGTTTACCCTGGTTTTGTTCTATGAGCAGATTCGGTCGTAATAGAATCCCTATATAAGTTGTAGTTGGTAAATTGCTTGGGGTGTTACACAGTGTTTAGATTGTGAAAGTGCAGTGGGTTAGGCCTGATATCCTGTGCCTTCCATCTACATCTATTCATGTGTTGCTGCAGTGGAGGTCTGAAGGCTGTTTGATGTGTTCAGGCTGCTGCTTTTAAAGCCAACAGTTATTTGGCTGAAATCTAACCGTTTTAACTGAACATCCTGTTTTTCCTTATCTCCTCTCCTTATGTTATGGCCCAGTCATTTTACTTTCAGTGTCCACAAAGGAAGGGAGGAAGGAGGGTTTTTACAGTATTGCGTCACAGCCTTATTGTGGAGTTGTGTCCAGGGGTGTGTTCACTAGGAACCAAATGGAACAAAACGGGGAAGGGGCCTACCTGAATTTGTCCAATAGAAACTCTCATTTTCGTTGCAAAAATAGTTCGTTTAGAGTAAGCGTTTTGAAACGGAAACCGTTTTACTCTAAATGGAAAATGTGTGTGACTAATGAATACACCCCAGTCTTCTATGTGTGTAGTCACATGTTCAGAAAGCGGTGGATCAAGGTTGTGTGGGAACTGGGACCGTTTTATAAGTTGATGTGTCATAACTTGGTAACATGGAGTCATGATGAGGGAATAGAACGATAGAGACCAATGATTCGTTACGTTTTTGTACAGGTCACATCACTGTTGTTAGTGTGTCATGGATGTGATTGGTTGATTGACAGCACAGATTTCTCTACCTCGTCTTTCAGGTTTGTTAATCTGGCCCAGGTTACCCCGGTGGGAGGAGTTGGAACTGGGTGAAAAGTGATTTGTATTTATTTTAGAATCGGGCTGCCTCCTGGGTGTGAGCCAGTGCCCCACTCTGGTCGCTGGCGAAGTCAGCTCAAAACAAAAGTGACGTAATTAAGCATGTGGAAAGATGAGTAGGATTCTGTTTTCACATGCTAAAGTGATAGTTTTTTTTATTTTATTTTTATCAAAAGCAATCTGCCTTCTCAATTAAAACTAGTTTGACAATTCAAACATTTTATTTTATGGAAAATAGGTTATGTTTCTGGACGATACACCATGCTGCCTTGTTGACATGACCGAGTGGCTCAGATTACTGTTTGATTTGAGAAGGGCGCTCCTGCATCCCTGCTATTTCACCCGGTGACGTGATGGGCCATTGCCCGGTTCAACCTGGGCCAGTGTAATAGAATTCCCTCCGTGTCATAGGAGTCGTCCCTGGTGAAAATGTAAATATGAATCTATTTAAGTGTTGGACAGATATATAAAGGAGTGCTTGTGTGTTTTTTTTTTTTAGGAGCGCAAACATGACAAAACATGTGACTAAGTATTTATTGGTAGAGATAGTCTAGTTACAGCTGGGCTTTAATAAGCACAGTTGTGATTGGTGGACTTTCCATGTGTAAAATAAGGAGTATTTCTACTTTTAAGTGACGTATTGAAAAAGCTCAAAATGTGGTCTTTGGAAAAATAGCTGTTTGCAAAATGGCTGCCCAGCAAATGATTGTGGCCATGGTCATGAAACGTCAGGAAAGCCATGAACGAAGAGAAATTATGATGGCACTTATTTTCTCTGATAAACCTGTAGATAATTGTAGATTTTGTTGATTATTTTAAAGGTAATTATCAGTTGTTTCAGACAAAAAATTTTTTTTGCCTTTCTCTTGATAAATTAAGTTTCATTCTGGTTTGCTCAAAGCCTGGCCTCTCTCCAATGTGTTTTCTATAGACATCTTCCAAACCATAGAATGGAATGAGATATTTATTTATAGTCTCAAGAACAAGAAAAATGTATGAAATTATTTTTACTTGAATAATGACACTGTATTGCTCTTTTAAGATACACATGAATTTATACTTAACATGGTATTGTATTTTCCTTATGCTTTGGCCTATGCGTTACTTGCAATATTTATCTCATTGACGATAATGTCCCAGCATCTCAGCTTTTGTAGTTTATTGTACACCAAGTTAAGCATTCCAATATGATGCTTATGTAACAAACAAACATCTCAATAAAGTCCGAATTATATCCAATGTGTGTGTAGTTTGTTTTGTTATTTTGAGGCAAAATAACAAACATGATGTAGTATTGTGTGCAGTATATAGCAGGCACACAGTTTCAGGAAATATGTATTACAGATAGTCATTTAAATATCTATAAACTATAAATATGGTTTACAAACGGCTTCTAAATCCTTCAAGTCGTCCTATACCTTCTATACATTTGATGAGTTCATGGTTAGGTTCAATGGAATGCACATTCTCTGCAATATATCATGTGCATTTTGTCATTTAAATATTCTACGTCATTCAGTATGCTTTAAAAAAAAGTTATAAATGTAACCTTTATTTAACTAGGCAAGTCAGTTAAGGACAAACAAATTATTATTGAGAATGACGGCCAAACCCGGACGACGCTGGTCCAATTGTGCACCGCCCTATGGGACTCCCAATCACTGCCGGATGTGATTTATGTCCCAATGCTACGGCGTGTTTGATGGGCGTCGTTGAGTCGAGATGAGGGCACCACGCCTTTTAGACGCGAGGGAACGAGCTCAGAGTTTCTAAAATGTACTGTACTACCTTTTCTCACATCAAAGACAGTACAGTGTGAAGATAGGCTAAAACTGCTTCTCCAATAGAAATCCCCGATCGCGCATGTATGCAATGTCATGGGGGCCAGTGTCTTCGGGTCGATCGGTCGTCTCACACAGAACTGCACATGTAAAGGTTGTCAACTCAAAGGCATTCCTTCGATATAAAAGTTGTTTTTGACGAAAATGAAAACGTGTCAGTTTGTCACTTTCTCGAGGTTGGAGTAAGAACATGTTCAACTACTTAAGACATTGTATCGAATCTAGATTCTGCTTTTTATATTTCGAGAAAATGAATAACTAAGGAATAGTTTTTCACTTCTCTCATCTGACATCTCAAAAGCCCGGCCTGGTCTGTTTCGTAAAGCATTCCCGGAAACAATAGCGATGTTGCGCCTCGGGGTTTAGAAACTCTGTGTTCATGTCCTCCGTCCCCCCGCCCACACGTTCCTCACGGCGCTAGACCGAACCCCGACGTGTCCAATGAGAAGAGTCCGTTCCGCTGGGGGCGGGGAGTTGGGGATTTCATTGGGGAAGGACTTCCTTCCTATTTGCTGTTGGATGGAAGCTGCGCTGCGTAGGTGACACATAACTACAATTAAAAGTGTTTTTGTAGGCCTCGTAAATATCGGGATTTTGATTTATATTACAGGGATGGAGAAAATCTGAACGCGTTGCAATGGGAATCTGTTACATCCGGTCTGGGTTTGTTTCCGAATAGAGTGAGCCATTGCTTCTACATTAAGCACAATGACAAATTCTGCTTCTCATGAAATATCGGAGAGAGTTTGCTGTCTGTAGTGTTGTCAAACGGAAATCCAAGGAAAAGTAAAAACAAACTGGGATTCCTTCGTTTTTGTGGGCCAAAATGAATCCAACATCTTCACTAAACTTCCCCCAACTCTAAAGTGTTTCTGCTCCCTCTGTTTAATGATGCTTGGGGACGACTGAGGTGAGAAGGGGATTGAAGTAGTTAGTAGTAGAAAGTTTAGACGAAGTTTGCACAGAAGTGACCCGACGATTCAACCATGGGGAACGGAGTGTGTTCTCGGAGGCAGCGGAGAATCTTCCAGTCTCTCCTTCTCATCGCGGTGGTTTTCGGAATGATTTATGGAGGGATGATATCTTATGAGATGCACAATCAGCTGAAGAGAACAGAGGCGATGGCTGTCAAGTACCAGCAGCATCAAGAGTCGCTCTCCGCGCAGCTTCAAGGTAAATACATTTTGGGGGAAAAGAGGTTTGAAGAAATAAAGGCGAGAGGGAGGACTTCGAATGTGACTTGTATTTTGTACTTTTATGACTTTCTTGGCATATTTCTTTAGCGAGATCTGATTTTTATTAAAATAAACAAGTGCATCCGTTTTTTTTTAAACAACGTTGTGAGTGTCGAAATCGTGACTGTCACCGCGGTGGTTTATTTTGCATTTTCTGGCTCAGTTTACTGGGTTGAATTTGAGTTTAGCGCATATCATCCCACACTTAGCCTTTAGCCAAGCATGATACCGGCAACTAAGAGGTTATTTGGAGTTTGGTCGAGTCCCGTGGAATGTCCTTTCTTGATAAAGGATTTCTGGTGGCCTCGGTGTCTGGAGGCATGCTCTGCTCCTCTGGAAACATCACCTGTCAGACAGGTCACCAGGCTGCTGCTTTCTCTATGTAGGTCCTGGCATTTAGATAACGAAACCACACATTTTATGTTTGGTTGTACAATTGTTCTTTCTAGATTAGTTCAAAACGGACACTTCAATTTTGATATACTTTGTTTCATCACCTAGGTTAGGCTACACACATGGTTGTTCCATGTTTTAAATGTAATGTATGCCCAGATGGACAGTAAATAAATGGACCCACTTGAAATGGATTGGATAGTGCTTCACTCAAATTCTGTCTGAGGTAACTCACTTCAGCCTACTCACATTGTTGTGGAGCGATGCTTTTGTTCCCCTCACTGTCATTCAATATCTACTCTCCACTGTTGATAGCATTAATGTGACCTATATTTAGAGATGGACTGTTACACAGCCTGTGGGGGAATATCGATTCACATTTTCCCCTTTTGACAACAGAGCAGCTGTTAACTGCCATACATTACTAAGACTTTTACTGGCCTTCACTCTGCCAACGACTCTGGTGGCCGAGTTCCACTCAGTAGGATTTAAATGTTCTCTACTAGAGTTAGCAGACAGTCTCATGCAGAGCAATTTACAATAACTGCATTGAAGTGAGAAGTCTAAGTTGCAATCAAAGAGATTTATCAGTCAAATACACTGAACAAAAATGTAAATGCAACATATAGCGTGTTTCATGAGCGGAAATAAAAGATCCCAGAAATGTTCCATATGCATATTTCTCAACAACAACAAAAATCCACAAATTTGTTTACATCCCTGTTAGTGAGCATTTCTCATTTGCCAAGATAATCCATCCACCTGACAGGTTTGGCATATCAAGAAGCTGATTAAACAGCATTACTAGAGGTCGACCGATTATGCTTTTTCAACGCCGATGCCGATTATTGGAGGACCAAAAAAGGCCGATACCAATTAATCAGGCAATATTTATTTTATTTTTTGTAAAAAAAAGTATTATTATTATAATATTTTAGGATTTTTTATTATTAAATTATATTTTTTTGTTATTGAATTTTTTTTTGTAATGACAATTACAACAATACTGAATGAACACTTATTTTAACTTAATATAATACATCAATAAAATCAATTTAGCCTCAAATAAATAATGAAACATGTTCAATTTGGTTTAAATAATGCAAAAACAAAGTGTTGGAGAAGAAAGTAAAAGTGCAATATGTGCCATGTAAGAAAGCTAACGTTTAAGTTCCTTGCTCAGAACATGAGAACATATGAAAGCTGGTGGTTCCTTTTAACATGAGTCTTCAATATTCCCAGGTAAGAAGTTTTAGGTTGTAGTTATTATAGGACTATTTCTCTCTATACGATTTGTATTTCATATACCTTTGACTATTGGATGTTCTTATAGGCACTTTAGTATTGCCAGTGTAACAGTATAGCTTCCGTCCCTCTCCTCGCTCCTACCTGGGCTCGAACCAGGAACACATCGACAACAGTGACCCTCGAAGCAGCGTTACCCATGCAGAGCAAGGGGAACAACTACTCCAAGTCTCAGAGCGAGTGACGTTTGAAACGCTATTAGCGCGCACCCGGCTAACTAGCTAGCCATTTCACATCGGTTACACCAGCCTAATCTTGGGAGTTGACAGGCTTGAAGTCATAAACAGTGCAACGCATTGCAAAGAGCTGCTGGCAAAACGCATTAAAGTTCTGTTTGAATGAATGCTTACGAGCCTGCTGGTGCCTACCACCGCTCAGTCAGACTGCTCTATCAAATCATAGACTTAATTATAACATAATAACACACAGAAATACGAGCCTTAGGTCATTAATATGGTCGAATCTGGAAACTATCATCTCGAAAACAAAACGTTTTTTTTCTTTCAGTGAAATACGGAACTGTTCCGTATTTTATCTAACGGGTGGCATCCCTAAGTCTAAATATTCCTGTTACATTGCACAACCTTCAATTGTATGTCATAATTATGTACAATTCTGGCAAATTAGTTCGCAACGAGCCAGGCAATGAACGCAAGAGCAGTGACACAATTTCATGTTAGCAGGCAATATTAACTAAATATGCAGGTTTAAAAATATATACTTGTGTATTGATTTAAAAAAAAAAAGGCATTGATGTTTATGGTTAGGTACATTGGTGCAACGACAGTCCTTTTTCGCAAATACGCTTGTTAAATCATCACCCGTTTGTCGAAGTAGGCTGTGATTCGATGAGAAATTAACAGACACCACATCGATTATATGCAAGCAGGACACGCTAGATAAACTAGTAATATCATCAACCATGTGTGGTTAACTAGTGATTATGTTAAGATTGATCGTTTTTTATAAGATAGGTTTAATGCTAGCTAGCAACTTACCTTCGCTTCTTGCTGCCCTCGCGTAACAGGTAGTCAGCCTGCCACACAGGCTCCTTGTGGAGTGCAATGTAAGGCAGGTGTTTAGAGCGTTGGACTATTAACCCGAAGGTTGCAAAAACGAATCCCCGAATCCCCCCTGAACAAGGCAGTTAACCCCTGTTCCTAGGCCGTCATTGAAAATAAGAATGTGTTCTTAATCTGACTTGCCTAGTTAAATAAAGGTGTAAAAAAAAGAAATCGGCAAATCGGTGGCCAAAAATACCGATTACCAATTGTTATGAAAATGTGAAATTGGCCCTAATTAATCGACCATTAATCGACCTCTAATCATTACACAGGTGCACCTTGTGCTGGGGGGCAATAAAAGGCAGATCTAAAATGAACAGTTTTGTCACACAACACAATACCGCAGATTGAAGTTTTGGGGGAGTGCGCAATTGGCATGTTGACTGTAGGAATGTGCTCCAGAGGTGTTGCCAGAGAATTGAATGTCAATTTCTCTACTATAAGCCGCCTCCAACGTCGTTTTATAGAATTTGATAGTACGTCCAACCGGCCTCACGACCACAGACCACATCTAACCACGCCAGCCTAGGACCTCCACATGCGGCTTCTTCACCTGCGGGATCGTCTGAGACCAGCCACCCAGACAGCTGATGAAACTGTGGATTTTGACCTGACTGCAGTTTGGTGACCTAACCGACTTCAGTGGGCAAATGCTCCCCTTCGATGGCCACTGGCACGCTGGAGAAGTGTGCTCTTCACGGATTAATACCAGTTTCAACTGTACTGGGCAGATGGCAGTATGGCGTTGTGTGTGCGAATGGTTTGCTGATGTGAACAGACTGCCCCATGGTGGGGTTATGGGATGGGTCCTTTTTTTCGAGCTTGAGACCTGGGACACACGGTTGTTTGTTCCTGGTACAACAGGGGCTTCTCTGGGTTTGTTCCTGGTACAACAGGGGCTTCTCTGGGTTTGTTCCTGGTACAACAGGGGCTTCTCTGGGTTTGTTCCTGGTACAACAGGGGCTTCTCTGGGTTTGTTCCTGGTACAACAGGGGCTTCTCTGGGTTTGTTCCTGGTACAACAGGGGCTTCTCTGGGTTTGTTCCTGGTACAACAGGGGCTTCTCTGGGTTTGTTCCTGGTACAACAGGGGCTTCTCTGGGTTTGTTCCTGGTACAACAGGGGCTTCTCTGGGTTTGTTCCTGGTACAACAGGGGCTTCTCTGGGTTTGTTCCTGGTACAACAGGGGCTTCTCTGGGTTTGTTCCTGGTACAACAGGGGCTTCTCTGGGTTTGTTCCTGGTACAACAGGGGCTTCTCTGGGTTTGTTCCTGGTACAACAGGGGCTTCTCTGGGTTTGTTCCTGGTACAACAGGGGCTTCTCTGGGTTTGTTCCTGGTACAACAGGGGCTTCTCTGGGTTTGTTCCTGGTACAACAGGGGCTTCTCTGGGTTTGAACACTGTTCTAAAATTGATTCAATGCCTCCTTCCTTCTCCATCCTGCCTTGCCCCTTTACTTTCCTCCCTCAGCCTCTCTACCTCTCCCCTTCTCTCTACCTCTCTTCTGTCTCCCAGTGTTGTGTGTTTTTGCTTCAGTTTGTCTTTGTCCTGACTTCCCCTCACCTAATCTATCAGGCCCCGACTGTCTTGACTGAGAGAGATGCATGGCCTAATCTAAAAGAGATCACTGGCACTGAGAAATGAACACAGTGGAGCTGTACAGCTCAGACCACTCTCTCATGTCTTGGTCCCTGGTAAAGGTATGGTCCCAGTCTATGGGTAGCTCTCAATAGTCTAACGTTTCTTCCTTTCCTCATTTCCTTTCCTTCACCCACACTAATCTGAGAAGTGGACAGGTGGAAGTACAGGTAGGCTTCCTTCCACCTTATTGCTTCCACTCCCCTTGTGTCCAAATCAGTGCGATAATGGTAATGAGATGTAGCTTACCCAGAATATATGTTGTGGAATTTAGCCTTAGTGTTAAAGGGAGTTACTAGCACTGTTGCAATGTGTAATAAATGCATACTTTAAACCTGTGATGTTGAATGCATGTACAATAGGCCTTTGTTAAGCTACCTACTGTAGTAAAGTGATGGCAAAGGCTCTCTGACGACGGCAAAGGCTCTCTGACGACGGCAAGGGCTCTCTGACGACTGCAAGGGCTCTCTGACGACGGCAAGGGCTCTCTGACGACGGCAAGGGCTCTCTGACGACGGCAAGGGCTCTCTGACGACGGCAAAAGGGCTCTCTGACGACGGCAAAAGGCTCTCTGACGACGGCAAGGGCTCTCTGACGACGGCAAGGGCTCTCTGACGACGGCAAGGGCTCTCTGACGACGGCAAGGGCTCTCTGACGACGGCAAGGGCTCTCTGACGACGGCAAAAGGCTCTCTGACGACGGCAAAAGGCTCTCTGACGACGGCAAAAGGCTCTCTGACGACGGCAAAAGGCTCTCTGACGACGGCAAAAGGCTCTCTGACGACGGCAAAAGGCTCTCTGACGACGGCAAAAGGCTCTCTGACGACGGCAAAGGCTCTCTGACACTTCTGTTCTGCTATGATTTTCCAGGTTGTATGATACGGATGATGTGTTGGGTTGGCTGTTTGCCTTTGGTTCTCACGATGTCACTCTACCCCTTTTAAAGTCTGGAGAAACACTCTTTCTCTTATAGACAAAGACTAATGGTTTTTCTTAACTTTTTGGAAATAAAGCTTCTCCTACCAACCGTGTCATTCTGCTTGTAAAACTATTACTAACTTTACCCACTTTGGGATTTGAGAAGAGGTGGGGATAGGTAAAGGTGAGAGGTCAATCTCAGGGACTGTGGACTATCACACCTGACCATCATTCAGCGAATGGCAATGCCAGATTACACACTCTGAACCAATACAGAACACCCTCACACATTCGTACACACACACGTACAGTACACACACACAGCAAAGGATCTGTTTGCTTGTTCAAAGCCTATAATTATCCGTGTGTGTGTTAAGTCTAAATGTTTGTATCATAAACAGCTTTCTGTTTAGCTTCCAGTCCAGATGGCCCCGTGAGAACATCCCCTCACAGTAACTCTGTTTTCTCTCTTTCCCTCATCCTCCTCTCTGTTTTCTCTCTCTTTCCCTCATCCTCCTCTCTGTTTTCTCTCTTTCCCTCATCCTCCTCCTCTCTGTTCTCTCTTTCCCTCATCCTCCTCCTCTCTGTTTTCTCTCTTTCCCTCATCCTCCTCCTCTCTGTTTTCTCTCTTTCCCTCATCCTCCTCCTCTCTGTTTTCTCTCTCTTTCCCTCATCCTCCTCCTCTCTGTTTTCTCTCTCTTTCCCTCATCCTCCTCCTCTCTGTTTTCTCTCTCTTTCCCTCATCCTCCTCCTCTATGTTTTCTCTCTCCCTCATCCTCCTCCTCTCTCTTTTCTCTCTCTTTCCCTCATCCTCCTCCTCTCTCTTTTCTCTCTTTCCCTCATCCTCTTTTCTCTCTTCTCTCCCTTTCCCTCATCCTCCTCTCTCTCTTTTCTCTCTGTTTCTCAGTGGTGTATGAGCATCGCTCGCGGCTAGAGAAGTCTCTGCAGAAGGAACGTGTGGAGCACAAGAAGGCCAAAGAGGGTGAGAGAGAGCAGCCAATACTGTCTAAATTACTACATGAAGTACATCAATCCTCAATTATACACTCTTTACAAGCCTGGTGATTCCATCATATCTTCCCCTCCTGTCTCCAACAGATTATCTGGTGTATAAACTTGAAACCCAACAGTCACTGAACAAGGAGAAGGTAGGCTTTAGTCCTCAGCTCTGGTACTAATGACAGAATGAGATGCTGTTAAAGTCAGCATTATGTGCCCATCTGTTTTAGTAGGACTGTTAAATGATTCTGTCTGACTGCCAACACCTGTCCAGACTGAGAAACAGTTGTAGTCTAATGGTTTTATTAGGTCAGCAGCACTGATGTCACTTCCTGCTGTGGGCTGACATGCGTCTGAGGGGAGTGTGGCTGGGGTTATTGATAATGTAATGTTAAAGGATGAGTAGAGACGGGGATTGTAAATGTTTGTCGTTTTTTTGTTTGTTAAACAGCAGGACTCCAGCAACAAATTCAATGCTTTACATGGGCAGCACCAGATGCTGAAGGTAAGTAAACACACACACACACACACACACACACACACACACACTGACCCACACACACACTGACCCACCCTCTGTCCTTGTTGTTTTAGAAGCAGCACGAGGACCTGAAGAAGCAGCACGAGGACCTGCAGGAGCAGCATCAGATTCAGGGAGACGACCACGGCAAGGCCTTGGACGAACACAAGGACCGCTTCGACAAGCTACAGCAGACCAAAGAGATGGAAGTCTCCAAGCTCAAAGGTGCACCCACACGCGGACGGACCCACTCACGGACTGGGATGGACGGACAGACCCACCCACCCACAGACGGCGACGGACGGACCCACCCACAGACACACAGACAGACCCACGGACAGACCCATAGCCAGCCAGTCAGCCAGCCAGTCAGCCAGCCAGCCAGCCAGCCGTTCAGAGCCAGCCAGCCAGCCGTTCAGAGCCAGCCAGCCGTTCAGAGCCAGCCAGCCAGCCAGCCGTTCAGAGCCAGCCAGCCAGCCAGCCGTTCAGAGCCAGCCAGCCAGTCAGCCGTTCAGAGCCAGCCAGCCAGTCAGCCGTTCAGAGCCAGCCGTTCAGAGCCAGCCGTTCAGAGCCAGCCAGCCAGCCGTTCAGAGCCAGTCAGCCGTTCAGAGCCAGTCAGCCAGCCAGCCGTTCAGAGCCAGTCAGCCAGCCAGCCGTTCACAGCCAGCCAGCCAGCCGTTCACAGCCAGCCAGCCAGCCGTTCACAGCCAGCCAGCCAGCCGTTCACAGCCAGCCAGCCAGCCGTTCAGAGCCAGCCAGCCGTTCAGAGCCAGCCAGCCGTTCAGAGCCAGCCGTTCAGAGCCAGCCAGCCAGCCGTTCAGAGCCAGCCAGCCAGCCGTTCAGAGCCAGCCAGCCAGCCGGCCGTTCAGAGCCAGCCAGCCAGCCGGCCGTTCAGAGCCAGCCAGCCAGCCAGCCGTTCAGAGCCAGCCAGCCAGCCAGCCGTTCAGAGCCAGCCAGCCAGTCAGCCGTTCAGAGCCAGCCAGCCAGCCATTCAGAGCCATCCAGGCATCCGTTCAGAGCCAGCCAGCCACCCACAGCAACCCGGAGCCAGCCAGCCAAGGAGAGCCAGCCAGCCAAGGAGAGCCAGCCAGCCAGCCACCTAGAGCCAGCCAGCCAGCCACCTAGAGCCAGCCAGCCAGCCACCTAGAGCCAGCCAGCCAGCCACCTAGAGCCAGCCAGCCAGCCACCCAGAGCCACCCAGCCAGCCACCCAGAGCCACCCAGCCAGCCACCCAGAGCCACCCAGCCAGCCACCCAGAGCCAGCCAGCCAGCCACCCAGAGCCAGCCAGCCAGCCACCCAGAGCCAGCCAGCCAGCCAGCCAGCCAGCCACCCAGAGCCAGCCAGCCAGCCACCCAGAGCCAGCCAGCCAGCCACCCAGAGCCAGCCACCCAGAGCCAGCCACCCAGAGCCAGCCAGCCAGAAACAGCCAGCCAGCCAGAGACAGCCACCCAGCCAGCCAGAGACAGCCACCCAGCCAGCCAGAGACAGCCACCCAGCCAGCCAGAGACAGCCACCCAGCCAGCCAGAGACAGCCACCCAGCCAGCCAGAGACAGCCAGCCAGAGACAGCCACCCAGCCAGCCAGAGACAGCCACCCAGCCAGCCAGAGACAGCCACCCAGCCAGCCAGAGACAGCCACCCAGCCAGCCAGAGACAGCCAGCTAGCCAGCCAGAGACAGCCACCCAGCCAGCCAGCCAGAGACAGCCACCCAGCCAGCCAGCCAGAGACAGCCACCCAGCCAGCCAGCCAGAGACAACCACCCAGCCAGCCAGCCAGAGACAGCCAGCCAGCCAGAGACAGCCAGCCAGCCAGAGACAGCCAGCCAGCCAGAGACAGCCAGCCAGCCAGCCAGAGACAGCCAGCCAGCCAGCCAGCCAGAGACAGCCAGCCAGCCAGCCAGCCAGAGACAGCCAGCCAGCCAGCCAGCCAGAGACAGCCAGCCAGCCAGCCAGCCAGAGACAGCCAGCCAGCCAGAGACAGCCAGCCAGAGACAGCCAGCCACCCAGAGCCAGCCACCCAGAGCCAGCCACCCAGAGCCAGCCACCCAGAGCCAGCCAGCCAGAGCCAGCCAGCCAGAGACAGAGACAGACAGCCAGAGCCAGACAGACAGACAGACAGACAAGGAGTGAATACTAGGTCTTTGTCTCCCTCTCCTGACTTGGAGCAGTGTTGCAGTTTGGAGTTGAGAAGGTGTGACATAATAACATTGTAATAAATATGGTGTATATCTTTATGTAATTACTGTAGAGAATGTGTATAATCTGAGAGAGGAGAATAAGCAGCTGAGGAAAGCTCACCAGGACATCCATGTCCAGTTGCAGGATGCACGGGTGAGTCCTGGGAATACGAGAGCTTGGTCTGAGTACAACCTGGAATTGTTTCTGTAAATGTGTCGATATTGAATAAGGAAAAAGCAATCTTAAGGTCATTGGAAAGCTAGGACGATCCATCACCATGTATTTTTATCTTACTATATTATTATTATTATTATTATTATTATTATTATTATTACAGATAGTACATAAGGACTTGAAGGATGCCCATGATCAGCTTGCACTGACGCTAGAGGACCACAAGAGTGCGCTGGTCTCAGCTCAGGTAGGGGGAGACACTGACTGTTCTTTCTAACATGCTGTCTAGGGACCATCCTGGTTTCTAACATGCTGTCTAGGGACCATCCTGGTTTCTAACATGCTGTCTAGGGGCCAGCCTGGTTTCTAACATGCTGTCTAGGGGCCAGCCTGGTTTCTAACATGCTGTCTAGGGGCCAGCCTGGTTTCTGACATGCTGTCTAGGGGCCAGCCTGGTTTCTAACATGCTGTCTAGGGACTATCCTGGTTTCTAACATGCTGTCTAGGGACCATCCTGGTTTCTAACATGCTGTCTAGGGGCCAGCCTGGTTTCTAACATGCTGTCTAGGGGCCAGCCTGGTTTCTAACATGCTGTCTAGGGGCCAGCCTGGTTTCTGACATGCTGTCTAGGGGCCAGCCTGGTTTCTAACATGCTGTCTAGGGGCCAGCCTGGTTTCTAACATGCTGTCTAGGGGCCAGCCTGGTTTCTAACATGCTGTCTAGGGACTATCCTGGTTTCTAACATGCTGTCTAGGGGCCAGCCTGGTTTCTAACATGCTGTCTAGGGACCATCCTGGTTTCTAACATGCTGTCTAGGGACCATCCTGGTTTCTAACATGCTGTCTAGGGACCATCCTGGTTTCTACCATGCTGTCTAGGGACTATCCTGGTTTCTAACATGCTGTCTAGGGGCCAGCCTGGTTTCTAACATGCTGTCTAGGGGCCAGCCTGGTGTTTCTAACATGCTGTCTAGGGACCATCCTGGTTTCTAACATGCTGTCTAGGGACTATCCTGGTTTCTAACATGCTGTCTAGGGGCCAGCCTGGTTTCTAACATGCTGTCTAGGGACCAGCCTGGTTTCTAACATGCTGTCTAGGGGCCAGCCTGGTTTCTAACATGCTGTCTAGGGACCATCCTGGTTTCTAACATGCTGTCTAGGGGCCAGCCTGGTTTCTAACATGCTGTCTAGGGGCCAGCCTGGTGTTTCTAACATGCTGTCTAGGGACCATCCTGGTTTCTGACATGCTGTCTAGGGGCCAGCCTGGTTTCTAACATGCTGTCTAGGGGCCAGCCTGGTTTCTAACATGCTGTCTAGGGACCAGCCTGGTTTCTAACATGCTGTCTAGGGGCCAGCCTGGTTTCTGACATGCTGTCTAGGGACCAGCCTGGTTTCTGACATGCTGTCTAGGGGCCAGCCTGGTTTCTGACATGCTGTCTAGGGGCCAGCCTGGTTTCTAACATGCTGTCTAGGGGCCAGCCTGGTTTCTAACATGCTGTCTAGGGGCCAGCCTGGTTTCTGACATGCTGTCTAGGGGCCAGCCTGGTTTCTGACATGCTGTCTAGGGACCAGCCTGGTTTCTAACATGCTGTCTAGGGGCCAGCCTGGTTTCTAACATGCTGTCTAGGGGCCAGCCTGGTTTCTAACATGCTGTCTAGGGGCCAGCCTGGTTTCTGACATGCTGTCTAGGGGCCAGCCTGGTTTCTGACATGCTGTCTAGGGGCCAGCCTGGTTTCTGACATGCTGTCTAGGGGCCAGCCTGGTTTCTGACATGCTGTCTAGGGGCCAGCCTGGTTTCTGACATGCTGTCTAGGGGCCAGCCTGGTTTCTGACATGCTGTCTAGGGGCCAGCCTGGTTTCTGACATGCTGTCTAGGGACCATCCTGGTGAAGGACAGGAAGTCATGACTCTCTCAGAGCGGCAGTGTGTGTGTGTGTGTGTGTGTGTGTGTTGGGGCGGTGTCAGGTGGTTTGGTTCACTACGGGGTGTGTGTGTGTGTGTGTTGGGGCGGTGTCAGGTGGTTGGTTCACTACGGGGTGTGTGTGTGTGTGTGTGTGTGTGTGTGTGTGTGTGTGTGTGTGTGTGGGGCGGTGTCAGGTGGTTGGTTCACTACGGGGTGTGTGTGTGTGTGTGTGTGTGTGTGTGTGTGTGTGTGTGTGTGTGTGTGTGTGTGTGTGTGTGTGTGTGTGTGTGTGTGTGTGTGTGTGTGTGTGTGTGTGTGTTTGGGAGGATGGGTGTCAGGTGGTTTGGTTCACTACGGTGTGTGTGTGTGTGTGTGTTGGAGGATGGGTGTCAGGTGGTTGGTTCACCACGGTGTGTGTGTGTGTGTTGGAGGATGGGTGTCAGGTGGTTGGTTCACTACGGTGTGTGTGTGTGTGTGTGTGTTTGGGAGGATGGGTGTCAGGTGGTTTGGTTCACTACGGTGTGTGTGTGTGTGTGTGTTGGAGGATGGGTGTCAGGTGGTTGGTTCACCACGGTGTGTGTGTGTGTTGGAGGATGGGTGTCAGGTGGTTGGTTCACTACGGTGTGTGTGTGTGTGTGTGTGTGTGTGTGTGTTGGAGGATGGGTGTCAGGTGGTTGGTTCACCACGGTGTGTGTGTGTGTGTTTGGGAGGATGGGTGTCAGGTGGTTTGGTTCACCACGGTGTGTGTGTGTGTGTGTGTGTTTGGGAGGATGGGTGTCATGTGGTTTGGTTCACTACGGTGTGTGTGTGTGTTTGGGAGGATGGGTGTCAGGTGGTTTGGTTCACTACGGTGTGTGTGTGTGTGTGTGTTTGGGAGGATGGGTGTCAGGTGGTTGGGGTGTGTGAGCTTGAGCGGCACATCAAAAGCATTCTGAAACTAATCTGGAGGGAGATTGGAGGGAGAGAGAGGAAAGAATGTAAGAGTTCTACAGCTTTGGCTGTCAGAAAAGGCATGGAGTCTGTGATAAACTGGGTGCTGAGGCTTAACTGGTCCAGTCCATTTGATGTACAAAGGGGATAAAGGACTGTACCACTAATTCTGGAAAGGGGGGGTGATGTGGACTGGCCTAATGGTCCTTTGCTCCGATGTCCTGCCATCTGTAGGTGGGCTGTCGTTCTGCATGTCTGCTGCCTGCCTGCCCCCCTCGCACGGTAACCTCTTTCTCAACCTCTGACCCCTGCTCTTCTGGCAGTCTTCCTGGTCCAGCTACGCTGCTTCCTAACGCACTTCTAACCTTAGGCTAACCTTTGCTAATGCAAGTTTGCAAGTGCCCTTCAATAATTCTGACTTGGTTGTTTGCATGTCCTGGCCTCACTGTTTCCTTATGGTTGTCTGAAGGTTGTCTGAAGGTTGTCTGATGGTCTCTCCTCAGGTCCAGGTGGATGAGTTTAAGCATCTCAAAGAGACCCTGATCAGAATGCCCAGCCGTCAACATGATCAAAACCCCGCCCACCAACAGGCCCAGCCAGCTGCTGTATTGGCCGAGCCCCAAGAACAGGGCCCACCCTCACCACAGTCAGCTGCCTTATTCGCTGAGCCCCACGTAGAATCACACACCCATGAGGAAGACCATGGGGACACACAATCCAGGGTACAC
Organism: Salmo salar; assembly: GCF_965601325.2. Lineage (NCBI taxonomy): Eukaryota > Metazoa > Chordata > Actinopteri > Salmoniformes > Salmonidae > Salmo > Salmo salar. The sequence continues at coordinate 155,266,680 of NC_138299.1, read as the reverse complement.
TGTCTCACACATACAAACACACACTACCATACACTACCATACACTCTCATCCTCTAACACACTCTGTTCTTCTAATAAGCAGTTGCATCTGCAGGAAGAGGAAGTGGGCAAGCCAGAGTTCCAGTCTCAGCCTGCCCAGTCCCACCATGCTGAGAAAGAGGGATATGGGGATGCAGAGGGGGAGGCAGAGAGGAGGAGAGAGCTGGCGGAGGAGGAGATGGAGCAGGCGGGGCAGCCCCAGAAGCTAGAGGAGGAATCTGAACAACCACAGGAAGACGAGAGGTTGGAGGCGGAACAAGACCAGCCAGACGACAACGCTCTGGACCATCAGAGACGCCAACCACAACAGGTAAGAACCACTTTAGAACCAGTTAGAACGGCTTAATACAAGCTCTTTAAAACAGCATTAGAACCTGTTGTCTCAACGTCTGTCTGGTTTCCCCAGGATCCACAAAATGACATCCACCACATCCCTGAGACCCACCTCCAGCAGGAGGCCCACGTGGCCCAGCCCCAGGTGGAGCGGGTGAAGTCTGCCTACGAGCAGCAGCAGGAGCAGCAGCGCCTGGAGGCTGAGAGGACCCAGAGGACGAGGGAACTCCAGCTGCGCCAGGAGGCCCTGCTGGCCCAGAGAATGAGAGTGCAGAGGGAGAGAGAGCAGCGTCTGCGAGCTCAGCACGAGAGAGAGGAAGAGCAGCATCGAGAGGCGGACCGTCGGGAACAACTACTGAAGGAGGAGCAGATCAGGTCAGAGTTCAAAGGTTATGTAGAGGTCACGACGAGGTCTCAGTTCAATTCAATACAATTCATCAATGACTTATTGAAAAGAATTTGACCCCACAACATGCCCATGGAATGGTGTTACATTGTGTTGTAATATTATGTTGTTCAGGAAGAAGAGTAACTATGACAACATGGACAATGACATCGTCCAAGGTGATGAAGAACCTCATATTGATGATGACGAAGGTGAGAAAATCAATCGAACTCACCAAACATTTTCTGTCTGGATTCTGGAACCATTTTAAAGAGGGAGACCGATATTGACATTTACACACAATGGATGTTTTTTTCTATGAATGTGTCTGAAATAAGGCCTTGACAAGTGTGATTGCATACAGTGTATTCTGAAAGTATTCAGACCCCTGCCCTTATTCTGAAATGGATTCGATTAAAAAAAAGAAAATCAGCAGAAATATACACACAATACCCCATAATGACAAAGCGAAAACAGGTTTTTACAAATGTTTGCTCATTTATTAAAAATTTAAAACATGAGTATTCAGACCCTTTGCTATGAGACGGTAAATTGATCTCAGGTGCATCCTGTTTCCATTGATCATCCTTGAGATGTTTCTATAACTTGATTGGAGTCCACGTGTAGTAAATTCAATTGATTGGACATGATTTGGAAAAGGCACACACCTGTATATATAAGGTCCCACAGTTGACAGTGCATGTCAGAGCAAAAACCAAGCCATGAGGTCGAAGGAATTGTCGGTAGAGCTCCGAGACAGGATTTTGTCGAGGCACAGATCTGGGGAAGAGTATCAAAACATTTCTGCCGCATTGAAGGTTCCCAAGAACACAGTGGCCTCCATCATTCTTAAATGGAAGAAGACTCTTCCTAGAGCTGGCCGCCCAGCCAAACTGAGCAATCAGGTGAGAAGGGCCTTGGTTAGGGATGTGTCAAAGAACCCAATGGTCACTCTGACAGAATTCCTCTGAGAACCTTCCAGAAGGACAACCATCTCTGCACACTCCACCAATCAGGCCTTTATGGTAGAGTGGCCAGACAGAAGCCACTCCTCAGTAAAAGGTACATAACAGCCCGCTTGGAATTTGCCAAAAGGCACCTAAAGGACTCTCAGATCATGAGAAACAAGATTCACTGGTCTGATGAAACCAAGATTTGAAGTCTTTGGCCTGAATGCCAAGCGTCACTTCTGGAGGAAACCTGGCACCATCCCTACGGTGAAGCATGGTGGTGGCAGCATCATGCTGTGGGGATGTTTTTCAGCGGCAGAGACTGGGAGACTAGTCAGGATCAAGGGAAAAATGAACGGAGCAAAGTACAGAGATCCTTGATGAAAACCTGCTCCAGAGCACTCAGGACCTCAGACTGTGGGCGAAGGTTCACCTTCCAACAGGACAACGACCCTAAGCACACAGCCAAGACAACGCAGGAATGGCTTCAGGACAAGTCTCAGAATGTTCTTGAGTGGCCCAGCCAGAGCCTTGACTTGAACCTGATCAAACATCTCTGGAGAGGCCTGAAAATAGCTGTGCCGCGATGCTCCCCATCCAACCTGACAGAGCTTGAGAGGATCTACAGAGAAGAATGGGAGAAGCTCCCCAAATACAAGTGTGCCAAGCTTGTAGCGTCATACCCAAGAAGACTTGAGGCTGTAATCACTGCCAAATATGCTTCAACACAGTACTGAGTAAAGGGTCTGAATACTTATGTAAATGTCATATTTCATTATTTTATTTTGATGTAAATTTGCAAAAAAAATCTAAAAACCATTTTATTCTTTGTCATTATGGGGTATTGTGGGTAGAATTTAATCAATTTTATAATAATGCTGTAACGTAACAAAATGTGGAAAAAGTCAAGGGGTCTGAATATGTTACATGCTTACCTGGCTGTTTACCTGGCTGTTTACCTGGCTGACTGTTGGCTTGCGGTGTGTACAGAGAGGGACCCTCACATGGAGCAAGATGAGGAGCAAGATGAAGAGGAACACCGAGTACCACAACTACAGGAGGTGAGATGGGTTTCTAGATCACCTAACATTCTCTGATCCACGGACAGTCATATGGTCTGATGTGAATCTGTGATCCCAGTTTCAACTGTAGTTTTCACTCTTTTGTCTCTGACATCAGAGAACGACAGATTTTTACCTTGTCAGCTTGGGGATTCGATCCAGCAACCTTTCAGTTACTGGCCCAACGCTCTAACCACTAGGCTACCTGCCTCCACTACACTCTAACCACTAGGCTACCTGCCTCCTCTACGCTCTAACCACTAGGCTACCTGCCTCCTCTACGCTCTAACCACTAGGCTACCTGCCTCCTCTACGCTCTAACCACTAGGCTACCTGCCTCCTCTACGCTCTAACCACTAGGCTACCTGCCTCCTCTATGTAAAATGATTGAATTGACTACGTCTTTCTAAGAAGTCCTGAAACCAGAGTTAGTGATGTAGTGAATTATAGTACTGGAGGACTTTAAACCCCTCTTTCCCTAGTGAATTATAGTACTGGAGGACTTTAAACCCCTCTTTCCCTGGTGAATTATAGTACTGGAGGACTTTAAACCCCTCTTTCCCTGGTGAATTATAGTACTGGAGGACTTTAAACCCCTCTTTCCCTAGTGAATTATAGTACTGGAGGACTTTAAACCCCTCTTTCCCTGGTGAATTATAGTACTGGAGGACTTTAAACCCCTCTTTCCCTGGTGAATTATAGTACTGGAGGACTTTAAACCCCTCTTTCCCTAGTGAATTATAGTACTGGAGGACTTTAAACCCCTCTTTCCCTGGTGAATTATAGTACTGGAGGACTTTAAACCCCTCTTTCCCTAGTGAATTATAGTACTGGAGGACTTTAAACCCCTCTTTCCCTAGTGATGTAGTGAATTATAGTACTGGAGGACTTTAAACCCCTCTTTCCCTAGTGAATTATAGTACTGGAGGACTTTAAACCCCTCTTTCCCTGGTGAATTATAGTACTGGAGGACTTTAAACCCCTCTTTCCCTAGTGAATTATAGTACTGGAGGACTTTAAACCCCTCTTTCCCTAGTGAATTATAGTACTGGAGGACTTTAAACCCCTCTTTCCCTGGTGAATTATAGTACTGGAGGACTTTAAACCCCTCTTTCCCTAGTGAATTATAGTACTGGAGGACTTTAAACCCCTCTTTCCCTAGTGAATTATAGTACTGGAGGACTTTAAACCCCTCTTTCCCTGGTGAATTATAGTACTGGAGGACTTTAAACCCCTCTTTCCCTAGTGATGTAGTGAATTATAGTACTGGAGGACTTTAAACCCCTCTTTCCCTGGTGAATTATAGTACTGGAGGACTTTAAACCCCTCTTTCCCTAGTGAATTATAGTACTGGAGGACTTTAAACCCCTCTTTCCCTAGTGAATTATAGTACTGGAGGACTTTAAACCCCTCTTTCCCTAGTGAATTATAGTACTGGAGGACTTTAAACCCCTCTTTCCCTGGTGATGTAGTGAATTATAGTACTGGAGGACTTTAAACCCCTCTTTCCCTAGTGATGTAGTGAATTATAGTACTGGAGGACTTTAAACCCCTCTTTCCCTGGTGAATTATAGTACTGGAGGACTTTAAACCCCTCTTTCCCTAGTGAATTATAGTACTGGAGGACTTTAAACCCCTCTTTCCCTAGTGAATTATAGTACTGGAGGACTTTAAACCCCTCTTTCCCTAGTGAATTATAGTACTGGAGGACTTTAAACCCCTCTTTCCCTAGTGAATTATAGTACTGGAGGACTTTAAACCCCTCTTTCCCTAGTGATGTAGTGAATTATAGTACTGGAGGACTTTAAACCCCTCTTTCCCTAGTGATGTAGTGAATTATAGTACTGGAGGACTTTAAACCCCTCTTTCCCTAGTGAATTATAGTACTGGAGGACTTTAAACCCCTCTTTCCCTGGTGAATTATAGTACTGGAGGACTTTAAACCCCTCTTTCCCTAGTGAATTATAGTACTGGAGGACTTTAAACCCCTCTTTCCCTAGTGATGTAGTGAATTATAGTACTGGAGGACTTTAAACCCCTCTTTCCCTAGTGATGTAGTGAATTATAGTACTGGAGGACTTTAAACCCCTCTTTCCCTAGTGAATTATAGTACTGGAGGACTTTAAACCCCTCTTTCCCTAGTGAATTATAGTACTGGAGGACTTTAAACCCCTCTTTCCCTAGTGAATTATAGTACTGGAGGACTTTAAACCCCTCTTTCCCTGGTGAATTATAGTACTGGAGGACTTTAAACCCCTCTTTCCCTGGTGATGTAGTGAATTATAGTACTGGAGGACTTTAAACCCCTCTTTCCCTAGTGATGTAGTGAATTATAGTACTGGAGGACTTTAAACCCCTCTTTCCCTGGTGAATTATAGTACTGGAGGACTTTAAACCCCTCTTTCCCTAGTGATGTAGTGAATTATAGTACTGGAGGACTTTAAACCCCTCTTTCCCTGGTGAATTATAGTACTGGAGGACTTTAAACCCCTCTTTCCCTAGTGAATTATAGTACTGGAGGACTTTAAACCCCTCTTTCCCTGGTGAATTATAGTACTGGAGGACTTTAAACCCCTCTTTCCCTAGTGAATTATAGTACTGGAGGACTTTAAACCCCTCTTTCCCTGGTGATGTAGTGAATTATAGTACTGGAGGACTTTAAACCCCTCTTTCCCTAGTGAATTATAGTACTGGAGGACTTTAAACCCCTCTTTCCCTAGTGAATTATAGTACTGGAGGACTTTAAACCCCTCTTTCCCTAGTGAATTATAGTACTGGAGGACTTTAAACCCCTCTTTCCCTAGTGAATTATAGTACTGGAGGACTTTAAACCCCTCTTTCCCTAGTGAATTATAGTACTGGAGGACTTTAAACCCCTCTTTCCCTGGTGAGAGTGTATAGTACTGGAGGACTTTAAACCCCTCTTTCCCTAGTGAATTATAGTACTGGAGGACTTTAAACCCCTCTTTCCCTGGTGAATTATAGTACTGGAGGACTTTAAACCCCTCTTTCCCTGCCTGACACAAACATCAGCCTCTACCATAGCCACAGTCCCTTGGGTGTTGGTCTAGTGTTTTTTCTCTGCGTGCGTGCGTGCGTGCGTGCGTGCGTGCGTGCGTGCGTGCGTGCGGATAGTAAACCAGAAAGACCCACTCCTATCTGAAGTGTGATATGCACAGTTTGACACGCAACACACTGATACTCTCTCTCCGTCCCTCCCGTCCTGCAGGGGGCAGTAGAGAGGGAGGTGGACCCAGAGGATGACCCTAATAACCAGGGAGAGGATGAGTTTGACGTGGCAGAGGAGCAGCATCTTCAGCATAGGGAGGAAGAGGAGGCAGACACGCTCCCCAACCACCCAGCCATAGACGAGGAACTGGTGGTGAGAGGAGGGAGGGAGGGGGGGTAGGGGAGAGAGGGAGGGAGAGAAAGGAAGGAGACGACCGTTAGAAATAGTCTGAGATGTGACGATGACAAACTTAGCCTGACACATACAACGGCTAAAAGTTGCTCCAGTGACCTTGCCATGGTAACAGTTGTCATGGTTTCTATGTTTACAGATGGCGGTAAACCCCGACCAGCAGGAAGACAACCTGGATGAGCTGTATCCGGAGGACGAGGTACACACACACACACACACACTACACACACACTACACACACACACAGACACACTACACTACACTACACAGACACACTACACTACACTACACCTACACACTACACTACACACACACACTACACACACACACACACACCACCACACACACACACTACACTACACACACACACACTACACTACACTACACACACACACACACACTACACTACACACACACACACTACACTACACACACTACACTACACACACACTACACACACCCACAGACACTACAGACACACTACACTATACACACTACACTATACACACCCACACACACACACAGACACACACACTACACTACACACACTACACACACACTACACTACACACACACACACACACACACACACTACACTACACACACACTACACACACCCACAGACACTACACACACCCACAGACACACTACACTACACACACTACACACACACACCCACAGACACACACACACACACTACACTACACACACACTACATTACACACACACTACACTACACACACACACTACACTACACTACACACACACACTACACACACACTACACTACACACATTACACTACACACACTATACACACCCACACTACACACACACTACACTACACACGCACACACACTACACTACACTACACTACACCCACACACACACTACACACACACTACACTACACACACACACACACACACACTACACACATTACACTACACTACACACATTACACTACACTACACACACACACACACTACACTACACACACACAGGTCTAAACAGAGGGAGAAGGTCTGATGGTGATTAACCCTGTTAGGTTCAGGAGGATTTGGCCGGGAGGCAGAAGAGGGAGGAGGAGGAGGAGCCATACAACGAGGAGAACGGAGAACACGTGAGTCTAGAACACTATGGAATATTGTACGTGGAACCCTGAGTGGGAAAACGACTGTGGGTTTGGCCAATTAAACACACTTTCACTTTCTTCAGGGTATCTGGGGGTGTCTGGTTAACCCCCCAAGCTCATTCTGGGGGTGTCTGGTTACCCCCCAAGCTCATTCTGGGGGTGTCTGGTTACCCCCCCACGCTCATTCTGGGGGTGTCTGGTTACCCCCCAAGCTCATTCTGGGGGTGTCTGGTTACCCCCCCAAGCTCATTCTGGGGGTGTCTGGTTACCCCCCCAAGCTCATTCTGGGGGTGTGTGTGTGTGTGTGTGTGTGTGTGGCCCCCCCATCTAAACACTAGTGAATGATCTGACACTGCTCCACAATGGTCACTCTGTCACCGGTCCACCATACTTGCCTCAATGTTCTGAAATGATCTGCCTGTGTGGCCTGTATTCCATGTTCTCACCTTACTGCTCTAGAACGTTCCATCGGTGGCAGTTCCTAGAGTCATGTATACATATTTGGCTGCTCTAGTGTAGAACATTGCTCCACTCCACATCCTGTCTATGGTCTTACCCACCTGGTGACTGTGTTTGTTCTGCTGCAGGATGAAGTGAAAGAGCAAGAGGTCCCAGCAGAGAAGGAGGGAGAACACAGGAAAGGAGAGATCAACGAGGAGGACAACTACGAAGACAAGGAGGTGGGGGTTGGACAGGACGAGCGGCCCAATCGACGGGAGATGTGAGCTGGACAGAGACATTGACCAATGAGAGTGCCTTTCCCCATCACTGGGAGCCAATCAGATCTCACTATTGTTCCCTCTAAAGGAGTAAAATCAGGCGCCCACTCGGCATTCCAATTGGAATTCTATTGTCTGCTTGGAGATGGGATGGTATTCACTTTTGTTTTTGTGTGGGACTGGAACTGATGAACTTCTGGACAGAATTCTCCTACTGCAACTGGGAATTATATATATATATATAACACTACATGTAAAGATTTTGGTTTCATTAGTATTTCTCCATTGCAAAGATAATCCATCCACTTGACAGGTGTGGCATATCATGAAGCTGAGTAAACAGCATGATCATTACATAGGTGAACCTTGTGCTGGGGACAATAAAAGGCCACTCTAAAATGTGCAGTTTTGTCACAGAACACAATGCCACAGATGTGTCAAGTTTTGAGGGAGCGTGCAATTGGCATGCTGACAGCAGGAATGTCCACCAGAGCTGCTGCCAGAGAATTGAATGTTAATTTCTCTACCATAAGCCACCTCCAATGTTGTTTTAGAGATTTTGGCAATATATCCAACCGGCCTCACAACCTCAGACCATGTGTAACCACGCCAGTCCAGGACTTCCACTTCCGGCTTCTTCACCTGCGTGATCTTCTGAGACTAGCTACCGGGACAGCTGGGGAGTATTTCTGTCTGTAATGAAGCCATTTTTTTGGGGGGGGGGGAACTCATTCTGACTGGCTGGGCCTGGGAGGGCATAGGCCCACCCACTTGCAAGCCAGGCCCACCCATGGCTGTGCCCCTGCCCAGTCATGTGAAATCCATAGAGTAGGGCCTAATGAATATATTTCAATTGACTGATTACCTTAAATTAACTGCAACTCAGTAAAATCGTAGAAATATTTGCATGTTGCGTTTAAAAAAAAAAAGTCAGTGTGTGTGTGTGTACATGCGCGCGCGCGCACACACACATCTGTGTTTCCATCCATCTAGTGACCTATCAGACATGAGAAGGTCATGTTACTGTATACTATCTGTTTTGTGCCCAAGTCTTTTTTTTAAATTTGTTTTGTACACATTTTTTTTTTACACCAAATTCCTCTCAATGTACGTTTAGTAGGACATGTTTTCCAATCCTCCAATCCCCCATATTGTAGATATGACAATCCTTATGGGTGGATTTGAAAATGTTTCTCCAGTGTTCTCAAAGCGCTATGAAATCGACTGTCGTTACTACAGGAAGAACTACAGGAAGAACTACAGGAAGTACTACTGTCGTTACTACAGGAAGAACTACTGTCGTTGCTACAGGAAGAACTACTGTCGTTGCTACAGGAAGAACTACTGTCGTTACTACAGGAAGAACTACTGTCGTTGCTACAGGAAGAACTACTGTCGTTGCTACAGGAAGAACTACTGTCGTTGCTACAGGAAGAACTACTGTCGTTGCTACAGGAAGAACTACTGTCGTTGCTACAGGAAGAACTACTGTCGTTGCTACAGGAAGAACTACTGTATCACAGATGCCAATAGTAGGGGAAAAAATCAACCGTTCATTTTCATTCTCCTGTTTTTACTTGTCTACGTTGCTTGTCCTCTTGTTACTAGCTAAGTACGCATTGCCGGTGGATCACAGGTCCTTTCATAGTGTAGTTTACCTGTTGACCTGGATCTTAATCACAAATATCCACTTGACCCGATCACCCGATCCTTAATCACTACTGTGTAATGTATAGAAACAGTTGTAAATATTTTTCCACCTGCCTGGGGGACAAAACTGGTTTATTTGGTAACAACAAAGTGAATGTGGTTGAATTAAACATGTATAAAAGCATCTACAACCCAGAGGCTGGTATGTGTGAGGAATAAACATGGTGACTTTTCCTCCTGCAGTGGCGCTACCAGAGGTGAAATGATACAGTCCATCTCACCCTTCCTTCAGGAAATCACACAGCTCTGCAGAGAACAAGAATACTTCAAACACACATTTCACCCGTCTTCAGCCTTTACCCCGAGGACCAAGATAATCTCATCAGCCACGTGAGTTCCCCCAGGGGGGCTCTGGGATGTTGGAGTGGGAACCGTTCAGAGGTGACTCATTACTGTGCTAATAGCAGGCTGGAGAAACACGTACACACACACACACACCCTACAGTCATGAGTGTTAAGTGATGCTAAGCTCTCTCTCTTCAAGGTCTCATCTGGAGTCATGGAGGCTGTTTCTGGTCTCCTATTGGATGAATTAATATTCATTAATCATTTCAATGTCTCCTGTTGCCAGAGGCCAAATCCTATATTGAGACGCAAATACAGAACCGATCCCTCTCCCCAAATCTTGTTTTGATATTGATGCATGATTTATATGAAGGTTTGAGTTGAGTGTAAATCGCAATTTAGGATTCAGCCCCAAGGGAACGTCCCAACTATTTAGTATTACTAATAGTATTGCAAGTACCATTGTACAGCCTTCTTGTTGTCCAGAGAGACCAAGGGAATGGACACTCAGTGCTCTAGAGTGTTGTTGTCCAGAGAGACCAAGGGAATGGACACTCAGTGCTCTAGAGTGTTGTTGTCCAGAGAGACCAAGGTAATGGACACTCAGTGCTCTAGAGTGTTGTTGTCCAGAGAGACCAAGGGAATGGACACTCAGTGCTCTAGAGTGTTGTTGTCCAGAGAGACCAAGGTAATGGACACTCAGTGCTCTAGAGTGTTGTTGTCCAGAGAGACCAAGGGAATGGACACTCAGTGCTCTAGAGTGTTGTTGTCCAGAGAGACCAAGGGAATGGACACTCAGTGCTCTAGAGTGTTGTTGTCCAGAGAGACCAAGGTAATGGACACTCAGTGCTCTAGAGTGTTGTTGTCCAGAGAGACCAAGGTAATGGACACTCAGTGCTCTAGAGTGTTGTTGTCCAGAGAGACCAAGGTAATGGACACTCAGTACTCTAGAGTTGTTGTCCAGAGAGACCAAGGGAATGGACACTCAGTGCTCTAGAGTGTTGTTGTCCAGAGAGACCAAGGGAATGGACACTCAGTGCTCTAGAGTGTTGTTGTCCAGAGAGACCAAGGGAATGGACACTCAGTGCTCTAGAGTGTTGTTGTCCAGAGAGACCAAGGTAATGGACACTCAGTGCTCTAGAGTGTTGTTGTCCAGAGAGACCAAGGGAATGGACACTCAGTGCTCTAGAGTGTTGTTGTCCAGAGAGACTAAGAAGCAGAGATCAACGAGGCGGAGAACTATGAAGATGAGGTGGGGGTTGGACGGAACAAGCGGACCAATCTAGAGCGTGCATGAGAGCATGAGTCTGTGTTCAGATCCACAGTCTCCGCCTGTTGAGGTTTCAGGGGGAAGTGATGTCAACACCATTATTAAAAAAGAATTCTGACGCTACTGGATATGAATATATGAACTACTGTTGACAGACTGAATGGGACATTCTCAATGTGACCCATTATCCTGCGTGTGTGTCCTGTCACATGAAGCACAGGGGTCATTAAACAGTCATAGGAGGGTATAGAAGAGTTGTTTGAAAGAGGAGGGAGGGAAGGAAGGAGGGAGAGGATGGAGGTGGAAGGTCAGAGGGATGTCTATGTTGTACATACAGTTGGGTGTGCTGCGAGGCTCGAGGAGGCTGACCCTTGACCCCACTGTTCTCTGTGTCAGTAGGACAGCATCATGTACCCGCCTGATAAGATCTCTCCCTCCATCCCTCCCTTCCTCCCACAAAGCCAGTCTTCCTAGATCAGCCCAATGCCTAACACAGTCCAGTCACACAAGTCAAACCCCAGGACAAGTAAAAACAACAGTGTAATGTATAAAAAGATCTGATATATTCAGTGTGATAAAATATACACAATATACAGCATTAGTAGGCCTACTAAAAATGGCTTCAGTGAATTACTTATGAAATTACTTATTATACAAAGCCCCTCAGTTTGATGTCACAGAATGTTACACATCCTGGTGGCTGCTGGGAGTTGGAGTCCAGGAGTCATGGAATCTTCTGGTAGCCTGGGGATTCCATCCAGAACTCTGAGTTTTGGCAAACAGGAGAACACACTGCAGAGAGGAGAGGGAAACGAAGGGTTAATACAGGGTAAAACTAAACTACATTCTAACATTTTATCATCTTTTATCTCCCCACCTCCTCTCGCTCCCTCTCTCCCCCTCACCTCTCTCTCCCTCGCCTCTCTCTCTCCCTCTATCCCCCCCACCTCTCTCTCTCCCTCTATCCCCCTCACCCTCTCTCTCCCCCTCACCTCCTCTCTCCCTCTCTCTCCCTCTATCCCCCTCACCACCTCTCTCTCTCTCCCTCTATCCCCCTCACCACCTCTCTCTCCCTCTATCCCCCTCACCACCTCTCTATCCCCCTCACCTCCTTTCTCCCCCTCACCTCTCTCTCTCCCTCTATCCCCTCACCTTTCTCTCCCTCACTCTCTCCCTCTATCCCCCTCACCTCTCCCTCCCTCTATCCCCTCTCTCTCCCTCCCTCTATCCCCCTCACCTCCTCTCTCCCTCTATCCCCCTCACCTCTCCCTCCCTCTATCCCCTCTCCCTCCCTCTATCCCCTCTCTCTCCCTCCCTCTATCCCCCTTATCTCCTCTCTCCCTCTATCCCCTCACCTCTCTCTCCCCCTCACCTCCTCTTTCCCTCTTTTCTCCTCACCTCCTCTCTCCCTCTATCCTCCTCTCTCCCTCTCACCTCCTCTCTCCCCCTCACCTCTCTCTCCCTCTATCCCCCTCACCTCCTCTCTCCCTCTATCCCCCTCACCTCCTCCCTATCCCTCTATCCCCTCACCTCCTCTCTCGCTCTATCCCCCTTACTTCCTCCCTGTCCCTCTATCCCCCTTACTTCCTCCCTGTCCCTCTATCCCCCTCACCTCCTCTCTCTCTCTCTAACCCCCTCACCTCTCCCTCCCTCTTTCCCCACACCACCTCTCTCTCTCCCTCTATCCCCCTCACCCTCTCTCTCCCTCTCTCCCCCTCACCTCCTCTCTCCCTCTCTCCCTCTATCCCCCTCACCACCTCTCTCTCCCTCTATCCCCCTCACCACCTCTCTATCCCCCTCACCTCCTTTCTCTCCCTCTCTCCCCCTCACCTCCCTCTATCCACCTCTCCCTCCCTCTTTCCCCTCACCACCTCTCTCTCCCTCTATTCCCCCTCACCACCTCTCTATCCCCCTCACCTCCTCTCTCTCTCTAACCCGCTCACCTCTCCCTCCCTCTTTCCCCTCACCACCTCTCTCTCCCTCTATTCCCCCTCACCACCTCTCTATCCCCCTCACCTCCCCTCTCTCTCTAACCCGCTCACCTCTCCCTCCCTCTTTCCCCTCACCACCTCTCTCTCCCTCTATTCCCCCTCACCGTGCACGGTAGTCCTGTATGTAGTTGACAGGGTTAGATCTGAGTGTGAGGGAGTGGAGTGGGCTGGTTCCCAGAGCCCCCAGTCCCCGCAGTGTGGAGATGCTGTTCTCAGTCAGACACAGGTGCTCCACGGCCGGGAGCTTTGGCAGCTGATGTACACGTCAGGTGGTTACGATGCAGGTTCAGGCTTCGGCACCTACAGGAAAGAGAACAGAAGTAGGGTTGTCACTACATGAAGTGAAGAGATGTATTGTGGGTAGTGTAGTACCTTGGCAGGCATATAGAACTCAGGTCTGTGAGGGAGTTATTGATCAGCTGCAGTCTCTCCACTCGGATCAGCCTCCTCAGGATCCGACTGAAGTTTTCCTGCTGGAACGGATCTCCCAAGTCTTGATAGGACAGGTTCAGCTCCTGGGAATACCAGGAATACCAGGGACCACAGAGAGAAGTTACTCAGGCCCTGATAGGACAGATTCAGCTCCTGGGAATACCAGGAATACCAGGGACCACAGAGAGAAGTTACTCAGGCCCTGATAGGACAGGTTCAGCTCCTGGGAATACCAGGAATACCAGGGACCACAGAGAGAAGTTACTCAGGCCCTGATAGGACAGATTCAGCTCCTGGGAATACCAGGAATACCAGGGACCACAGGGAGAAGTTACTCAGGACCTGATAGGACAGGTTCAGCTCCTGGGAATACCAGGAATACCAGGGACCACAGAGAGAAGTTACTCAGGCCCTGATAGGACAGGTTCAGCTCCTGGGAATACCAGGAATACCAGGGACCACAGGGAGAAGTTACTCAGGCCCTGATAGGACAGGTTCAGCTCCTGGGAATACCAGGAATACCAGGGACCACAGGGAGAAGTTACTCAGGCCCTGATAGGACAGATTCAGCTCCTGGGAATACCAGGGACCACAGAGAGAAGTTACTCAGGCCCTGATAGGACAGATTCAGCTCCTGGGAATACCAGGAATACCAGGGACCACAGGGAGAAGTTACTCAGGCCCTGATAGGACAGATTCAGCTCCTGGGAATACCAGGAATACCAGGGACCACAGGGAGAAGTTACTCAGGCCCTGATAGGACAGATTCAGCTCCTGGGAATACCAGGAATACCAGGGACCACAGGGAGAAGTTACTCAGGACCTGATAGGACAGGTTCAGCTCCTGGGAATACCAGGAATACCAGGGACCACAGAGAGAAGTTACTCAGGCCCTGATAGGACAGGTTCAGCTCCTGGGAATACCAGGAATACCAGGGACCACAGGGAGAAGTTACTCAGGCCCTGATAGGACAGATTCAGCTCCTGGGAATACCAGGAATACCAGGGACCACAGAGAGAAGTTACTCAGGCCCTGATAGGACAGGTTCAGCTCCTGGGAATACCAGGAATACCAGGGACCACAGAGAGAAGTTACTCAGGCCCTGATAGGACAGATTCAGCTCCTGGGAATACCAGGGACCACAGAGAGAAGTTACTCAGGCCCTGATAGGACAGGTTCAGCTCCTGGGAATACCAGGGACCACAGGGAGAGGGTTAGTGAGGTGTGTGTCAACGCGAACAGACACACAACACACGCAAGCAGGTACACACACACACACACACACACACACACACACACACACACACACACACACACACACACACACACAGTACAGTATGTCTCTCACCACACAGTTCTCCCAGTTCTCTTGAAGCCTCTCCTCCCACCTCTGTCCTTCCTCCTCCTGCCTCCTTCTCCTCCTCCTCCCTCCCCTTTCTAAGGGGATGTCATCCTCTCTCAGAAAGAGGTTATCCTCTGACGGCCCTGGTTGATGACATCATGATGACAGAAGTTACTAATGAGAACTAAGATGAGAGAAAAACAACATCAATTAAAAAGGTCAAAGGTTGTCAAGGTGGGCACCATCTCTGACCTTCTCTGACCCTGGGACAGGAGAGCTGGTCTCCTCTGACATCACTCTCCTCAAGCCGCTGCCAGGACACGAACCTGAACCGGCTGGACGGCAGCTGAGAAATGAGAGGAGAAGGAGAGATGAAAATAGAGAAGGTGGAGGAGGCGCGAGGGTTCAGGGATTCCCAAACTATTTTGGCCCACGACCCCATTTTGATATCTGACAATTCTCACGACCCCAACCATGTGAACAAAAATTCTGTAATTAACAGCCAATGTTTACTTTTTTAATGTGGGGCTATGACAGTCAACTGTAAAAGAGTCTGACATAATGTCTCTTATCTCACCACCACATCCACTGCGAATGACAGTTCTCCTCTCAATTAGAAACATCTTTCCACCACTTCCCCTCGATAACCACCAAGACTCGGTGTGAAATAGAACATTGTCATGCTCTGATCCCATATCTCCACATGCTCTGATCCCATATCTCCACATGCTCTGATCCCATATCTCCACATGCTCTGATCCCATATCTCCACATGCCCATATCTCCACATGCTCTGATCCCATATCTCCACATGCTCTTATCCCATATCTCCACATGCCCATATCTCCACATGCTCTGATCCCATATCTCCACATGCTCTGATCCCATATCTCCACATGCCCATATCTCCACATGCTCTGATCCCATATCTCCACATGCTCTGATCCCATATCGCCACATAGTTTTGTGAACAGGAGTGAGCGATGTAGTTTACAATCAAAGTTACCTGCTGCAGTATATCTCTGAGTTCTGCTCTCAGCTCTTTTGCCGCCAGTTGCTCTCGGTGTATCCATTTTTGCTCAGTGGGTGTATCATACAATGTGTCCATATGGCAGAGGGAGACTAGAGTGTAGAGGCCTGCTCGCTGTCCCGCCATAGATGGAGCCCCATCTGTGGAAAAGCCCACCATTCGATCCCATATGGAATCTGTTTTTCGGCGATATAGCCACGCAGCACACTGAACATCCCCCGTGCCATTTCATCGTGAGACAGAACAATATGTCCTTGCATATAGCATCCCCTGACATGTAGCATCCCCCTGACATGTAGCATCCCCCTAACATGTAGCATCCCCCGACATGTAGCATCCCCCCGACATGTAGCATCCCCCCGACATGTAGCATCCCCCTGACATGTAGCATCCCCCCGACATGTAGCATCCCCCCCGACATGTAGCATCCTCCCCGACATGTAGCATCCCCCCGACATGTAGCATCCCCCCGACATGTAGCATCCCCCCAACATGTAGCATCCCCCCCAACATGTAGCATCCCCCCAACATGTAGCATCCCCCCGACATGTAGCATCCCCCCGACATGTAGCATCCCCCCGACATGTAGCATCCCCCCGACATGTAGCATCCCCCCCGACATGTAGCATCCCCCCCGACATGTAGCATCCCCCCCGACATGTAGCATCCCCTGACATGTAGCATCCCCCCTGACATGTAGCATCCCCCCCGACATGTAGCATCCCCCCCGACATGTAGCATCCCCCCCGACATGTAGCATCCCCCCCGACATGTAGCATCCCCCCAATGTAGCATCCCCCCTGACATGTAGCATCCCCCCCTGACATGTAGCATCCCCCCCGACATGTAGCATCCCCCCCGACATGTAGCATCCCCCCGACATGTAGCATCCCCCCGACATGTAGCATCCCCCTGACATGTAGCATCCCCCCGACATGTAGCATCCCCCCGACATGTAGCAAACAAAAGTCGATGCGTCTCGGCCCTCACAGCTAACGTCTATTTGGAGAGCGTAAGGTGGGGAGTTTTTGAATCGTTCAGTCAGTTTCCTCTTGATTGCTAGCTATAGCATCAATTCTTAGTTTCACAGTGTTATCTGACAAAGGTTTTGATGTGAATTTCTGTTCCTCTGCCTCCCCACACATTGTTTTCACCAAATCAACTGTGGCCAGTAATATCAAAGTCTCTGCAACAGTGTGTGGTTTCATAGTGTAACAGGCCTAGTCCTGCACTGTGGGAATGATTCAACAGTGTGTGGTTTCATAGTGTAACAGGCCTAGTCCTGCACTGTGGGAATGATTCAACAGTGTGTGGTTTCATAGTGTAACGGGCCTAGTCCTGCACTGTGGGAATGATTCAACAGTGTGTGGTTTCATAGTGTAACGGGCCTAGTCCTGCACTGTGGGAATGATTCAACAGTGTGTGGTTTCATAGTATAACGGGCCTAGTCCTGCACTGTGGGAATGATTCAACAGTGTGTGGTTTCATAGTGTAACGGGCCTAGTCCTGCACTGTGGGAATGATTCAACAGTGTGTGGTTTCATAGTGTAACGGGCCTAGTCCTGCACTGTTGGAATGATTCAAGTGCAGTCTTTTCCCACAATCTAAGGGCGCTCTCTGGTTAAATTTTAACTTTCAGATTTGAATAATTTTCATTTTCATTTTGATTGAGAGACAAAAATATGATACTATAATATATACAGCATCAGTCCAAAGTTTGGACACACCCACTCATTGTAGGATTTTTCTATATTAACTATTTTCTACATTGTAGAATAATAGTGAAAACATCAAAACTATGAATTAACACACATGGAATCATGTAGTAACCAAAAAAGTGTCAAACAAAGAAAAAAATATGATAGATTTTAGATTATTCAAAGTAGCCACCCTTTGCCATGATCACAGCTTTGCACACTCTCGGCATTTTCTCATCCAGCTTCACCTGGAATGCTTTTCCAACAGTCTTGAAGGAGTTCCCACATATGCTGAGCACTTGTTGGCTGCTTTTCCTTCACTCTGCGGTCCAACTCATCCCAAACCATCTCAGTTGGGTTGAGGTTGGGTGATTGTGGATGCCAGGTCATCTGATGCAGCACTCCATCACTCTCCTTCTTGGTCAAATAGCCCTTGCACAGGTGTGTTTTGGGTCATTGTCCTGTTGAAAAACAAATGATAGTCCCACTAAGCGCAAACCAGATGGGATGGCGTGTCACTGCAGAATGCTGTGGTAGCCATACTGGTTAAGTTTGCCTTGAATTCTAAATAAATCACAGACAGTGTCACCAGAAAAGCACCCGCACACATCACACCTCCTCCTCCATGCTTCACGGTGGGAACAACACATGCAGAGATCATCCGTTCACCTACTCTGTGTCTCACAAAGACACCGCTGTTTTCATATCCGGCAACCCCACATGAGGTTGCGACCCCTAGTTTAGGAACTGGATAGGTGTGAGCAATACAGTGACGGCTGCACCTACTGTAGGTTTCAAATGAAAGGACTAAGGGGTTGAGGCTGTTTTCATAACAGAACCTTTTTGGACCATTCATACTGTTGCAGGATGAGAGAGGCAGGTTGTAGGGGGAGGAGCTGTGTAAGAGGGTGTCAGAAGATCGGAGGGAGGGTAAGAGGTGAGTAGAGCGAGAAGGGAGGACTGGAGGGTGAGAATGTGACATAAGGCGTGACACTCACAGGGGTTGTGACGATTCTGGAATCTGGACTCTGGTCCACGGAGAGGGGTGTGTGTGTGACGCTGATTTCAGAATACTGGGAGGAGTGGGATTTGGAAAAACTGCCACTGCTCGTGTTCACACCTGAGGAACTGGGAGAGAGGGACAACAACACACCTGAGGAACTGGGAGAGACGGACAACAACACACCTGAGGAACTGGGAGAGAAGGACAACAACACACCTGAGGAACTGGGAGAGAGGAACAACAACACACCTGAGGAACTGGGAGAGACGGACAACAACACACCTGAGGAACTGGGAGAGAGGGACAACAACACACCTGAGGAACTGGGAGAGAGGACCAACACACCTGAGGAACTGGGAGAAAAGGACAACAACACACCTGAGGAACTGGGAGAGAGGAACAACAACACACCTGAGGAACTGGGAGAGAGGAACAACAACACACCTGAGGAACTGGGAGAGAGGGACAACAACACACCTGAGGAACTGGGAGAGAAGGACAACAACACACCTGAGGAACTGGGAGAGAAGGACAACAACACACCTGAGGAACTGGGAGAGAAGGACAACAACACACCTGAGGAACTGGGAGAGAAGGACAACAACACACCTGAGGAACTGGGAGAGAGGGACAACAACACACCTGAGGAACTGGGAGAGACGGACAACAACACACCTGAGGAACTGGGAGAGAGGGACAACAACACACCTGAGGAACTGGGAGAGAGGGACAACAACACACCTGAGGAACTGGGAGAGAGGGACAACAACACACCTGAGGAACTGGGAGAGAGGAACAACAACACACCTGAGGAACTGGGAGAGAGGACCAACACACCTGAGGAACTGGGAGAGAAGGACAACACACCTGAGGAACTGGGAGAGAGGAACAACAACACACCCGAGGAACTGGGTGTCGTGTCTTTGGGGTACCATTAAACTGAAGACATGTTTATCAATTAACTCCCTGTAATTATTATCACGCGATTAAACTGATTAATCGTTTAATTGTAATTAACTAGGAGATCGGGGCACCAAGGAAAATATTCAGATTACAAAGTTATAATTTTCCTAATATAACTTTCCTATATTATAACATTATATATTATATTATATTATAGTATAGGCCGATTATCTTCTGGTTTAAATGGTGTATTTTACCTCGCGTCCAGTCTCATTCCAAACGTCGTAAATTGTTGTATCTGCACGAACCCAGTCTTTACTAAAATCATCCATACATCAATTGTCTTAAAATCATTTATTTACTAAACTAAGTAATTCACAGAAAGTATACAAACAGTAATTATCATCACAAAGAATTGGTAGAGTAATGTGCCCTAGTGGGCTAACGCAGGCATGGCTGGTGTCTTGTTAACAATGGGTCATAAACGGTCAGCTGAGGACACACAAAGTTCATTAATATTAACAATTTACATGCTAATCCTTTGCACATGAACGCTCACTCATTTGAGAACAATTGCAATCAATATATATTTACGCTCAGTGTGTCGTCGGGATCCTTGTTGGAGCGTCGTTCGGTTGGAGAGTTTTCTCTCTCTCTCTCTCTCTCTCTCTCTCTCGGTTAGAATGGATGTTTCGTTGGTCTTCGCGTTCAATGATATAATTTACTTAGCTGCAGACTAATAATTAATATCAAAGACTTGTTCTTATTCTGTCGGTATCGATAGTCTAAAAGTTAACCACGTGGTATAGTTCACTTTCAGTAGAGTACTTGGATGGTCAAACCTATTGGCCAACCTGCAATGGAGTGGAGGCCGGGTCTGAAGAAAGTAGATCAGGCTATGGTTTTATAGTGAACATGTCACATGACACCTGGTCCTGTCTGTGTCCCTGGGGGCGTGCCGATGACTGAGTTAAGCTTGGTACAGAAATATAATTCTATCACATTAACATCAGTACATAGCATCTCAATGTATTACAAATAGCTTTATCCTTATTAATACATTCTATACAACCATGTGAATGCAAGTCTCAAGGCTGAGGCTATTATATAAACCGTTTTATGGTAATATGGCTATATTGTCTCTTCTGAGTATCACAAAATTGTACCAAGTGGACCAGTTCATAGCTGGATTCTTCACCAATCTTTCATATCTTCTCCAGAACACAAATGTCGCTTAGCTCCCCAATTCTGTGAGTTGGAAGAATTTCCTGTGTCTCTCTATGGGACCCCTCTGTGTCTCAACTGGGCCATGTGGTTGTAAGATTCTCCTCTGGAATTTTACCACCCCTTCACACAGGGCCTGGGTGGGGGGAGGTAGGTTGGGGGATGGTGCAAGGGGGGAGGGGGTCAACTGTCCTCCCTGTACTCAAAGAGGCCAACGTCATGACATGGGAGAGAGGGACAACAACACACCTGAGGAACTGGGAGAGAGGGACAACAACACACCTGAGGAACTGGGAGAGAATGACAACAACACACCTGAGGAACTGGGAGAGAGGAACAACAACACACCTGAGGAACTGGGAGAGAGGGACAACAACACACCTGAGGAACTGGGAGAGAGGGACAACAACACACCTGAGGAACTGGGAGAGAGGGACAACAACACACCTGAGGAACTGGGAGAGAAGGACAACAACACACCTGAGGAACTGGGAGAGAGGAACAACAACACACCTGAGGAACTGGGAGAGAGGGACAACAACACACCTGAGGAACTGGGAGAGAGGAACAACACACCTGAGGAACTGGGAGAAAAGGACAGCAAGGGAGTTGGAGGGTGAAATATGTACACGACATGACCAAAAGTAGGTAGACACTTGCTCATCAATCATCTCATTCCAAAATCATGGACATTAATATGGAGTTGATCAAAAATATAAATAGTAAAGTACAGATACCCCAAAAACTACTTCAGTAGTACTTTGCACCACTGCGATTAGGTCTGGCTCGCAGTCGGCATTCCAATTCACCCCAAAGGTGTTTGATGGGGTTGAGGTCAGGGACCTGCGCAAGCCAGTCAAGTTCTTCCACACCGATCTCGACAAACCATTTCTGTATGGACCTCGCTTTGTGCCCAGGGGCATTGTCATGCTTAAACAGGAAAGGGCCTTCCCCAAACTGTTGCCACAATGTTGGAATCGTCTAGAATGTCATTGTATGCTGTAGCGTTAAGATTTCCATTCACTGGAACAAAGGGGCCTAGCCAGAATCATGAAAAACAGCCCCAGACCATTATTCCTCCTCCACCAAACTTTACAGTTGACACTATGCATTTGGGCAGGTAGTGTTCTCCTGGCATCTGTCACGTCCTGACCATTATAAAGGTTAATTGTTATTGTAGTTTGGTCAGGCCGTGGCAGAGGGTATTTGTTTTATGTGGTTCGGGGTGGTGGTTGATTTAGTAGGGCATTTGATTTATGTATTCCGGGGGTTTTGGGCACTGTGTTATATTTATGTATATCTACGTTTAGTCTAGTTAATCTGTTTCTATGTTTAGTTAATTGGGGTAGGGACTCTCAATTGAAGGCAGGTGTTGTCTATTTGCCTTTGATTGAGAGTCCTATATATTAGGGTGTGTTTGTGTTTGTAGTTGTGGGAGATTGTTTCTTGTTTAGCGTGTGTGAGCCTGACAAGACTGTTTTGTTGATCGTGAGTTCGTTGTGTTTATTATTTTGGTGTTCACTTTTGAGTTAAAATAAACTTCAAGATGAGCATCCACAATCCTGCTGCATTTTGGTCCTCCTTTCCCGACGACAACCGTGACAGAATCTCCCACCACAAACGGACCAAGCAGCAGAGGAAGGAGCAACAGGTGGACTGGAAGGAGCAGAGGGAATTTGAGTTGGACCAACGGGAGAAATGGACATGGGAACAGGTTATGGCCGGAGAGGGCCCATGGAAAAAATGGAGCAAAGACCGGGAACGCTACCGGGGAACACGACTGGCGATTAAACCCGAGAGGCAGCCCAAATAAAAAAAATTTGGGGGGACATATGGGTAGTTTGGCGGGGCAAGTTTGGAGCCCCAGGCCAAATCCCCGTACTTTTTCTGGGAAGCCAGTTAATGGACAGGTCTCGTGCTTCGGGGTAATGGGTACTATGGCGAGGCCAAGTATTTTTAGGCCGGTACGCGCTATACCAGCGCCCCGCATTTACCAGGGGGTAGTGGGCATCCAGCCAGTAAAGGCGATGCCAGGTTTGAGCTCGAGACCGCCAGTAAGCCTCCACGGTCCAATATATCCTGTTCCCGCTCCACGCACTAGCCTGGAGGTGCGTGTTCCCAGTCTGGCACGTCCAGTACCAGCACCACGCACCAGGCTTCCAGTGCGTCAGCCCAGTCCGACTCGTCCTGTTCCCGCTCCCCGCACTAGCCTGGAGGTGCGTGTTCCCAGGCTGATACCCCCAGTACCAGCACCACGCACCAGGCTTCCAGTGCGTCGGCTCAGTCAGGAGTCGCCAGAGCTGCCCGTCAGTCAGGAGTCGCCAGAGCTGCCCGTCAGTCAGGAGTCGCCAGAGCTGCCCGTCAGTCAGGAGTCGCCAGAGCTGCCCGTCAGTCAGAAGCCGCCAGAGCGGCCCGTCTACCCGGAGATGCCAGGATCTGCCGGAGTGGCCCGTCTGCCAGGATCTGCCAGAGTGGCCCGCCGCGCTGGATCTGCCAGAGTGGCCCGTCTGCCCAGAGTCTGCCGATGACCCGAAACCAAGGGAGTCTAGCAGCAACCCTGAACTAAGTAAGCCTGACAATTTAAAACGAATTATGATTAACTGTATAACTAATAAGTCTGCCTATAGTGTGGAGTGGAGGAGGTCTACGTACGATCCGGAACAAGGGGAGTCTGCCTACGGCCCGAGGCTGATCGGGTCGGTCTGCATTCTGGAGGACAGTAGGCCGGAGCCTGAACCACCACCTGCATAGGTGGGTTGGGGAGGGGGGGTGTAGCACTAGTGCCGTCGGTGACGGCAGCCACCCTCCCTTCCCTCCCTTTAGTTTAGGGGGATATTTTTTTATTTTTAGGAGGTGCGTCTGGGGTCTGCACCTTTAGGGGGGGTACTGTCACGTCCTGACCAGTATAAGGGTTAATTGTTATTGTAGTTTGGTCAGGACGTGGCAGAGGATATTTGTTTTATGTGGTTCGGGGTGGTGGTTGATTTAGTAGGGCATTTGATTTATGTATTCCGGGGGTTTTGGGCACTGTGTTATGTTTATGTATTTCTATTTTTAGTCTAGTGAATCTGTTTCTATGTTTAGTTAATTGGGGTAGGGACTCTCAATTGAAGGCAGGTGTTGTCTATTTGCCTTTGATTGAGAGTCCTATATATTAGGGTGTGTTTGTGTTTGTAGTTGTGGGAGATTGTTTCTTGTTTAGCGTGTGTGAGCCTGACAAGACTGTTTTGTTGATCGTGAGTTCGTTGTGTTTATTATTTTGGTGTTCACTTTTGAGTTAAAATAAACTTCAAGATGAGCATCCACAATCCTGCTGCATTTTGGTCCTCCTTTCCCGACGACAACCGTGACAGCATCCTCCAAACCCAGATTCATCCTTCGGACTGCCAGATGGTGAAGCAGGATTCATCTCTCCCAGTGGCGGTTCTAGCTTGTGCGGCTCCCTGGGCGAACCCCCCCCCCCCCCCCCTTCAGCCCTCCCCCAACACAAATAAATAGTCAGAACATTTAAAACTATATAAATAGAAAAATATATACAAAAATAAGACTCAGACATTTTAAAAAGTAGTAACAAAGACAAACAGAAACACGTGTTGATTTGGCACTCGAGCATCAATACATTAACCATCCCCCAACACTGTCAACCAAGAGTCAAGACTAAATTACCCATCCCCCAACACTGTCAACCAAGAGTCAAGACTACATTACCCATCCCCCAACACTGTCAACCAAGAGTCAAGACTACATTACCCATCCCCCAACACTGTCAACCAAGAGTCAAGACTACATTACCCATCCCCCAACACTGTCAACCAAGAGTCAAGACTACATTACCCATCCCCCAACACTGTCAACCAAGAGTCAAGACTAAACCAATTCACCTTGGTGGTGTACAGACTGGTTTTATATTATTCTTCACTATTTCTCACAAACTAGAACAAAAATGCAACAACATGTCTGTGAAACTATATATTCACAGTTTCATGAATGAATTGTGGTTTATTTGGTAGTATTTCGTAGTGTGACTGATTTGACTAATTGCATTAGTACTGTACAAAGTTAGAGGGGCGCTATTTGATAGATTCCCCCGCCTCCCCTGCCTCGGGCTTCCAGTGGGGAGACTTGAGGTCAACCTACCCCCACTCCCCCTGCCTCGGGCTTCCAGTGGGGAGACCTGAGGTCAACCTACCCCCACTCCCCCTGCCTCGGGCTTCCAGTGGGAGACTTGAGGTCAAACTACCCCCACACCCCTACCTTGGGCTTCTAGTGGGGAGACCTGAGGTCAAACTACCCCCACTCCCCCCACCTCTTTCTTCTAGTGGGGAGACCTGAGGTCAACCTACCCCCACTCCCCCTGCCTCGGGCTTCTAGTGGGGAGACCTGAGGTCAAACTACCCCCACCCCCCCTACCTCGGGCTTCCAGTGGGGAGACCTGAGGTCAACCTACCCTGCTCCCCCTGCCTCGGGCTTCCAGTGGGGAGACCTGAGGTCAACCTACCCCCTCCCCATCTCATACTTCTGAGTGGGAGACCTTCCCAGGCAGTAGCCTGCTTAGCTCACAAACTAGAATCAGGAAGCCCACTCCGACAAGGTTAATTTACCCACAGTCCCACACGGTGACATGATATCATCGATGTGACATGCAATGAGCGATAGAAAACCGATCGTGCAAATGTCACCATTACAAATGTTTTGGTGCGGGCGCCCTGTGCCGCCCCGGCAAGATGCCGCCCTGGGCGGCTGCCCATATCACCCATACCTAAATCCGCCACTGATCGCTCCAGAGAACACGTTTCCACTGCTCCCAGAGTCCAATGGCGGCAAGCTTTACACCACTCCAGCCGACGCTTGGCATTGCGCATGGTGATCTTGTGTGCGGCTGCTCGGCCATGGAAACCCATTTCATGAAGCTCCCGAAGAGCAGTTATTTTGCTGACGTTGCTTCCAGAGGCAGTTTGGAACTCAGTAGTGAGTGTTGCAATTGAGGACAGACAATATTTACGCGCTACGAGCTTCAGCACTCAGCAGTCTCGTTCTGTGAGCTTGTGTAGCCTACCACTTTTCGGCTGAGCCGTTGTTACTCCTAGACGTTTCCACTTCACAATAACAGCACTTACAGTTGACCGGGGCAGCTCTAGCAGGGCCAAAAATTTTACGAACTGACTTGTTGGAAAGGTGGCATCCTATGACGGTGCCATGTTAAAAGTCGCTAAGCTCTTCAGTAAGGCCATTCTACTGCCAATGTTTGTCTATGGAGATTGCATGGCGGTGTGCTCGATTTTATACACCGTCAGCAACGGGACTGGCTGAAATAGCCAAATCCACTAATTTGAAGGAGTATATATAGTGTATGAAGGAGTGAGCGAGATTGAGTGGGATGATGGTGAGAAATGCAAAGGGAAGAGAGGGTAGCAGGAGTGTGTGGAGTGAGAGAGAGAGAGAGAGAGAGAGCATATCAATTACAACAGCTTCAGAGCCAAAAGAAAACCCCCAAAATAAATCATGTAAAACCAAGCCTTGAACGTCATCATAAATGTAGATCTAACATATTCTTCTCTTCAGGCCTGTTTGTCTATCATAGGCCTGTTTGTCTATCATTTATTTAACCCGGGTAGCAAAGATTATAGCAAACACCACTGAAACGGAATTGGTGCTCGCTTGCTTTGCAAATTCAGCTATTGTTGGAAGCCAGCCAATATGAAACAAACTATTAAAATTACAAAAGGTTGCAGCATATGTTGTGTAAATGGTGAACTCATACAGCTGTCAACTCTTGTCATTTTAATACGTTTCACATTTGCTAGCTACCTTTTAGATCGAAGCCCAAATAGAATGATAAAAGATAAGATGATAGAAGCCCATCTCCTACTGTAAATAACCTAAATAACCTGTGTGTGGGTGTAGCCAGCCAGCCAGGTAGAAAAATGGCAGAAAAATAAAAGACGGACATCAGAGTATTTTTCAGTACACCAAAACGCAAAGTAAGAACCCTAGTAGCCTAATATCTCAAAGACTAGTTGATAAAATGTTCATAAGAAAGAAATGAAATTCTAATGGAAATGTTTCACAATGATGTCATTAGGCAGAGCAGGCAACAGATGGCACACAGACAGCAGAGTTGGGGACAGATATGCAGGGACAGACTGGCAGGGACAGGGAGTCTCAGGTAAGTTTGTTGAGTCTTTGTTTGGCAACATTATGAAAGGTTCTCCATTGTTTTGACTTGTAAAATAGGAACATAATTGGAAAATGCCATGGATACCCCCACTCTCAACTTAAACTGGTGACTGAACTAAGATTTGTTAAAGGCAATGGTATTGCTGTTGTGATTAGTTGGGTAGTTTTGGTGTACCGGTAGTTAGGAGTACGGCAAACACCTTATTTCTTTGGTTCCTCAATATACATTTACCATATTACAATGTAGGCTATGTGTTACAGCACTACTTTTGGTGTCCCCCTCAGGAATTGCTCTTGAGAAAATTTCATGTAATTGTCCCCCCCAAAGTTGATATCAGATTTTCGCCCCTGACAGAGACCTGCGTCGGTGTGCGCTCGCCAAGCGGCAGAGGCAGGTCACCCTCGCAGATTGTGTCACCAAGTTATCTCGGTGTCGCACAGGCAGGAGGAAAATGTACAGGGTCATTTAGAGTCCAGTACATAAAGACAAAGACAATCGGTCAGGTCAGCAGAGGTGGAAATTATCAAATGCGTAAGGTTTAAATGCATTCTCAGTTAGCCTGGTGTTTGTCAGACCATGAGACATCCCGAAAATCAGTATTTTAACGAAAATGTCTTTAGGGTCCGAAAAACTAAAAACTAATTTATAGGCCATGGAAAGATGAGGCTCTCACGAACAAGATGGTGGTCTCCGTTTTTCTCTACGACCGCACAAGCCCCACAGGACTGGTCTGAAGTCAATACCGTCGATGTTCCAAATTCTGTTTGTAGCGTCCGAACTGTTTGCGCTACAAACGAATGTGACCCCCCACTGTGGAAAGGGGAGATTCTCTGTTTTGCTCTAAGACCCCCACAAGTGTCACGGGATTCTTCTGAAGGTAACCAGTACCTGGTTTTTAAAAAATGTATGGAAGTACGGAGGTCGTTTTGTGCCTACCCTAAAAAAAGGAGTTAAATAGGGCCTATGTGTAGATATAGGACAGACACTTTAAAACCTTGTTCTTTATTATTCATTTTTTGACTGTATTTTTTGTTGTTGCCATTTATGAATGTGTTATTCAATGCGTTTCTATGAGCTATAGTAGTAAAGGCCAAATTCAAAATTTTAATTTTGAAATATTTTTTTTATATACGAAAGCGTTCAAAAAATTCAAAATCAAAGTGACAAGTCTAAGTCTAGTCTAGGCCTAAAGATTATCACATATTTTGTACTTTTTACTCCTTTTTCTCCCCAATTGGTAGTTACAGTCTTGTCCCATCGCTGCAACTCCCATACGGACTTGGGAGAGGCAAGGTTGAGAGCCATGCGTCCTCCGAAACAAGACCCTGCCAAGCCGCACTGCTTCTTGACACACTGCTCGCTTGTGTGTCAAGGCCGGTGGATATACAATCTTCGGCAAAATCATTCGCAAGGAGATTCCTGCAAAAATATTATTTGAAGATGAAGCCAGCCACACCAATGTGTGAGAGGAAACATCATACAGCTGGCAACCGAAGTCAGCGTGCATGTGCCCAGTCGCCACAAGGAGTCGCTAGAGCGCAATGGGACAAGGACATCCCAGCCGGCCAAACCCTTTCTAACACGGACAACGCTGGGCCAATTGTGCGCCACCTCATGGGTCTCCCGGTCGCGGTCGGCTGCGACACAGCCCGGGATCGAACCCGGCTCTGTAGTGACACCTCTAGCACTGATCAGTGCCTGAGACCGCAGTGCCACTCGGGGAGCACATTCACGCATTATGATTGAGTAGCATTCCTTTAAGAAATACATTTGAATATTATTGATTGCTTTTAATTAAACACAAAAGTTTTATTGCATCCTTTAAATACAGAAATGAGCTTTTCTTGGTTTGAGAGAAAAAAAACATTAAATAAGAGATATAGATTAATGCTCCATTCCCTTAAACACAGTGGAATTTGAGCTCAAAGGAAAGCAGTCTGTGCTTGAAGCGAATGAAGGATTTTCCCACTTTTATTCAGGCGTAAGGCCTTCAACAACCTTTGATTCAATTAACTGTGGGGTCATGTGCGCGCTGATCAATCACGTTCTGGGACCGGACGTGCTGCGCTGTACAGCGGTGCACACTATCGGACCTGAATACCAAATGAATAGATCTATGGGAAGAATGCTGTTCTATATCCCACTCACACTGTGACTGAACCCACTGTGGCTAGTCTGTCTTGGACATTGACCTCTCAATAGCGCATGTAAATAGTATGAAGGTGCTTCTGTAATGATATGAATATGCTGCCTACATTGTTCTGTAATGATATGAATATGCTGCCTACATTGTTCTATAATTACATTATACTGCCTGCATTGTTCTGTAATGATATGAATATGGTGCCTACATTGTTCTGTAATTACATTATACTGCCTACATTGTTCTGTAATTATATCATACTGCCTACATTCTTCTGTAATTATATCATACTGCCTACATTGTTCTGTAATTACATTATACTGCCTACATTGTTCTGTAAATACATTATAGTGCCTACATTGTTCTGTAATTACATTATACTGCCTACATTGTTCTGTAATTATATCATACTGCCAACATTGTTCTGTAATTATGTCATACTGGCTACATTGTTCTGTAATTACATTATACTGCCTACATTGTTCTGTAATTACATTATACTGCCTACATTGTTCTGTAATTATATCATACTGCCTACATTGTTCTGTAATTATATCATACTGACTACATTGTTCTGTAATTATATCATACTGCCTACATTGTTCTGTAATTACATTATACTGCCTACATTGTTCTGTAATTACATTATACTGCCTACATTGTTCTGTAATTACATTATACTGCCTGCATTGTTC
This sequence comes from Salmo salar, assembly GCF_965601325.2. NCBI lineage: Eukaryota > Metazoa > Chordata > Actinopteri > Salmoniformes > Salmonidae > Salmo > Salmo salar. The sequence goes on along the minus strand of NC_138299.1, from coordinate 155,236,736 downwards.
TGTAATGATATGATTATACTGCCTACATTGTTCTGTAATTACATTATACTGTCTACATTGTTCTGTAATTACATTATACTGCCTACATTGTTCTGTAATTACATTATACTGTCTACATTGTTCTGTAATTACATTATACTGCCTACATTGTTCTGTAATTACATTATACTGCCTACATTGTTCTGTAATTACATTATACTGCCTGCATTGTTCTGTAATGATATGATTATACTGCCTACATTGTTCTGTAATTACATTATACTGTCTACATTGTTCTGTAATTACATTATACTGTCTACATTGTTCTGTAATTATATTATACTGCCTACATTGTTCTGTAATTACATTATACTGTCTACATTGTTCTGTAATTATATCATACTGCCTACATTGTTCTGTAATTATATCATACTGCCTACATTGTTCTGTAATTATATCATACTGCCTACATTGTTCTGTAATTACATTTTACTGCCTACATTGTTCTGTAATTATATCATACTGCCTACATTGTTCTGTAATTGTATCATACTGCCTACATTGTTCTGTAATTACATTATACTGCCTACATTGTTCTGTAAATACATTATAGTGCCTACATTGTTCTGTAATTACATTATACTGCCTACATTGTTCTGTAATTATATCATACTGCCAACATTGTTCTGTAATTATGTCATACTGGCTACATTGTTCTGTAATTACATCATACTGCCTACATTGTTCTGTAATTACATTATACTGCCTACATTGTTCTGTAATTATATCATACTGCCTACATTGTTCTGTAATTACATTATACTGCCTGCATTGTTCTGTAATGATATGATTATACTGCCTACATTGTTCTGTAATTACATTATACTGTCTACATTGTTCTGTAATTACATTATACTGCCTACATTGTTCTGTAATTATATCATACTGCCTACATTGTTCTGTAATTACATTATACTGCCTACATTGTTCTGTAATTATATCATACTGCCTACATTGTTCTGTAATTACATTATACTGCCTACATTGTTCTGTAATTATATCATACTGCCTACATTGTTCTGTAATTACATTATACTGCCTACATTGTTCTGTAATTATATCATACTGCCTACATTGTTCTGTAATTGTATCATACTGCCTACATTGTTCTGTAATTACATTATACTGCCTACATTGTTCTGTAAATACATTATAGTGCCTACATTGTTCTGTAATTACATTATACTGCCTACATTGTTCTGTAATTATATCATACTGCCAACATTGTTCTGTAATTATGTCATACTGGCTACATTGTTCTGTAATTACATCATACTGCCTACATTGTTCTGTAATTACATTATACTGCCTACATTGTTCTGTAATTACATTATACTGCCTGCATTGTTCTGTAATGATATGATTATACTGCCTACATTGTTCTGTAATTACATTATACTGTCTACATTGTTCTGTAATTACATTATACTGCCTACATTGTTCTGTAATTATATCATACTGCCTACATTGTTCTGTAATTACATTATACTGCCTACATTGTTCTGTAATTATATCATACTGCCTACATTGTTCTGTAATTACATTATACTGCCTACATTGTTCTGTAATTATATCATACTGCCTACATTGTTCTGTAATTACATTATACTGCCTACATTGTTCTGTAATTATATCATACTGCCTACATTGTTCTGTAATTACATTATACTGCCTACATTGTTCTGTAATTACATTATACTGCCTACAAGGTTCTGTAATTACATTATACTGCCTACATTGTTCTGTAATTATATCATACTGCCTACATTGTTCTGTAATTATATCATACTGCCTACATTGTTCTGTAATTACATTATACTGCCTACATTGTTCTGTAATTATATCATACTGCCTACATTGTTCTGTAATTATATCATACTGCCTACATTGTTCTGTAATTACATTATACTGCCTACATTGTTCTGTAATTATATCATACTGCCTACATTGTTCTGTAATTATATCATACTGCCTACATTGTTCTGTAATTACATTATACTGCCTACATTGTTCTGTAATTATATCATACTGCCTACATTGTTCTGTAATTACATTATACTGCCTACATTGTTCTGTAATTACATTATACTGCCTACAAGGTTCTGTAATTACATTATACTGCCTACATTGTTCTGTAATTATATCATACTGCCTACATTGTTCTGTAATTATATCATACTGCCTACATTGTTCTGTAATTACATTATACTGCCTACATTGTTCTGTAATTATATCATACTGCCTACATTGTTCTGTAATTATATCATACTGCCTACATTGTTCTGTAATTACATTATACTGCCTACATTGTTCTGTAATTATATCATACTGCCTACATTGTTCTGTAATTATATCATACTGCCTACATTGTTCTGTAATTACATTATACTGCCTACATTGTTCTGTAATTATATCATACTGCCTACATTGTTCTGTAATTACATTATACTGCCTGCATTGTTCTGTAATGATATGATTATACTGCCTACATTGTTCTGTAATTGTATCATACTGCCTACATTGTTCTGTAATTACATTATACTGCCTGCATTGTTCTGTAATGATATGATTATACTGCCTACATTGTTCTGTAATTACATTATACTGCCTACATTGTTCTGTAATTACATTATACTGCCTACATTGTTCTGTAATTATATCATACTGCCTACATTGTTCTGTAATTACATCATACTGCCTACATTGTTCTGCAATTACATTATACTGCCTACATTGTTCTGTAATTACATTATACTGCCTACATTGTTCTGTAATTACATTATACTGCCTACATTGTTCTGTAATATGATAATGCTGCCAACATAGTTCTGTAATATGACAATGCTGCCAACATGTATCTGTAATGTTATGATAATGCTGCCAACATGGTTCTGTAATATGATAATGCTGCCAACATGTATCTGTAATGTTATGATAATGCTGCCAACATGGTTCTGTAATATGATAATGCTGCCAACATGGGTCTGTAATGATATGATAACGCTGCCAACATGGTTCTGTAATATGATAATGCTGCCAACATGTATCTGTAATGTTATGATAATGCTGCCAACATGGTTCTGTAATATGATAATGCTGCCAACATGTATCTGTAATGATATGATAATGCTGCCAACATGGTTCTGTAATATGATAATGCTACCAACATGTATCTGTAATGATATGATAATGCTGCCAACATGGTTCTGTAATATGATAATGCTACCAACATGGGTCTGTAATGATATGATAATGCTGCCAACATGGGTCTGTAATGATATGATAATGCTGCCAACATGGTTCTGTAATATGATAATGCTACCAACATGGGTCTGTAATGATATGATAATGCTGCCAACATGGGTCTGTAATGATATGATAATGCTGCCAACATTGTTCTGTAATGATATGATAATGTCTACAGCTTTCTTTCCATCATCTGGAATGAGAGGGAGGAGACGAAGCCTATGAGATGCAGCCTCATTCCCTAGTCTTGTCTGTCCTCCCGTGTGCCATTGACTACTTCTGTGATCAGCTCTCTCTCCCCCCTCCATGCCAAATGATGGTCCTATACTTGCCCCAAAAATAATATTGCTCAGATTTGGTCTAGGCCTACTCTGTTCTTGCCGCTGTGAGGTATAGTGATGCATCCAGAGGGCTTGTCAAGGTCATTTCTAGTCTTAACGTGACAATACTGTTATGTGGCCTTTTACCTCAGAGGGTCATCATCAGAAATTATGTAATTACTATTACAGTGCAATGTAAGTAGAGTAATTACAATGCTACTACATAGGTATAAGAGCAATTTAATGTAAAGTAGTGTTACCAAATACAATTCAATGCAATTACATACAAAAAGACACCAGACAATTGTAACTGGAACACATTGATATTTAATTTTCAGTAAAAGAGTGAATACAGCTGGTGTTATAATTTCTCCCTGTTTCATCCAAACGCAGTCTCCAACTGCACGCCTCTTAGCAACCTGATCACCTACCTGCAAAAGCCTCCACTAAAATCAACAACTTATAAGGCATATTAGTTCATCAGGATTGTAACCAAGTACTTTTATAGCATCAAATAAATAAAAAAGGAACCAAGATTAAATACATAAATTATCTGCACACGTTTTTTAGTTTGTTGTTGTTGTTGCAATAAATATCTAGTCTGCTATCTAAGACAGTAGTAAACGGACAGGGATATAATGGTGGTGATTTGGGAGACACACCGTAAAAACGACAGTGTGTGTGTGTTTATGCGTGTGTGCGTGTGTGTGTGTGAGGCTAGTGAATTGAAAGGAGCAGTGCATGGATATATAATTTATTTCTATGGTTTCCAATAGATAATAGAAAACATTACTTTTCTTTATATTTTCAAAAGTATGTGGACAACCCTTCAAATGAGTGCATTCAGCTATTTCAGCCACACCCGTTGCTGACAGGTGTAATAAAATCGAGCACACAGCCATGCAATCTCCATAGACAAACATTGGCAGTAGAATGGCTCGTACTGAAGAGCTCAGCGACTTTCAACGTGCACCTTTCCAACAATTCAGTTCATAAAATGTCTGCCCTGCTAGAGCTGCCCCGGTCAACTAAGTGCTGTTATTGTGAAGTGGAAACGTCTAGGAGTAACAACGGCTCAGCCAAGAAAGTGGTAGGCTACACAAGCTCACAGAACGGGACCGAAGAGTGCTGAAGCGCGTAGCGTGTACAAATTCTGTCCTCGGTTTCAACACTCACTACCGAGTTCCAAACTGCCTCTGGAAGCAACGTCAGCAAAATAACTGTTCATCAGGAGCTTTATGAAATGGGTTTCCATGGCCGAGCAGCCGCACACAAGCATCAGATCAACATGCACAATGCTAAGAGTCGGCTGGAGTGGTATAAAGCTCTCCGCCATTGGACTCTGAAGCAGTAGAAACATGTTCTTTGGAGTGATGAATCACACTTCACCATCTGGCAGCATGATGGATGAATCTGGGTTTGGCGGATGCCAGGAGAACGCTACCTGCCCGAATGCATGGTGTCAACTACATTAGGTGGAGGAGGAATAATGATTGTGGACTGTTTTTCATGGTTCGGGCCCTTTAGTTCCAGTGAAGGGAAATCTTAACACTACAGCATACAATGACATTCTAGACGATTCTGTGCTTCCAACTTTGTGGCAACAGTTTGGGGAAGGCTCTTTGCTGTTTCAGCATGACAATGCCCACGTGCACAAAGCGAGGTCCATACAGAAATGGTTTGTCGAGATCAGTGTGGAAGAACTTGACTGGCCTGCACAGAACCCTGACATCAACCCCATCGAACACATTTGGGATGAATTGGATCGCAGACTGCCAGCCAGGTCGAATCACCCAACATCAGTGCCCAACCTCACTAATGCTCTTGTGGCTGAATGGAAGCAAGTCCCCACAGCAATGTTCCAACATCTAGTGGAAAGCCTTCCAGAAGAGAGGAGGCTGTTATAGCAGCAAAGGGGACCAACTCCATATTAATGCCCATGATTTTGGAATGAGATGTTCGATGAGCAGGTGTCCACATACTTTTGTTCATGTTGTGTATTTACATCTCTCTTTTGTGGTTAAAGCTTACAGTATCAAAACACAGTCACATTATATGTATATATCAATATATATAATATATAGAATAGGAATCATATATATTCTCGATAAGAGTATAAAAACACAGCCAGCGATGGGGAGAGGAAAGGTTGTGTTTATGGCCTCGTTTTGCCTGGATCTGATTGGTTTTGAGCATATGACCGCATAGCAGGATAGCAGCACACTGGAATCCTATTGGCCGTCTTCATAGTTACATGGAGTCGTTGTTGAAGTCAGTGGGGTCGATGACCTCTGGTGTCATAACTCTGCCCATGAACAGGATAGAACCTGGAGAGGAGGAGAGAAAGAAACTGTCAGGGAAGATACTAAGGTCAGATACAGAGAGAAAGAGACAGAGACTGACTGACGTACGACAGACAGACCGACAGCGTAACACATACCTGTCCTGCGGTTTCTGATGATGAAGAAGAAGGGGTGATCAGCCATGACCTGAGGGTTCAGAACCAGAGTCCTGGTGAGGGCCATCATTCCTACAGAGAGGGAGAGAACATTCAACACACGGGGAGATTCTCAGTTGCATACTTCTCGCGTTCTCTCTCCTTTCTCCTTGCCTCCTTCTCAAAACCCATTGGATAAGAAAGCCAGGAGTCCCTCCCCTCGGCCCTTCTGCCCAATGGGTTTTAAGAAGGAGGCGAGGAGAGAGGATGCAAGGAGTATACAATGGAGTGTCATTTAAATTTACTGACAATGAACAGTCAGCAGGAGGGGGCACTGTTTATATATCATCCATATGGAAGACACCACATTACTGCAGTGGGAAGACACCACAGTACTGCAGTGGGAAGACACCACATTACTGCAGTGGGAAGACAACACATTACTGCAGTGGGAAGACAACACATTACTGCAGTGGGAAGACAACACATTACTGCAGTGAGAAGACAACACATTACTGCAGTGGGAAGACAACACATTACTGCAGTGGGAAGACACCACAGTACTGCAGTGAGAAGACACCACATTACTGTTTATATATCATCCATATGGAAGACAACACATTACTGCAGTGAGAAGACAACACATTACTGCAGTGAGAAGACACCACATTACTGTTTATATATCATCCATATGGAAGACACCACATTACTGCAGTGGGAAGACACCACATTACTGTTTATATATCATCCATATGGAAGACACCACATTACTGTTTATATATCATCCATATGGAAGACACCACATTACTGCAGTGGGAAGACACCACAGTACTGCAGTGGGAAGACAACACATTACTGTTTATATATCATCCATATGGAAGACACCACAGTACTGCAGTGGGAAGACACCACAGTACTGCAGTGGGAAGACACCATAGTACTGCAGTGGGAAGACAACACATTACTGTTTATATATCATCCATATGGAAGACACCACAGTACTGCAGTGGGAAGACATCACAGTACTGCAGTGGGAAGACACCATAGTACTGCAGTGGGAAGACACCACATTACTGTTTATATATCATCCATATGGAAGACACCACATTACTGCAGTAGTGGGAAGACACCACAGTACTGCAGTGGGAAGACACCACATTACTGCAGTGGGAAGACACCACAGTACTGCAGTGGGAAGACACCACATTACTGCAGTGGGAAGACACCATAGTACTGTTTATATATCATCCATATGGAAGACACCACATTACTGTTTATATATCATCCATATGGAAGACACCACATTACTGCAGTGGGAAGACACCACATTACTGCAGTGGGAAGACACCACATTACTGCAGTGGGAAGACACCACATTACTGTTTATATATCATCCATATGGAAGACACCACATTACTGTTTATATATCATCCATATGGAAGACACCACATTACTGCAGTGGGAAGACACCACATTACTGCAGTGGGAAGACACCACATTACTGTTTATATATCATCCATATGGAAGACACCACAGTACTGCAGTAGTGGGAAGACACCACATTACTGTTTATATATCATCCATATGGAAGACACCACATTACTGCAGTGGGAAGACACCACATTACTGTTTATATATCATCCATATGGAAGACACCACATTACTGCGGTAGTGGGAAGACACCACATTACTGTTTATATATCATCCATATGGAAGACACCACATTACTGCAGTAGTGGGAAGACACCACATTACTGTTTATATATCATCCATATGGAAGACACCACATTACTGCGGTAGTGGGAAGACACCACATTACTGCAGTAGTGGGAAGACACCACATTACTGTTTATATATCATCCATATGGAAGACACCACAGTACTGCAGTGGGAAGACACCACAGTACTGCAGTGGGAAGACACCACAGTACTGCAGTGGGAAGACACCACAGTACTGCAGTGGGAAGACACCACATTACTGCAGTGGGAAGACAACACATTACTGCAGTGGGAAGACAACACATTACTGCAGTGGGAAGACAACACATTACTGCAGTGAGAAGACAACACATTACTGCAGTGAGAAGACACCACATTACTGTTTATATATCATCCATATGGAAGACAACACATTACTGCAGTGAGAAGACAACACATTACTGCAGTGAGAAGACACCACATTACTGTTTATATATCATCCATATGGAAGACACCACAGTACTGCAGTGGGAAGACACCACAGTACTGCAGTGGGAAGACACCACATTACTGTTTATATATCATCCATATGGAAGACAACACATTACTGCAGTGGGAAGACACCACATTACTGCAGTAGTGGGAAGACACCACATTACTGTTTATATATCATCCATATGGAAGACACCACATTACTGCAGTGGGAAGACAACACATTACTGTTTATATATCATCCATATGGAAGACACCACATTACTGCAGTAGTGGGAAGACACCACAGTACTGCAGTGGGAAGACACCACATTACTGCAGTGGGAAGACACCACAGTACTGCAGTGGGAAGACACCACAGTACTGCAGTGGGAAGACACCACATTACTGCAGTGGGAAGACACCACATTACTGTTTATATATCATCCATATGGAAGACACCACATTACTGTTTATATATCATCCATATGGAAGACACCACATTACTGCAGTGGGAAGACACCACATTACTGTTTATATATCATCCATATGGAAGACACCACAGTACTGCAGTAGTGGGAAGACACCACATTACTGTTTATATATCATCCATATGGAAGACACCACATTACTGCAGTGGGAAGACACCACAGTACTGCAGTGGGAAGACAACACATTACTGTTTATATATCATCAATATGGAAGACACCACATTACTGCAGTGGGAAGACACCACATTACTGTTTATATATCATCCATATGGAAGACAACACATTACTGCAGTGGGAAGACACCACATTACTGCAGTAGTGGGAAGACACCACATTACTGTTTATATATCATCCATATGGAAGACACCACATTACTGCAGTGGGAAGACACCACAGTACTGCAGTGGGAAGACACCACAGTACTGCAGTGGGAAGACACCACAGTACTGCAGTGGGAAGACACCACATTACTGCAGTGGGAAGACACCACATTACTGCAGTGGGAAGACAACACATTACTGCAGTGGGAAGACAACACATTACTGCAGTGGGAAGACAACACATTACTGCAGTGGGAAGACAACACATTACTGCAGTGGGAAGACAACACATTACTGCAGTGGGAAGACAACACATTACTGCAGTGAGAAGACAACACATTACTGCAGTGAGAAGACACCACATTACTGTTTATATATCATCCATATGGAAGACAACACATTACTGCAGTGAGAAGACAACACATTACTGCAGTGAGAAGACACCACATTACTGTTTATATATCATCCATATGGAAGACACCACATTACTGCAGTGGGAAGACACCACATTACTGTTTATATATCATCCATATGGAAGACACCACATTACTGCAGTGGGAAGACACCACATTACTGTTTATATATCATCCATATGGAAGACACCACATTACTGCAGTGAGAAGACACCACATTACTGTTTATATATCATCCATATGGAAGACACCACATTACTGCAGTGGGAAGACACCACAGTACTGCAGTGGGAAGACAACACATTACTGTTTATATATCATCCATATGGAAGACACCACAGTACTGCAGTGGGAAGACACCACAGTACTGCAGTGGGAAGACACCACAGTACTGCAGTGGGAAGACACCATAGTACTGCAGTGGGAAGACAACACATTACTGTTTATATATCATCCATATGGAAGACAACACATTACTGCAGTGAGAAGACAACACATTACTGCAGTGAGAAGACACCACATTACTGTTTATATATCATCCATATGGAAGACACCACAGTACTGCAGTGGGAAGACACCACAGTACTGCAGTGGGAAGACACCACATTACTGTTTATATATCATCCATATGGAAGACAACACATTACTGCAGTGGGAAGACACCACATTACTGCAGTAGTGGGAAGACACCACATTACTGTTTATATATCATCCATATGGAAGACACCACATTACTGCAGTAGTGGGAAGACACCACAGTACTGCAGTGGGAAGACACCACATTACTGCAGTGGGAAGACACCACAGTACTGCAGTGGGAAGACACCACAGTACTGCAGTGGGAAGACACCACATTACTGCAGTTGGAAGACACCACATTACTGTTTATATATCATCCATATGGAAGACACCACATTACTGTTTATATATCATCCATATGGAAGACACCACATTACTGCAGTGGGAAGACACCACATTACTGTTTATATATCATCCATATGGAAGACACCACAGTACTGCAGTAGTGGGAAGACACCACATTACTGTTTATATATCATCCATATGGAAGACACCACATTACTGCAGTGGGAAGACACCACAGTACTGCAGTGGGAAGACAACACATTACTGTTTATATATCATCCATATGGAAGACACCACATTACTGCAGTGGGAAGACACCACATTACTGTTTATATATCATCCATATGGAAGACACCACATTACTGCGGTAGTGGGAAGACACCACATTACTGTTTATATATCATCCATATGGAAGACAACACATTACTGCAGTGGGAAGACACCACATTACTGCAGTAGTGGGAAGACACCACATTACTGTTTATATATCATCCATATGGAAGACACCACATTACTGCAGTGGGAAGACACCACAGTACTGCAGTGGGAAGACACCACAGTACTGCAGTGGGAAGACACCACAGTACTGCAGTGGGAAGACACCACATTACTGCAGTGGGAAGACAACACATTACTGCAGTGGGAAGACAACACATTACTGCAGTGGGAAGACAACACATTACTGCAGTGGGAAGACAACACATTACTGCAGTGAGAAGACACCACATTACTGTTTATATATCATCCATATGGAAGACAACACATTACTGCAGTGAGAAGACAACACATTACTGCAGTGAGAAGACACCACATTACTGTTTATATATCATCCATATGGAAGACACCACATTACTGCAGTGGGAAGACACCACATTACTGTTTATATATCATCCATATGGAAGACACCACATTACTGCAGTGGGAAGACACCACATTACTGTTTATATATCATCCATATGGAAGACACCACATTACTGCAGTGAGAAGACACCACATTACTGTTTATATATCATCCATATGGAAGACACCACATTACTGCAGTGGGAAGACACCACAGTACTGCAGTGGGAAGACAACACATTACTGTTTATATATCATCCATATGGAAGACACCACAGTACTGCAGTGGGAAGACACCACAGTACTGCAGTGGGAAGACACCACAGTACTGCAGTGGGAAGACACCATAGTACTGCAGTGGGAAGACAACACATTACTGTTTATATATCATCCATATGGAAGACACCACATTACTGCAGTAGTGGGAAGACACCACAGTACTGCAGTAGTGGGAAGACACCACATTACTGCAGTGGGAAGACACCACAGTACTGCAGTGGGAAGACACCACATTACTGCAGTGGGAAGACACCACAGTACTGTTTATATATCATCCATATGGAAGACACCACAGTACTGCAGTGGGAAGACACCACAGTACTGCAGTGGGAAGACAACACATTACTGTTTATATATCATCCATATGGAAGACACCACATTACTGCAGTGGGAAGACACCACATTACTGTTTATATATCATCCATATGGAAGACACCACATTACTGCAGTGGGAAGACACCACAGTACTGCAGTGGGAAGACAACACATTACTGTTTATATATCATCCATATGGAAGACACCACATTACTGCAGTGGGAAGACACCACATTACTGTTTATATATCATCCATATGGAAGACACCACAGTACTGCAGTAGTGGGAAGACACCACATTACTGTTTATATATCATCCATATGGAAGACACCACATTACTGCAGTGGGAAGACACCACATTACTGTTTATATATCATCCATATGGAAGACACCACATTACTGCGGTAGTGGGAAGACACCACATTACTGCGGTAGTGGGAAGACACCACATTACTGCAGTAGTGGGAAGACACCACATCACTGTTTATATATCATCCATATGGAAGACACCACATTACTGCGGTAGTGGGAAGACACCACAGTACTGCGGTAGTGGGAAGACAACACAGTACTGCGGTAGTGGGAAGACAACACAGTACTGCGGTAGTGGGAAGACAACACAGTACTGCGGTAGTGGGAAGACAACACAGTACTGCGGTAGTGGGAAGACAACACAGTACTGCGGTAGTGGGAAGACAACACAGTACTGCGGTAGTGGGAAGACAACACAGTACTGCGGTAGTGGGAAGACAACACAGTACTGCGGTAGTGGGAAGACAACACAGTACTGCGGTAGTGGGAAGACACCACAGTACTGCGGTAGTGGGAAGACACCACAGTACTGCAGTGGGAAGACAACACAGTACTGCAGTGGGAAGACAACACAGTACTGCAGTGGGAAGACACCACAGTACTGCAGTGGGAAGACACCACAGTACTGCAGTGGGAAGACACCACAGTACTGCAGTGGGAAGACACCACAGTACTGCAGTGGGAAGACACCACAGTACTGCAGTGGGAAGACACCACAGTACTGCAGTGGGAAGACACCACATTACTGCAGTGGGAAGACAACACAGTACTGCAGTGGGAAGACAACACAGTACTGCAGTGGGAAGACAACACAGTACTGCAGTGGGAAGACACCACAGTACTGCAGTGGGAAGACACCACAGTACTGCAGTGGGAAGACAACACACAGGATCGACTCTGACAGAGATTGACAAGAAGAATAGAAAAGAGACAGGGTACTAATAGACGGAGAGAGAGAGATAGAGAGCGGGATAGAGAGAGGGATAGAGAGGAACAGAGAGGAAAAGAGAGAGGGATAGAGAGAGAGAGGGAGGTATTGAGAGAGAGGAATAGCAAGAGCACAGGTGGATAGAGAGAAGGAAACATTTAAAAGCAAAAGAAAGCGAGAGAGAGAGAGATGCAGAGAGAGAGACAGAGAGCGAGAGAGAGAGAGAGAGAGACAGAGAGAGAGAGCAGAAAGACAGTAAGGGTAGACCCCGCAGACAGAATGTAATTTCAGGAAGTTAACGATGAGGTCAGTAAGGGTAATAGAGAAAGTGGACAGGATATAAAACGGTCCTCTGATGAGGGGTGGTGGAGGTGAGGAGATGATGATGATGCAACCATGAGGTCACCTGATCCTGCAGCTCCCTCCGCCCCCTCCTCTGTCACCTCCAGGTAGGCCTTCTGCACCGCCTTCCCAATGAACAGGTCCTTACCGTCTGGACAACACACACACACACACACACATTACACACTCCAACATGTAAAGTGTTCCTAACACTCCTGGCTGAGACTGTTAAAGATCTCTATCCAACTATTTCCATCCTCTGACGCATGGCGCCGTTCTGTCAATCTGACCGACCCACTCAGCATGAGGTACCTTGGTAGAGATGTTCAGACCGACCCACTCAGCTTGAGGTACCTTGGTAGAGATGTTCAGACCGACCCACTCAGCTTGAGGTACCTTGGTAGAGATGTTCAGACCGACCCACTCAGCATGAGGTACCTTGGTAGAGATGTTCAGACCGACCCACTCAGCATGAGGTACCTTGGTAGAGATGTTCAGACCGACCCACTCGGCTTGAGGTACCTTGGTAGAGATGTTCAGACCGACCCACTCGGCTTGAGGTACCTTGGTAGAGATGTTCAGACCGACCCACTCGGCTTGAGGTACCTTGGTAGAGATGTTCAGACCGACCCACTCGGCTTGAGGTACCTTGGTAGAGATGTTCAGACCGACCCACTCGGCTTGAGGTACCTTGGTAGAGATGTTCAGACCGACCCACTCAGCTTGAGGTACCTTGGTAGAGATGTTCAGACCGACCCACTCAGCTTGAGGTACCTTGGTAGAGATGTTCAGACCGACCCACTCAGCTTGAGGTACCTTGGTAGAGATGTTCAGACCGACCCACTCAGCTTGAGGTACCTTGGTAGAGATGTTCAGACCGACCCACTCAGCTTGAGGTACCTTGGTAGAGATGTTCAGACCGACCCACTCAGCTTGAGGTACCTTGGTAGAGATTTAAGGTGTGTCTTTCCGTCTGATCAGAGTCATGTATAGAGAGTTAAGCCAATTTGGTTTCTATTTGAAAGTTCCTCAGAGCGCCACTTTCTCCTCCATAGCCGTTGCTAAGTAATAATGTACACCTCAGCGTTGTGCTGTTTATTTCTGATAGGTTCAGAAAACTATGATGATGTCCAGCGAAAGCAGACATGCAATTTGTTGACACCACAACACAGTAAAGACTTGGTTACACATTATCCCCAATGCTAATCAATAAATACACTACCGTTCAAAAGTTTGGGGTCACTTAGAAATGTCCTTGTTTTTGAAAGTCCTTAACTGGCAGCTTCATGAAATAATACCCACAAAACACCAGTCTCAATGTCAACAGTGAAGAGGTGACTCCGGGATGCTGGCCTTCAAGGCAGAGTTGCAAAGAAAAAGCCATATCTCAGACTGGCCAATAAAAAGAAAAGATTAAGATGGGTAAAAGAACAGACACTGGACAGAGGAACTCTGCCTAGAAGGTCAGCATCCCGGAGTCGCCTCTTCACTGTTGACGTTGAGACTGGTGTTTGTGGGTATTATTTAATGAAGCTGCCAGCTGAGGACTTGTGAGGCATCTGTTTCTCAAAGTAGACACGAATGTACTTGTCCTCTGCACTGGCGCCTCCCACTCCTCTTTCTATTCTGGTCAGAGCCAGTTTGCGCTGTTCTGTGAAGGGAGTAGTACACAGCGTTGTATGAGATCTTCAGTTTCTTGGAATTTTCTCGCATGGAATAGCCTTCATTTCTCAGAACAAGAATATACTGATGAGTTTCAGATGAAAGGTCTTTGTTTCTAGCCATTTTGAGCCTGTAATCAAACCCACAACTGCTGATGCTCCAGATACTCAACTAGTCTAAAGGCCAGTTTTATTGCTTCTTTAATCAGAACAACAGTTTTCAGATGTGCTAACATAATTGCAAAAGGGTTTTCTAATGATCAATTAGCCTTTTAAAATGATAAACTTGGATTAGCTAACATAACGTGCCATTGGAACACAGGAGTGATGGTTGCTGATAATGGGCCTCTGTACGCCTATGTAGATATTCCATAAAAAAATCTGCCGTTTCCAGCTACAATAGTCATTAACAACATTAACAATGTCTACACTATATTTCTGATCAATTTTATGTTATTTTAATGGGAAAAAAAACCCAACGACATTTCTAAGTGACCCCAAACTTTTGAACGGTAGTGTATGTCTGTTAAATTCACTGCTCTGTTTACAGCGGGTCATTTCCTGTCACAGCCAGAAGAGGACTGGCCACCCCTCAGAGCCTGGTTCCTCTCTAGGTTTCTTCCTAGGTTCTGGCCTTTCTAGGGAGCTTTTCCAAGCCACCGTGCTTCTACACCTGCATTGCTTGCTGTTTGGGGTTTTAGGCTGCGTTTCTGTACAGCACTTTGTGACATTGGCTGATATAAAAAGGGCTTTATAAATACATTTTATTGATTGATTTCATAGGACACTGTCTGAAGCACTCTGGCTGCTCTGTTTACAGCGGGTCATTTCATAGGGAACTGTATGAACAGCTGCTGTACCAACATTTAGAGAATAAAGGCTCTAAAACTGTCATGTTTAACTATTCTGTTGGTTTGGAAAAGTTTGTACTTGTTCTCTGTTGATAGGAAGTGATGTCAGAGCTCATCCCTGAAAGTACAAGGAACCAAGGTCACCAGGATGATTCACATGAACACGTAAACACAAGAGTATTAACCTGGAATCTTTCTCCAGGAGGTTGGCCAGTTTCTCTGATGCTGTTTGATGTTCCCCCACCTCATATTGTATAATTACATTAGATGTATAAAACCCACTGCTGCTTGTTCCTCAGACCCTTTTCCCCACAACCACTCCAATTAAAGACCAACAATAACAGTCATCTCACTTTAATGGCGGAGGTGTGTGTGTGTGTGTGAGTGAGAGACGTGTGCAGGCTGGGAAGGGCTCCTACCTGTCATGGCGGAGGTGTGTGTGTGTGTGTGAGAGATGTGGGCAGGCTGGGAAGGGCTCCTACCTGTCATGGCGGAGGTGTGTGTGTGTGTGTGTGTGTGTGTGTGTGTGTGTGTGAGAGAAGTGGGCAGGCTGGGAAGGGCTCCTACCTGTCATGGCGGAGGTGTGTGTGTGTGTGTGAGTGAGAGACGTGTGCAGGCTGGGAAGGGCTCCTACCTGTCATGGCGGAGGTGTGTGTGTGTGTGTGTGTGTGTGTGTGTGAGAGAAGTGGGCAGGCTGGGAAGGGCTCCTACCTGTCATGGCGGAGGTGTGTGTGTGTGTGTGAGAGATGTGGGCAGGCTGGGAAGGGCTCCTACCTGTCATGGCGGAGGTGTGTGTGTGTGTGTGAGTGAGAGACGTGTGCAGGCTGGGAAGGGCTCCTACCTGTCATGGCGGAGAGGTCAGCATCTCTAGTGAAGATGTTCTTGATGCCCAGATCCTGCAGAGTCTCCTTCAGATCTACCTTCTGCTCAACCTTAAACCTGACAATACACACACATACAATGGAACAAGTGTGTGTGTGTGTGTGTGTGTGTGTGTGTGTGTGTGTGTGTGTGTGTGAGCCAGCAAGTGTCTCACATCAAACCTGACATCACATAAATATAAGAGATTAACGTGTGTGTGTGTGAGTGTGTGCGAGAGTGTGTGAGAGTGTGTGAGAGTGTGTGTGAGAGTGTGAGTGTGTGAGCGTGTGAGTGTGAGTGAGTGAGAGAGTGTGAGAGAGTGTGAGACTGTGTGAGTGTGAGTGAGTGACTGAGCGTGTGTGTGAGTGTGAGAGAGTGTGAGACTGTGTGAGTGTGAGTGAGTGACTGAGCGTGTGAGTGAGTGAGAGAGTGTGAGAGAGTGTGAGAGAGTGTGAGTGAGTGACTGAGCGTGTGTGTGAGTGAGAGAGTGTGAGACTGTGTGAGTGTGAGTGAGTGACTGAGCGTGTGAGTGAGTGAGAGAGTGTGAGAGAGTGTGAGACTGTGTGAGTGACTGAGCGTGTGAGTGAGTGAGAGAGTGTGAGAGAGTGTGAGACTGTGTGAGTGAGTGACTGAGCGTGTGAGTGAGTGAGAGAGTGTGAGAGAGTGTGAGACTGTGTGAGTGAGTGACTGAGCGTGTGAGTGAGTGAGAGAGTGTGAGAGAGTGTGAGTGAGTGACTGAGCGTGTGAGTGAGTGAGAGAGTGTGAGAGAGTGTGAGACTGTGTGAGTGACTGAGCGTGTGTGTGAGTGAGAGAGTGTGAGAGAGTGTGAGACTGTGTGAGTGTGAGTGAGTGACTGAGCGTGTGAGTGAGTGAGAGAGTGTGAGAGAGTGTGAGAGAGTGTGAGTGAGTGACTGAGCGTGTGTGTGAGTGAGAGAGTGTGAGAGAGTGTGAGACTGTGTGAGTGTGAGTGAGTGACTGAGCGTGTGTGTGCGTGTGAGAGAGTGTGTCTGTGTGTGTTTTCTCCTCTACCTGGGCAGGTAGACCTCCACCTTCTGCCTCTTGACGTTGTTGGCCCACTCCTCCAGAAGAGGGGCTCTGATGATTGGCTCCAGGACTGCCAGGGGGACTTCCTGTCTGGGTAACACCACCAGCATGCTCATATCCTCTCCTTCATAGGGCATCTCCAACACCTGGTACACACCTCCAGCCTCGGATGAACCATCACTGAACTCACCTGACACACACACACAATGTCAGAGACACAATATCAGACAAGAGTCTGTGGTTGTGAGAGAGACAGAAGAGAGAGAAGAGACAGAAGAGACAGAAGAGACAGAAGAGACAGAAGAGACAGAAAAGAGAAGAGACAGAAGAGAGAGAAGAGACAGAAAAGAGAAGAGAGAAGAGACAGAAGAGACAGAAGAGAGAAGAGACAGAAGAGAGAGAAGAGACAGAAGAGAGAGAAGACAGAGAAGACAGAGAAGA
>NC_138299.1:155188563-155213563 GCF_965601325.2 Salmo salar | reverse complement strand
CACTATGTCACCAGGACATATACAGGATACTACCCTCCACAGCATAACCTTCACTATGTCACCAGGACATATACAGAATACTACCCTCCACAACATAACCTTCACTATGTCACCAGGACATATACAGGATACTACCCTCCACAACATAACCTTCACTATGTCACCAGGACATATACAGGATACTACCCTCCACAACATAACCTTCACTATGTCACCAGGACATATACAGGATACTACCCTCCACAGCATAACCTTCACTATGTCACCAGGACATATACAGGATACTACCCTCCACAACACTATGTCACCAGGACATATACAGGATACTACTCTCCACAACACAACCTTCACTATGTCACCAGGACATATACAGGATACTGCCCTCCACAACATAACCTTCACTATGTCACCAGGACATATACAGGATACTACCCTCCACAACATAACCTTCACTATGTCACCAGGACATATACAGGATACTACCCTCCACAACATAACTTTCCCTATGTCACCAGGACATATACAGGATACTACCCTCCACAACATAACCTTCACTATGTCACCAGGACATATACAGGATACTACCCTCCACAACATAACCTTCACTATGTCACCAGGACATATACAGGATACTACCCTCCACAACATAACCTTCACTATGTCACCAGGACATATACAGGATACTACCCTCCACAACATAACCTTCACTATGTCACCAGGACATATACAGGATACTACCCTCCACAACATAACCTTCCCTATGTCACCAGGACATATACAGGATACTACCCTCCACAACATAACCTTCACTATGTCACCAGGACATATACAGGATACTACCCTCCACAACATAACTTTCCCTATGTCACCAGGACATATACAGGATACTACCCTCCACAACATAACCTTCACTATGTCACCAGGACATATACAGGATACTACCCTCCACAACATAACCTTCACTATGTCACCAGGACATATACAGGATACTACCCTCCACAACATAACCTTCACTATGTCACCAGGACATATACAGGATACTACCCTCCACAACATAACCTTCACTATGTCACCAGGACATATACAGGATACTACCCTCCACAACATAACCTTCCCTATGTCACCAGGACATATACAGGATACTACCCTCCACAACATAACCTTCACTATGTCACCAGGACATATACAGGATACTACCCTCCACAACATAACCTTCACTATGTCACCAGGACATATACAGGATACTACCCTCCACAACATAACCTTCACTATGTCACCAGGACATATACAGGATACTACCCTCCACAACATAACCTTCACTATGTCACCAGGACATATACAGGATACTACCCTCCACAACATAACCTTCACTGTCACCAGGACATATACAGGATACTACCCTCCACAACATAACCTTCACTATGTCACCAGGACATATACAGGTTACTACCCTCCACAACATAAACTTCACTATGTCACCAGGACATATACAGGATACTACCCTCCACAACATAACCTTCACTATGTCACCAGGACATATACAGGATACTACCCTCCACAACATAACCTTCACTATGTCACCAGGACATATACAGGTTATTACCCTCCACAACATAACCTTCACTATGTCACCAGGACATATACAGGATACTACCCTCCACAACATAACCTTCACTGTCACCAGGACATATACAGGATACTACCCTCCACAACATAACCTTCACTATGTCACCAGGACATATACAGGTTACTACCCTCCACAACATAAACTTCACTATGTCACCAGGACATATACAGGATACTACCCTCCACAACATAACCTTCACTATGTCACCAGGACATATACAGGATACTACCCTCCACAACATAACCTTCACTATGTCACCAGGACATATACAGGATACTACCCTCCACAACATAACCTTCACTATGTCACCAGGACATATACAGGTTATTACCCTCCACAACATAACCTTCACTCCAAATCAAAACTCCAAAAACACAAACTGATTTTGGACCAAATTACCTGGAAGGATTCCTACTTCCAAAGAATCATATTTCCAAGCTATACAGCAAATTCAGTGGCAAACAAACAACAGAAACCTTAAAACAACATCCAACCTGGAACTGAGTGAGTAATGTTTAGTCTGAAGCTACTTTTAAAGCCAAGAAGAAAAATAGTTTACAATGATATATTTGACTTTGTAAGGACTGAATGCTAAGTTAAGGCTACCAAGCTTGTTAGGACAGAACAGATCTGACTGCAACTTGAATTAGCACTGAGGTGTGAAGTGAGAGGTGTCAAAGCCCTTGAGCCCAACAACTGCAGGAGAGTTTCACAGCCTCCCCCATCCAAATGCAGAGGCCTTTGAAGCTCCATCCCGCTGTTCAGAGATCATTACAATACAGTGTCCTCTGGATGTAAAAAATGAGAAGGAATGAAAAGAGCACAAAAAGTAGCTTCTTATGGAAAATCAAGAGCAATTTTTTGCTATTATAAAAATCTGTTAACACTTATAAAAATGGAACGTAACCAACTTACTCTTCCGCACAGACCATCCCCTGGCATGGTGCTTTATTAACCAGACCATCTCCTGGCATGGTGCTATATTAACCAGACCATCTCCTGGCATGGCACAGTGCTATATTAACCAGACCATCCCCTGGTACAGTGCTATATTAACCAGACCATCCCCTGGTACAGTGCTATATTAACCAGACCATCCCCTGGCATGGTGCTATATTAACCAGACCATCTCCTGGCATGGTGCTATATTAACCAGACCATCCCCTGGCATGGTGCTATATTAACCAGACCATCTCCTGGCATGGTGCTATATTAACCAGACCATCTCCTGGCATGGTGCTATATTAACCAGACCATCTCCTGGCATGGTGCTATATTAACCAGACCATCCCCTGGCATGGTGCTATATTAACCAGACCATCCCCTGGCATGGTGCTATATTAACCAGACCATCTCCTGGCATGGTGCTATATTAACCAGACCATCCCCTGGCATGGTGCTATATTAACCAGACCATCCCCTGGCATGGTGCTATATTAACCAGACCATCCCCTGGCATGGTGCTATATTAACCAGACCATCCCCTGGCATGGTGCTATATTAACCAGACCATCCCCTGGCATGGTGCTATATTAACCAGACCATCCCCTGGCATGGTGCTATATTAACCAGACCATCCCCTGGCATGGTGCTATATTAACCAGACCATCTCCTGGCATGGTGCTATATTAACCAGACCATCCCCTGGCATGGTGCTATATTAACCAGACCATCCCCTGGCATGGTGCTATATTAACCAGACCATCCCCTGGCACGGTGCTATATTAACCAGACCATCCCCTGGCACAGTGCTATATTAACCAGACCATCCCCTGGCATGGCACAGTGCTATATTAACCAGACCATCCCCTGGTACAGTGCTATATTAACCAGACCATCCCCTGGCATGGCACAGTGTTACATTAACCAGACCATCCCCTGGCATGGCACAGTGCTATATTAACCAGACCATCCCCTGGCATGGTGCTATATTAACCAGACCATCCCCTGGCACGGTGCTATGTTAACCAGACCATCCCCTGGCACGGTGCTATATTAACCAGACCATCTCCTGGCACAGTGCTATATTAACCAGACCATGCCCTGGCACGGTGCTATATTAACCAGACCATCCCCTGGCACGGTGCTATATTAACCAGACCATCCCCTGGCACAGTGCTATATTAACCAGACCATCCCCTGGCATGGTGCTATATTAACCAGACCATCCCCTGGCACGGTGCTATATTAACCAGACCATCCCCTGGCACAGTGCTATATTAACCAGACCATCCCCTGGCACAGTGCTATATTAACCAGACCATCCCCTGGCATGGTGCTATATTAACCAGACCATCCCCTGGCATGGTGCTATATTAACCAGACCATCCCCTGGCACGGTGCTATATTAACCAGACCATCCCCTGGCACGGTGCTATATTAACCAGACCATCCCCTGGCACGGTGCTATATTAACCAGACCATCCCCTGGCATGGCACAGTGCTATATTAACCAGACCATCTCCTGGCACAGTGCTATATTAACCAGACCATCCCCTGGCATGGTGCTATATTAACCAGACCATCCCCTGGCATGGCACAGTGCTATATTAACCAGACCATCCCCTGGTACAGTGCTATATTAACCAGACCATCCCCTGGCATGGCACAGTGTTACATTAACCAGACCATCCCCTGGCATGGCACAGTGCTATATTAACCAGACCATCCCCTGGCATGGCACAGTGCTATATTAACCAGACCATCCCCTGGTACAGTGCTATATTAACCAGACCATCCCCTGGCATGGCACAGTGTTACATTAACCAGACCATCCCCTGGCATGGCACAGTGCTATGTTAACCAGACCATCCCCTGGCACAGTGCTATATTAACCAGACCATCCCCTGGCATGGTGCTATATTAACCAGACCATCCCCTGGCATGGTGCTATATTAACCAGACCATCCCCTGGCATGGTGCTATATTAACCAGACCATCCCCTGGCATGGTGCTATATTAACCAGACCATCCCCTGGCATGGTGCTATATTAACCAGACCATCCCCTGGCATGGTGCTATATTAACCAGACCATCCCCTGGCATGGTGCTATATTAACCTGACCATCCCCTGGCATGGCCAGTGCTATATTAACCAGACCATCCCCTGGCATGGTGCTATATTAACCAGACCATCCCCTGGCATGGTGCTATATTAACCAGACCATCCCCTGGCACGGTGCTATATTAACCAGACCATCCCCTGGCACGGTGCTATATTAACCAGACCATCCCCTGGCACGGTGCTATATTAACCAGACCATCCCCTGGCACGGTGCTATATTAACCAGACCATCCCCTGGCACAGTGCTATATTAACCAGACCATCCCCTGGCACAGTGCTATATTAACACAGACCATCCCCTGGCATGGTGCTATATTAACACAGACCATCCCCTGGCATGGTGCTATATTAACCAGACCATCCCATGGCATGGTGCTATATTAACCAGACCATCCCCTGACATGGCACAGTGCTATATTAACCAGACCATCCCCTGACATGGCACAGTGCTATATTAACCAGACCATCCCCTGACATGGCACAGTGCTATATTAACCAGACCATCCCCTGGCATGGTGCTATATTAACCAGACCACCCCTGGCATGGCACAGTGCTATATTAACCAGACCATCCCCTGGCATGGCACAGTGCTATATTAACCAGACCATCCCCTGGCATGGCACAGTGCTATATTGACACAGACCAACCCCTGGCATGGCACAGTGCTATATTAACCAGACCATCCCCTGGCATGGTGCTATATTAACCAGACCATCCCCTGGCATGGTGCTATATTAACCAGACCATCCCCTGGCATGGTGCTATATTAACCAGACCATCCCCTGGCATGGTGCTATATTAACCAGACCATCCCCTGGCATGGTGCTATATTAACCAGACCATCCCCTGGCATGGTGCTATATTAACCAGACCATCCCCTGGCACAGTGCTATATTAACCAGACCATCCCCTGGCATGGCACAGTGCAATATTAACCAGACCATCCCCTGGCACAGTGCTATATTAACCAGACCATCCCCTGGCACAGTGCTATATTAACCAGACCATCCCCTGGCACAGTGCTATATTAACCAGACCATCCCCTGGCACAGTGCTATATTAACCAGACCATCCCCTGGCATGGTGCTATATTAACCAGACCATCCCCTGGCATGGTGCTATATTAACCAGACCATCCCCTGGCATGGTGCTATATTAACCAGACCATCCCCTGGCACAGTGCTATATTAACCAGACCATCCCCTGGCATGGCACAGTGCAATATTAACCAGACCATCCCCTGGCACAGTGCTATATTAACCAGACCATCCCATGGCATGGTGTTATATTAACCAGACCATCCCCTGGCATGGCACAGTGCTATATTAACCAGACCATCCCCTGGCATGGTGCTATATTAACCAGACCATCCCCTGGCATGGCACAGTGCTATATTAACCAGACCATCCCCTGGCATGGTGCTATATTAACACAGACCATCCCCTGGCATGGTGCTATATTAACCAGACCATCCCATGGCATGGTGCTATATTAACCAGACCATCCCCTGACATGGCACAGTGCTATATTAACCAGACCATCCCCTGACATGGCACAGTGCTATATTAACCAGACCATCCCCTGACATGGCACAGTGCTATATTAACCAGACCATCCCCTGGCATGGTGCTATATTAACCAGACCACCCCTGGCATGGCACAGTGCTATATTAACCAGACCATCCCCTGGCATGGCACAGTGCTATATTAACCAGACCATCCCCTGGCATGGCACAGTGCTATATTGACACAGACCAACCCCTGGCATGGCACAGTGCTATATTAACCAGACCATCCCCTGGCATGGTGCTATATTAACCAGACCATCCCCTGGCATGGTGCTATATTAACCAGACCATCCCCTGGCATGGTGCTATATTAACCAGACCATCCCCTGGCATGGTGCTATATTAACCAGACCATCCCCTGGCATGGTGCTATATTAACCAGACCATCCCCTGGCACAGTGCTATATTAACCAGACCATCCCCTGGCATGGCACAGTGCAATATTAACCAGACCATCCCCTGGCACAGTGCTATATTAACCAGACCATCCCCTGGCACAGTGCTATATTAACCAGACCATCCCCTGGCACAGTGCTATATTAACCAGACCATCCCCTGGCACAGTGCTATATTAACCAGACCATCCCCTGGCATGGTGCTATATTAACCAGACCATCCCCTGGCATGGTGCTATATTAACCAGACCATCCCCTGGCATGGTGCTATATTAACCAGACCATCCCCTGGCACAGTGCTATATTAACCAGACCATCCCCTGGCATGGCACAGTGCAATATTAACCAGACCATCCCCTGGCACAGTGCTATATTAACCAGACCATCCCATGGCATGGTGTTATATTAACCAGACCATCCCCTGGCATGGCACAGTGCTATATTAACCAGACCATCCCCTGGCATGGTGCTATATTAACCAGACCATCCCCTGGCATGGCACAGTGCTATATTAACCAGACCATCCCCTGGCATGGCACAGTGCTATATTAACCAGACCATCCCCTGGCATGGTGTTATATTAACCAGACCATCCCCTGGCATGGTGTTATATTAACCAGACCATCCCCTGGCATGGTGCTATATTAACCAGACCATCCCCTGGCATGGTGCTATATTAACCAGACCATCTCCTGGCATGGTGCTATATTAACCAGACCATCTCCTGGCATGGTGCTATATTAACCAGACCATCCCCTGGCATGGTGCTATATTAACCAGACCATCCCCTGGCACGGTGCTATATTAACCAGACTATCCCCTGGCATGGTGCTATATTAACCAGACCATCCCCTGGCACGGTGCTATATTAACCAGACCATCCCCTGGCATGGTGCTATATTAACCAGACCATCCCCTGGCATGGTGCTATATTAACCAGACCATCCCCTGGCATGGCACAGTGCTATATTAACACACTACTCCTCTGTTAAGAGGTGGTGTGCTTGCGATGGGTGGAAACTCAGGACACGAGACAATGAGGACTCTCTCAACCTGTACAAGTCTGTAACTGTAATGGTATAGGGCAATTCCAAACAGTTTCATCTGGACTTTCACATAATCAAAGAGATATCTCAGCAGGTTAAGGTTTCTCTTGAGAAAGATACCCCCACCTTAGCGGGTCAGACCAGACCTCTTCATTATACAACCCCACAGACCAGCAACCCCCAGACCTCTTCATTATATAAACCCACAGACCAGCAACCCCCAGACCCCTTCATTATATACTGCTTAAAAAAATAAAGGGAACACTTAAACAACACATCCTAGATCTGAATGAAATAAATAATCTTATTAAATACTTTTTTCTTTACATAGTTGAATGTGCTGACAACAAAATCACACAAAAATAATCAATGGAAATCCAATTTATGAACCCATGGATGTCTGGATTTGGAGTCACACTCAAAATTAAAGTGGAAAACCACACTACAGGCTGATCCAACTTTGATGTAATGTCCTTAAAACAAGTCAAAATGAGGCTCAGTAGTGTGTGTGGCCTCCACGTGCCTGTATGACCTCCCTACAACGCCTGGGCATGCTCCTGATGAGGTGGTGGATGGTCTCCTGAGGGATCTCCTCCCAGACCTGGACTAAAGCATCCGCCAACTCCTGGACAGTCTGTGGTGCAACGTGGCGTTGGTGGATGGAGCGAGACATGATGTCCCAGATGTGCTCAATTGGATTCAGGTCCGGGGAACGGGCGGGCCAGTCCATAGCATCATTGCCTTCCTCTTGCAGGAACTGCTGACACACTCCAGCCACATGAGGTCTAGCATTGTCTTGCATTAGGAGGAACCCAGGGCCAACCGCACCAGCGTATGGTCTCACAAGGGGTCTAAGGATCTCATCTCGGTACCTAATGGCAGTCAGGCTACCTCTGGCGAGCACATGGAGGGCTGTGCGGCCCCCCAAAGAAATGCCACCCCACACCATGACTGACCCACCACCAGACCGGTCATGCTGGAGGATGTTGCAGGCAGCAGAACGTTCTCCACAGCGTCTCCAGACTCTGTCACGCCTGTCACATGTGCTCAGTGTGAACCTGCTTTCATCTGTGAAGAGCACAGGGCACCAGTGTCGAATTTGCCAATCTTGGTGTTATCTGGCAAATGCCAAACGTCCTGCACGGTGTTGGGCTGTAAGCACAACCCCCACCTGTGGACGTCGGGCCCTCATACCACCCTCATGGAGTCTGTTTCTGACCGTTTGAGCAGACACATGCACATTTGTGGCCTGCTGGAGGTCATTTTGCAGGGCTCTGGCAGTGCTTCTCCTGCTCCTCCTTGCACAAAGGCGGAGGTAGCGGTCCTGCTGCTGGGTTGTTGCCCTCCTACGGCCTCCTCCACGTCTCCTGATGTACTGGCCTGTCTCCTGGTAGCGCCTCCATGCTCTGGACACTACGCTGACAGACACAGCAAACCTTCTTGCCACAGCTCGCATTGATGGGCCATCCTGGATGAGCTGCACTACCTGAGCCACTTGTGTGGGTTGTAGACTCCGTCTCATGCTTCCACTAGAGTGAAAGCACCGCCAGCATTCAAAAGTGACCAAAACATCAGCCAGGAAGCATAGGAACTGAGAAGTGGTCTGTGGTCCCCACCTGCAGAACCACTCCTTTATTGGGGGTGTCTTGCTAATTGCCTATAATTTCCACCTGTTGTCTATTCCATTTGCACAACAGCATGTGAAATGTATTGTCAATCAGTGTTGCTTCCTAAGTGGACAGTTTGATTTCACAGAAGTGTGATTGACTTGGAGTTACATTGTGTTGTTTAAGTGTTCCCTTTATTTTTTTGAGCAGTGTATATAAAGTGTAATATTGGGATGCAAACTCAGAATTGAGTACATTTCAACTCTGTCTGACATGGTACAGGTGTCTTCATTATTTAAGCCCATAACCATGTCTGTGAGGTGAATACTTTTGTTTCAAAGTAGATTTGTTTAAGACAACCAAAGAAACACTCTGTGAGACCCTGATTTAGCCCACCGTAGTAAAAGGTTTAAAGGGAAGACACTGGAATCAGCTCTGAAGCTTTGAGTCACGCCTAGCCAAGACTGGGTTCATTTGAAGTCTAGTGTGGGAGACAACTGTGTTTAGATTAGCGACTGCATCACTTTGGTAATGAACATTCTTCTGTCTCCAGGCTTATGTTGTTATTCGGAAAATGAGCAGAGGAAGCCAGTAGAACAGCCCATCCCAGACCCTGACCATAGTGTTAACACCACAGTAGAACAGCCCATCCCAGACCCTGACCATAGTGTTAACACCACAGCAGAACAGCCCACACCAGACCCTGACCATAGTGTTAACACCACAGCAGAACAGTCCACACCAGACCCTGACCATAGTGTTAACATCACAGTAGAACAGCCCATCCCAGACCCTGACCATAGTGTTAACACCACAGCAGAACAGCCCACACCAGACCCTGACCATAGTGTTAACACCACAGCAGAACAGTCCACACCAGACCCTGACCATAGTGTTAACATCACAGCAGAACAGCCCACACCAGACCCTGACCATAGTGTTAACACCACAGCAGAACAGTCCACACCAGACCCTGACCATAGTGTTAACATCACAGCAGAACAGCCCACACCAGACCCTGACCATAGTGTTAACATCACAGCAGAACAGTCCACACCAGACCCTGACCATAGTGTTAACACCACAGCAGAACAGCCCACACCAGACCCTGACCATAGTGTTAACACCACAGCAGAACAGCCCACACCAGACCCTGACCATAGTGTTAACACCACAGCAGAACAGTCCACACCAGACCCTGACCATAGTGTTAACACCACAGCAGAACAGTCCACACCAGACCCTGACCATAGTGTTAACATCACAGCAGAACAGTCCACACCAGACCCTGACCATAGTGTTAACATCACAGCAGAACAGTCCACACCAGACCCTGACCATAGTGTTAACACCACAGCAGAACAGCCCACACCAGACCCTGATCATAGTGTTAACATCACAGCAGAACAGTCCACCTCTCACCCCCCCCACCCCCCCACCCCACCCTCCTGTCAGCCACCCTGATAGCCCTCCTGACTAACACCCCACACCCACTGAGGACATACACAAGCCACAGATTGGACTTAAACAGGAAATATATACAAGAAAATAAACTTTTTCCCAAACACACAGTGTCTAAACTCTGATGTCTAAACACCCAGCTACATGATAATACACACAGGCACAAACCACCTGAGAGCACAGCAGGAGAGGGTGGCCACAACACTCAAGTCTCCACCTGTTGTTTACCAAGCATGTGACAAATACAAATTTGATTTGATGACAACATCCGGCAGCCATTGCAAGTGTACCCATGAGTTGACCAGTCAAAATGCCAGGGTTAGAGGTTCCAAGCCTGTTCTATTCATTCTGATTTCTATGGCCATGAGTTTACCAGGGTTAGAGGTTCCAAGCCTGTTCTATTCATTCTGATTTCTATGGCCATGAGTTTACCAGGGTTAGAGGTTCCAAGCCTGTTCTATTCATTCTGATTTCTATAGCCATGAGTTGATCGGTATGACTACACCCCTGAGGTAGAGAATAGTGCTGTTCCAGGTGCCCTACATAGCAGTCACACAGCACCAATGATTGCATGACATGTTATTGATGGCATTCCACAACTTCACATTGCCATCATTAGGCTAAAGTTATCACCTGTTGTTTACAAAGCATGTGCTGAATAACTTTCACTCTGGGATGATTTATACATATTGGGAACGATTTCACTCTGGGATGATTTATACATATTGGGAACGATTTCACTCTGGGATGATTTATACATATTGGGAACGATTTCACTCTGGGATGATTTTGACATGACACCCTGCATGTTGTTTGTGTGTTTGGGGCTCCGTGTGTCTATTCAATGTTGATTCAACGCAATTTCATTGATATGACGTAGAAACAACGTTGCTTCAACCACTGTGTGCCCAGTGGGTAGCCTCGCCTGCCACACACAATTAGAATTCAACTATGGCACACAACTATCATATCCATGCAGACTTCCTCAGTTCCGCTCTAGGAACTATCTCAAAACATGGAATGTGTTAATAATTCTAGAATCCTCTCCACTGGAATGTGTTAATAATTCTAGAGTCCTCTCCATTGGAATGTGTTAATAATTCTAGAGTCCTCTCCATTGGAATGTGTTAATAATTCTAGAGTCCTCTCCATTGGAATGTGTTAATAATTCTAGAGTCCTCTCCATTGGAATGTGTTAATAATTCTAGAGTCCTCTCCATTGGAATGTGTTAATAATTCTAGAGTCCTCTCCACTGGAATGTGTTAATAATTCTAGAGTCCTCTCCATTGGAATGTGTTAATAATTCTAGAGTCCTCTCCATTGGAATGTGTTAATAATTCTAGAGTCCTCTCCATTGGAATGTGTTAATAATTCTAGAGTCCTCTCCATTGGAATGTGTTAATAATTCTAGAGTCCTCTCCATTGGAATGTGTTAATAATTCTAGAGTCCTCTCCATTGGAATGTGTTAATAATTCTAGAATCCTCTCCATTGGAATGTGAGACATGTTGGACAATGACTCGGGTCCTCTGTTGTCAAATCAAATCAAAGTTTATTTGTCATGTGCGCCAAATACAACAGGTGTAGACCTTACAGTGAAATGCCTACTTACAGGCCCTAACCAACAGTGCAATTTCTAAGTAAAAAAATGGGTACTAGGTGAACAGTAGATAAGTAAATAAATAAAAACAACAGTAAAAAGACAGTGAAAAATAACAGTAGTGAGGCTATATACAGGCACCGGTTCGTCGGGCTAATTGAGGTCTCCCTCCCAAATGGCAAAGAACCTCTCACATGGCCCCGCCTGCTCCCACGCCTGCTCTCATTGGGTAAGCATTGTCTGTGGCTCCTCCATAAACCCAACACAGAGGACAGGTTGTGAGGGGAGTGAGGGGGAGGTGGATGGGGGGGATTATCTGTGTAATATTGACACCTGTGTGACCTTATGAGTTGTGGGAGCGGAGCTGTTCTCTTAAAGCAGCCTGCCGTCTGTAGACAGACTGGGGAGAGAGGGAGAGGGGGTAGACAGACTGGGGAGAGAGGGAGAGGGGGGTAAGGGTAGACAGACTGGGGAGAAAGGGAGTAGACAGACTGGGGTGAGAGGGAGAGGGGGGGTAGACAGACTGGGGAGAGAGGGAGAGGGGGGGTAAGGGTAGAAAGACTGGGGAGAGAGGGAGAGGGGGTAAGGGTAGACAGACTGGGGAGAGAGGGAGGGGGGTAGATAGACTGGGGAGAGAGGGAGAGGGGGTAAGGGTAGACAGACTGGGGAGAGAGGGAGAGGGGGGGTAAGGGTAGACAGACTGGGGAGAGAGGGAGAGGGGGGGTAAGGGTAGGCAGACTTGGTAGAGGGAGAGGGGGGGTAAGGGTAGACAGACTGGGGAGAGAGGGAGAGGGGGTAAGGGTAGACAGACTGGGGAGAGAGGGAGAGGGGGGGTAAGGGTAGGCAGACTTCGGAGACAGACTGATGCCAGCAGAGCACAAACCCCAGGCACTTTAAAGTCATTTCTGTTTAATCTTTACAGCTTCTAAAATCAATAGAATTAAACCTGTTGTCCTTTGAAAACAACACGACTGATCCTAAATCACCACTAATATACCGTAGCTGACATTTCCGCATTCAGAACGTGACGTCATTCTCCACCTCAGACACTTTAGTCCTCAATGCCCTTTAACCTGTTAGGGCTAGGGGGCAGTATTTACACGGCCGGATAAAAAAACGTACTCAATTTAATCTGGTTATTACTACTGCCCAGAAACTAGTATATGCATATAATTATTGGCTATGGATAGAAAACACCCTAAAGTTTCTAAAACTGTTTGAATGGTGTCTGTGAGTATAACAGAACTCATATGGCAGGCAAAAACCTGAGAAGATTCCTTACAGGAAGTGGCCTGTCTGACAAGTTCTTGTTCTTCTTGACTCTCTTTATTGAAAACTGAGGATCTTTGCTGTAACGTGGCACTTCCTACGGCTCCCATAGGCTCTCAGAACCCGGGAAAAAGCTGAATGATGTAATTCCAGCCCCTGACTGAAAAACATTAGCGCCTTTGGTAAGTGGTCTATCAGAGGACAATCAGACTGAGGCGCGTGCACGAGGCGACCCCATGTTTTTATTTTCTCTCTTTGTACTAAAACACAGATTCCCGGTCGGAATATTATTGCTTTTTTACGAGAAAAATTGCATAAAAATTGATTTTAAACAGCGGTTGACATGCTTCGAAGTACGGTAATGGAATATTTAGAATTTTTTTGTCACGAAACGCGTGACAAAAAACTACCCTTTTGGATAGTGTCTTGAACGCACGAACAAAACGGCGCTATTTGGATATAACTATGGATTATTTTGAACCAAACCAACATTTGTTATTGAAGTAGAAGTCCTGGGAGTGCATTCTGACAAAGAACAGCAAAGGTAATAACATTTTTCTTATAGTAAATCTGACTTTGGTGAGGGCTAAACTTGGTGGGTGTCTAAATAGCTAGCCCTGTGATGCCGGGCTATCTACTTAGAATATTGCAAAATGTGCTTTCACCGAAAAGCTATTTTAAAATCGGACATAGCGAGTGCATAGAGGAGTTCTGTATCTATAATTCTTAAAATAATTGTTATGTTTTTTGTGAATGTTTATCGTGAGTAATTTAGTAAATTCACCGGAAGTTTGCGGGGGGTATGCTAGTTCTGAACGTCACATGCTAATGTAAAAAGCTGGTTTTTGATATAAATATGAACTTGATTGAACAAAACATGCATGTATTGTATAACATAATGTCCTAGGTGTGTCATCTGATGAAGATCAAAGGTTAGTGCTGCATTTAGCTGTGGTTTGGGTTTATGTGACATTATATGCTAGCTTGAAAAATGGGTGTCTGATTATTTCTGGCTGGGTACTCTGCTGACATAATCTAATGTTTTGCTTTCGCTGTAAAGCCTTTTTGAAATCGGACAATGTGGTTAGATTAACGAGAGTCTTGTCTTTAAAATGGTGTAAAATAGTCATATGTTTGAGAAATTGAAGTAATAGCATTTCTAAGGTATTTGAATAACGCGCCACGGGATTCCACTGGCTGTTACGTAGGTGGGACGAAATCGTCCCACTGGCCCTAGAGAAGTTAAACCCGACACCTTTAAAACGGCATACTTACCAAGCTAGTAGAATTAAACCCAACACCTTTAAGAAGGCATACTTACCAAGCAAGTAGAATTAAACCCAAGTTTTACCCAGTAGCTGGGCTACACACACACACACAACTCTGAATTTTCTTCCTTTGTTACCATGGAGATGGAATGTGACGAACATCATTCTCTCCATGTCCACACTTCCAGACTTGTACCTGAAACACACTTCCAGACTTGTACCTGAAACACACTTCCAGACTTGTACCTGAAACACACTTCCAGACTTTTAACTGAAACACACTTCCAGACTTTTAACTGACATCGCAACTTCAAAGACACTCCTACATTTCTATGTACATGTCTACTTGACAAACTTTCTGAACACGTCCTTATGATCACACACTTTTGAAAGAGTGGAGTATGGCAGTAGAACGTTGAGCAGAACATGTAGGTAAGGAGGAGAGAACACAGAGAGCTGTGTTAGGGTTGAGAGAACACAGAGAGCTGTGTTAGGGTTGAGAGAACACAGAGAGCTGTGTTAGGGTTGAGAGAACACAGAGAGCTGTGTTAGGGTTGAGAGAACACAGAGAGCTGTGTTAGGGTTGAGAGAACACAGAGAGCTGTGTTAGGGTTGAGAGAACACAGAGAGCTGTGTTAGGGTTGAGAGAACACAGAGAGCTGTGTTAGGGTTGAGAGAACACAGAGAGCTGTGTTAGGGTTGAGAGAACACAGAGAGCTGTGTTAGGGTTGAGAGAACACAGAGGACAGAGAGCTGTGTTAGGGTTGAGAGAACACAGAGGACAGAGAGCTGTGTTAGGGTTGAGAGAACACAGAGCTGTGGACCATTCCACTGCTCGTCTCTGTGTGAGCTACGTGCTGCTGATCAGAGAGATAGATACTAGGCCTCAGTGATAACAACAAGTACAGCTCTCATACTTTCTGAGAGGTATTCTCTGGGTATCATTCTGTGTCGCTTTAAAGTCATTTGCCCCCTTATTCCTCCCACCACACATGCGCAGACACAATCTGATATTCAAGAACGTCCTTCAGAAACAGGCCTCCCGGGGAGGGATTTCAGTGAGACACCAGGAGGATGTCAAAACCATCACTGTCACAACTTGTGTGCATCTTCCCACTCCAACGCTTCAACTATCTCCGCCAGTATACCGTCACTGCCTTTTAAATACAGCTCATCGTTTTCACAAGGGCTTTGTCAATCAAGTGGACTGAAGTCTTGCCTCAAAGTCAGGAGAATTTCACCATCAGGGCTGCCATTAAGGGAGGTAAAGTGGGTTTGTTGTTATAGATTCCTTCCTGTAGTAGTGTTCTGACTGATATGAAAGGAGAAGAGACAACACAATTCAACAAGATGATTGTCCCCTGGCTCCACCCAAAGAAATAATCAACATGAAACATTCTGTGGGAAATAGAGATATGGAGAGAGGAGTGTAGAGAGAGAGAGAGAGAGAGATGGAGAGAGGAGTGTAGAGAGAGAGAGAGAGAGAGAGATGGAGAGAGGAGTGTAGAGAGAGAGAGAGATATGGAGAGAGGAGTGTAGAGAGAGAGAGAGAGAGAGATGGAGAGAGGAGTGTAGAGAGAGAGAGAGATATGGAGAGAGGAGTGTAGAGAGAGAGAGAGAGAGATATGGAGAGAGGAGTGTAGAGAGAGAGAGAGAGATATGGAGAGAGGAGTGTAGAGAGAGAGAGAGAGATATGGAGAGAGGAGTGTAGAGAGAGAGAGAGAGAGAGAGATATGGAGAGAGGAGTGTAGAGAGAGAGAGAGAGAGAGAGATATGGAGAGAGGAGTGTAGAGAGAGAGAGAGAGAGAGATATGGAGAGAGGAGTGTAGAGAGAGAGAGAGAGAGAGATATGGAGAGAGGAGTGTAGAGAGAGAGAGAGAGAGAGATATGGAGAGAGGAGTGTAGAGAGAGAGAGAGAGAGAGATATGGAGAGAGGAGTGTAGAGAGAGAGAGAGAGAGAGATATGGAGAGAGGAGTGTAGAGAGAGAGAGAGAGAGAGAGATATGGAGAGAGGAGTGTAGAGAGAGAGAGAGAGAGAGAGATATGGAGAGAGGAGTGTAGAGAGAGAGAGAGAGAGAGAGATATGGAGAGAGGAGTGTAGAGAGAGAGAGAGAGATATGGAGAGAGGAGAGATGTGGAGAGAGGAGAGATGTGGAGAGAGGAGAGATGTGGAGAGAGGAGTAGAGAGAGCGAGAGAGATATGGAGAGAGGAGTAGAGAGAGCGAGAGAGATATGGAGAGAGGAGTAGAGAGAGCGAGAGAGATATGGAGAGAGGAGTAGAGAGAGCGAGAGAGATATGGAGAGAGGAGTAGAGAGAGCGAGAGAGATGTGGAGAGAGGAGTAGAGAGAGCGAGAGAGATGTGGAGAGAGGAGTAGAGAGAGCGAGAGAGATGTGGAGAGAGGAGTAGAGAGAGCGAGAGAGATGTGGAGAGAGGAGTAGAGAGAGCGAGAGAGATGTGGAGAGAGGAGTAGAGAGAGCGAGAGAGATGTGGAGAGAGGAGTAGAGAGAGCGAGAGAGATATGGAGAGAGGAGTAGAGAGAGCGAGAGAGATATGGAGAGAGGAGTAGAGAGAGCGAGAGAGATATGGAGAGAGGAGTAGAGAGAGCGAGAGAGATATGGAGAGAGGAGTAGAGAGAGAGAGAGATATGGAGAGAGGAGTAGAGAGAGAGATATGGAGAGAGAAGTAGAGAGAGAGAGATGGAGAGAGAAGTAGAGAGAGAGAGATGGAGAGAGAAGTAGAGAGAGAGAGATGTGGAGAGAGAAATGGAGAGAGGAGTAGAGAGAGATAAACCACGTTACCATCCACAGATTTATGCAAGTAAAGTCATTCTGTATCAAAACAATCACGACAGCTGTGATGGAAACAGGACGTTTTGGTACAATGGTATAAATGCCAACAAATGGTGTGATCTTTTTGTGTCCATAAAATTAATTATGTGAGAAATGGCAGTTCATGTACAAATATTAAAAAATAATATCGAAGTAACCTTGGAGTCATTATGATGCGTGTATGCCTTATGACTAACGAGACGTGGTGTGATCGTAACAATATACAGGAACTCAAGTCATTTTGTTCACCTTACTTAGAATTCCTCACAATCAAATGCCGACAGCATTATCTACCAAGAGAATTCTCTTCGATCATAATCACAGTCGTGTATATCCCCCCACCAAGCAGACACATCGATGGCCCTGAAAGAACTTCATTGGACTCTATGTAAACTGGAAACCACATATCCTGAGGCTGCATTTATTGTCACCGGGGATTTTAACAAGGCTAATCTGAAAACATGGCTCCCCAAATTCTATCAGCATATCCATTGTGCTACCAGGAGTAGCAAAACCCTGGATCATTGTTATTCTAACTTCCGCGCCGTATATAAGGCCCTCCCCCGCCCTCCCTTCGGAAAATCTGACCGCGACTCCATTTTGTTGCTCCCAGCCTATAGACAGAAACTAAAACAGGAAGCTCCCGCCCTCAGGTCTGTTCAACGCTGGTCTGACCAATCGGATTCCACGCTTTCAGATCGCGTCGATCACGTGGACTGGGATATGTTCCGCATTGCGGCGAACAACAACATTGATGAATACGCTGATTCGGTGAGTGAGTTCATTAACAAGTGCATCGGTGATGTTGTACCCACAGCGTCTATTAAAACATTCCCCAACCAGAAACTGTGGATTGATGGCAGCATTCGCGCAAAACTGAACGAGCGAACCACTGCTTTTAATCAGGGAAAGGTGACCGGAAGGAAACATGACCGAATACAAACGGTGTAGCTATTCCCTCCGCAAGGCAATCAAACAAGCTCAGCGTCAGTACAGAGACAAAGTAGAGTCGCTATTCAACGGCTCAGACACGAGAGGTATGTGGCAGGGTCTACAGTCAATCACGGACTACAAAAGGAAAACCAGCCCCGTCATGGACCACGATGCCTTGCTCCCAGACAAACTAAACAACTTTTTTGCTCGCTTTGAGGACAATACAGTGGACACAGTGGACACAGTGTCTTCTGATCCCTCCTGTCTCAGCCTCCAGTATTTATGCTGCAGTAGTTTATGTGTCGGGGGGCTAGGGTCAGTCTGTTACATCTGGAGTATTTCTCTTGTCTTATCCGGTGTCCTGTGTGTATTTAAATATGCTCTCTCTAATTCTCTCTTTCTGTCTTTCTCTCGGAGGACCTGAGCCCTAGGACCATGCCTCAGGACTACCTGGTATGATGACTCCTTGCTGTCCCCAGTCCACCTGGCCGTGCTGCTGCTCCAGTTTCAACTGTTCTGCCTGCGGCTATGGAACCCTGACCTGTTCACCGGACGTGCTTGTTGCACCCTCGACAACTACTATGATTATTATTATTTGACCATGCTGGTCATTTATGAACATTTTAACATTTTAACATCTTGACCATGTTCTGTTATAATATCCACCCTGCACAGCCAGAAGAGGACTGGCCACCCCTCAAAGCCTGGTTCCTCTAGGTTTCTTCCTAGGTTTTTGGCCTTTCTAGGGAGTTTTTCCTAGGGAGTTTTTCCTAGCCACCGTGCTTCTTTCACATGCTTTGCTTGCTGTTTGGGGTTTTAGGCTGGGTTTCTGTACAGCACTTTGAGAATATCAGCTGATGTACGAAGGGCTATATAAAAATAAATTTGATTTGACTTGACAACTTTTTTCCTCTGACACGGCCCGCTACCAAAACCTGTGGGCTCTCCTTCACTGTAGCCAACGTGAGTAAAACATTTAAACGTGTTAACCCTCGCAAGTCTGCAGGCCCAGATGGCATCCCCGGCCGCGTCCTCAGAGCATGCGCAGACCAGCTGGCTGGTGTGTTTACGGACATATTCAATCAATCCTTATCCCAGTCTGCTGTCCCCACATGCTTCAAGAGGGCCACCATTGTTCCTGTTCCCAAAAAAGCTAAGGTAACTGAGCTAAATGACTACCGCCCTGTAGCACTCACTCCCATCATCATGAAGTGCTTTGAGAGACTAGTCAAGGACCATATCACCTCCACCCTACCTGACACCCTAGACCCACTCCAATTTGCTTACCGCCACAATAGGTCCACAGACGATGCAATCGCCATCACACTGCACACTGCCCTAACCCATCTGGACAAGAGGAATACCTATGTAAGAATGCTGTTCATCGATTACAGCTCAGCATTTAACACCATAGTACCCTCCAAACTCGTCATTAAGCTCGAGACCCTGGGTCTCGACCCCGCCCTGTGCAACTGGGTCCTGGACTTCCTGACGGGCCAGCCCCCAGGTGGTGAGGGTAGGTAACAACATCTCCACCCCGCTGATCCTCAACACTGGGTCCCCACAAGGGTGTGTTCTCAGCCCTCTACTGTACTCCCTGTTCACCCACGACTGCGTGGCCATGCATGCCTCCAACACAATCATTAAGTTTGCAGAATACACTACGGTGGTAGGCTTGATTACCAACAAAGATGAGACGGCCTACAGGGAGGAGGTGAGGGCCCTCGGAGTGTGGTGTCAGGAAAATAACCTCACACTCAATGTCAACAAAACAAAGGAGATGATCGTGGACTTCAGGAAACAGCAGAGGGAGCAGCCCCCTATCCACATCGACGGGACAGTAGTGGAGAGGGTGGAGAGTTTTAAGTTCCTCGGCGTACACATCACGGACAAACTGAAATGGTCCACCCACACAGACAGCGTGGTGAAGAAGGCGCAGCAGCGCCTCTTCAACCTCAGGAGTCTGAAGAAATTCGGCTTGTCACCAAAAACACTCAAACTTCTACAGATGCACAATCGAGAGCATCCTGTCGAGCTGTATCACCGCCTGGTACGGCAGCTGCTCCGCCCATAACCGGAAGGCTCTCCAGAGGGTAGTGAGGTCTGCACAACGCATCACCGGGTGCAAACTACCTGCCCTCCAGGACACCTACACCACCCGATGTCACAGGAAGGCCAAAAAGATCATCAAGGACAACAACCACTCGAGCCACTGCCTGTTCACCCCGCTATCATCCAGAAGGCGAGGTCAGTACAGGTGCATCAAAGCTGGGACCGAGAGACTGAAAAACAGCTTCTATCTCAAGGCCATCAGACTGTTAAACAGCCATCACTAACATTGAGTGGCTGCTGCCAAAATACTGACTCATCTCTAGCCACTTTAATAATGGTAAAATTGATGTATTCAATTTATCACTAGCCACTTTATGTTATATAAATGTTTACTTACCCTACATTGCTCATCTCATATGTATATACTGTACGCTATACCATCTACTGCATCTTGATGTAATGTATCACTAGCCACTTTAAACAATGCCACTTCATATAATGTTTTCATACCCTACATTGCTCATCTCATATGTATATACTGTACTCTATACCATCTACTGCATCTTGTCTATGCCGTTCGGCCATCAGTCATTTATATATTTTTATGTACATATTCGTATTCATTCCTTTACACTTGTGTGTATAAGGTAGTTGTTGTGAAATTGTTAGGTTATATTACTTGTTAGATATTAGTGCATGGTTGGAACTAGAAGCACAAGCATTTCGCTACACTCACATTAGCATCTGCTAACCATGTGTATGTGACCAATACATTTGATTTGATTTACTTACACTAAAGTATGTGGACACCCCTTCAAATGAGTGGATTCGGCTATTTCACCCACACTCCTTGCTGACAGGTGTATAAAATCGAGCACACAGCCATGCAATCTCCATAGACAAACATTGGCAACAGAATGGCCTAACTGAAGAGCTCAGTGACTTTCTGTGTTTGGCGGATGCCAGGAGATCGCTACCTCCCCAAATGCATAGTGCCAACTGTAATGTTTGGTGTATTAAAAGATTAATACAATTACTCTATGGTATAATTAGGTCCTTCCTTCTCTCTTCCAAACCAAATCCATCCCTTTCCACCACCCACTCCCTGTCCCCCCCCTTTACCCATCAGACCCAGTTAATCACCACCCCCTCCTTCACACTCCCATTCACCTCCTCCTTCACACTCCCATTCATATTCACCCCCTCCTTCACACTCCCATTCATATTCACCTCCTCCTTCACATTCACCTCCTCCTTCACACTCCCATTCATATTCACCTCCTCCACACTCCCATTCATATGAACAGACACCCACATAC
Source organism: Salmo salar (assembly GCF_965601325.2). NCBI lineage: Eukaryota > Metazoa > Chordata > Actinopteri > Salmoniformes > Salmonidae > Salmo > Salmo salar. The sequence goes on along the minus strand of NC_138299.1, from coordinate 155,191,523 downwards.
ACCCGCCTCACATCTATAAAACAATTACTGACATGATGATCGATGTTTGACAAATACAAATATTCAGCGCTCTTATCATAATGTCATCATGTAGACTTCCTGTGTCTGCCAGCTGTTGGCTAAAAACACACATCAGGAACAGAGTGTTTTGCTATTTAACACAACAGTTTGAGACAAAACTATTGGTAGAGTTGAAAATGCGACGGAAACACACTGAACGTGAGATTTTTATTTGGTACCTGAAAAGTCATGTGGGAAAAAAGTTAATATTGTCGTCACACACTGGTTTTTTATCTGTAACAAGTCTGTTTAGTGGAAACACCACCGGAGGGAGAAATTAGCAGTTTCTTCTTTATGGGGATTTTAGAATATTCACATGAAAATATGTCACCAATTGAATGGAAACCTGGTTGTCCTCCAGGCCTGCTGTCTCCACTTCATAATGTCCTGTCCTCCAGGCCTGCCGTCTCCACTTTATATCTCTATATATATATCTCTATATCTCTATACATACATACATACATACATACATACATACATACATACATACATACATACATACATACATACATACATACATACATACATACATACCTCTCTCTCTCTCTCTCCTCTCTATGCGACATGAGAATAACAATCAGTCTGCTGGCTACAGAAAGCTGATTTGTTCCACTCTCTCACTCCCCTTCCCCCATCTCTCAATCAGAGGAATGAACTACACCTCTCATTCTCTCTCCCTCTCCCTTAGATTGCTGTGCTCCATCCTCGGTGCAGTTCTTCATTCTGATGAGAAGGGGATTCAGATTGGGAGAGGTTTTATACATTAATTTGTACCAATTTATCGCCTATCTGTTTCAGATCCAACACTGTGTCCTGGGAGAGGACTGTGGGACTGATCCTATTGTTATGCAGCTCAGCCCTCCCTCCCTCCCTCCCTCAACACACTACAGAGAACACTGACATCTCTGAAACTATAGCTCATCTTTATAATAGAAGAACAGAATCATCTCCTTTCCCTCCATTCCTCTGACTACCCATAACTCCCCTGTATTGAACAAGTGATGAAGAGACTATCTGACAACAGCTTCATCCACTGATACAGAACAAGAGCAAAACATCCTTCTCTCCCCCTACCCTGTCAGGCCGTGTCCCCAGCCTTCTCTCCCCCTACCCTGTCAGGCCGTGTCCCCAGCCTTCTCTCTCCCTACCCTGTCATGCCGTGTCCCCAGCCTTCTCTCCCGCTACCCTGTCAGGCCGTGTCCCCAGCCTTCTCTCTCCCTACCCTGTCAGGCCGTGTCCCCAGCCTTCTCTCCCCCTACCCTGTCAGGCCGTGTCCCCAGCCTTCTCTCTCCCTACCCTGTCATGCCGTGTCCCCAGCCTTCTCTCCCGCTACCCTGTCAGGCCGTGTCCCCAGCCTTCTCTCTCCCTACCCTGTCATGCCGTGTCCCCAGCCTTCTCTCTCCCTACCCTGTCATGCCGTGTCCCCAGCCTTCTCTCCCCCTACCCTGTCATGCCGTGTCCCCAGCCTTCTCTCTCCCTACCCTGTCAGGCCGTGTCCCCAGCCTTCTCTCTCCCTACCCTGTCATGCCGTGTCCCCAGCCTTCTCTCCCGCTACCCTGTCATGCCGTGTCCCCAGCCTTCTCTCTCCCTACCCTGTCAGGCCGTGTCCCCAGCCTTCTCTCCCGCTACCCTGTCAGGCCGTGTCCCCAGCCTTCTCTCTCCCTACCCTGTCAGGCCGTGTCCCCAGCCTTCTCTCTCCCTACCCTGTCAGGCCGTGTCCCCAGCCTTCTCTCTCCCTACCCTGTCAGGCCGTGTCCCCAGCCTTCTCTCTCCCTACCCTGTCAGGCCGTGTCCCCAGCCTTCTCTCTCCCTACCCTGTCATGCCGTGTCCCCAGCCTTCTCTCTCCCTACCCTGTCATGCCGTGTCCCCAGCCTTCTCTACCCCTACCCTGTCAGGCCGTGTCCCCAGCCTTCTCTCTCCCTACCCTGTCATGCCGTGTCCCCAGCCTTCTCTCTCCCTACCCTGTCAGGCCGTGTCCCCAGCCTTCTCTCCCCCTACCCTGTCAGGCCGTGTCCCCAGCCTTCTCTCTCCCTACCCTGTCATGCCGTGTCCCCAGCCTTCTCTCCCCCTACCCTGTCATGCTGTGTCCCCAGCCAAAATCATACTCAGTTAATCTCAGACCAGCCTAACAGTCTAAAACAACCACCCAAATCCTGCCTCTGGTGCAGCCCTTCCCTCTCATATCCCTTCACACAGACAGAAACAAACACACAGACAGACGGATAGGCAGGCAGACAGGGACTCTAAGCTAAAATCTGACTTGACAACAGGACAATCCCTGATCTCAGCTCATCCCAAGCTCTGAAAGACCTGCGTTAAAGAACAACCAACAACAAACAGTCACTCTATCCTTTCATGTAAAAACACTCTGCCTGGTGTACGGTAGGGCAGGGGAAAACACTCTGCCTGGTGTACGGTAGGGCAGGGGAAAACACACTGCCTGGTGTACGGTAGGGCAGGGGAAAACACACTGCCTGGTGTACGGTAGGGCAGGGGAAAACACACTGCCTGGTGTACGGTAGGGCAGGGGAAAACACTCTGCCTGGTGTACGGTAGGGCAGGGGAAAACACTCTGCCTGGTGTACGGTAGGGCAGGGGATCCCAAACGTTTTCACTTGGGCCCCCCTTCCAGCATTGGGGAATATGATGTCATGGGGTACAAAGAAAATGCTGCAGTTTTAAAATTATGTAATATGTATTCATGTGATGTTTGAGTGACAAAAAAAATGACAACAATATCTATTGGCTAAAAAACCCAAATAAAAAAGCGTTAGCTGACATGGCTAGTGTATCTCTCTAAGGTACATAATTACTGACATGAAAAGAGGTACTGATGACACACTACCCAATTTCAAAATGGCACCTTGTGCATTCTACTATTACAACTTTCAAGAGTAAG
>NC_138299.1:155108563-155186063 GCF_965601325.2 Salmo salar | reverse complement strand
GACCCCTTTCCACACACACACCCCCTTACACAGCACCGCCTGACCCCTTTCCACACACACACCCCCTTACACAGCACAACAGCACTGCTGCGCCGCCTGACCCCTTTCCACACACACACACTCTTACACAGCACAACAGCACCGCCTGACCCCTTTCCACACACACACCCCTTACACAGCACAACAGCACCGCCTGACCCCTTTCCACACACCCCCTTACACAGCACAACAGCACCGCCTGACCCCTTTCCCCACACCCCCTTACACAGCACCGCCTGACCCCTTTCCGCACGCACGAGATTTAAGCTGTAATTGGATTGGTTTCTATTTAGGTCCGTGAGTGACTGGAGGCCATTTTAAAATGTACTAAAGACTTAAGAGACTAAATGTACTGAAGAGACTAAATGTGCTAAACAGACTAAATGTGCTAAACAGACTAAATGTGCTAAACAGACTAAATGTGCTAAACAGACTAAATGTGCTAAAGAGACTAAATGTGCTAAAGAGACTAAAGAAGATAGAGGAAAGGAAAGGTTACAAAAATGACCATCTGTGGGAGAGGAGGAGAGGACAGGAGGACAGGAGGAGAGGACAGGAGGACAGGAGGAGAGGACAGGAGGACAGGACAGGAGGAGAGGACAGGAGGACAGGAGGACAGGAATAGGAAAGGACGAGAGGACAGGAAGCAGAGAGGACAAGAGGACAGCAGAGAACAGGAAGCAGAGAGAGAAAGGGATAGAGTAACAGAGACATTCACACACAAAGTCAGATGTGCAATGTCCTGATCATAATGGACAAGAGCTGTCTCTATCACTGACGTCCCTTGCATTTAATATGCGTGTTGGGTATGTACTGTAGGTGTGAGGGAGAGAGAGAGAGAGAGAGAGGTGATCTGTCTCTATCAGCAGCCCACCCCAGAGAGCAGAGCCAGCCATCCACCAGCAGATCACTACCTGTGCTGAGGACAGTGTCATAACACAGGGCTGTGGACTAGGTAAAGGGTGTGTGGGAGAATATCTATAGTTACAGTATTGCATATGGGGTGTGTTGGGATGTATGGTGAAATCTACCACATCATTACTGTAGCATTACAGTTGAATATCTATGATATGGTTACTGTATGTGTGACGTCCAGGGGTACTTTATGTACGAGAATAATCCCTGGCTGGAGTCTTAAACATCAACAACAGTCCATCATCTCCCCTCTGTATTGACTCCATCAATATTCATCTATTCTCGCTCTTATCTTTGGCCCTATCTCTCTCTCTCATCTTCCCTTTCTACATTTTATTCATTTAGCAGATGCTCTTATCCACAGCGATTTACAGTATTGAGTCCATACATTTTCATACTTTTTCTTCATACAGGTTCCCCTCGGGAATCGAACCAGCAGCCTAGGAGTTAGAAACGCTGTGCTCTACCAACTGAGCTACAAGGGACTTTCTCTCGCTCACATATCTCATCCCCCTTTCTCTCTCTGAGACGATAAACAAATCCCTTGTGGATTGTAAAGGACAAACTGCTGTTCGACTCCCTCTATGTGTGTGTGTGTGTGTGTGTGTGTGTGTGTGTGTGTGTGTGTGTGTGTGGGATTCCAATATGGCAGCCACTACTGAGTATATCTGCCCCTATGTATCCAAATCACATCCTCAATCTCCCTTCCAGTGCATTAACATAGAACTGCATCCATAATGTGTTCCTACCAGTGGACTCAGAGATGCTGTTCCATAAATGTTGTTCCAGACGTTTGTACCTGCCGTGACCTTCTGCTTTGGTCTCTCTCGTGGCAATGCTTGATTTTTTTCATGCATTTCCCTTGGCTTGAACCTTTAATAACCCAGGTAACCTTTAATAACCCGGCTCATCAACACAGATTAACAAACGATAAATCATGGGATTAATAACAACATATGGTTGTTGTTTCATAGAAGAGAATAACAAAATGATGTTTCCTTTGGGTTCGGTGGAGGGGGTATAGGTTTAGTGAACTAACTGGTTCGGTGGAGGTGGTATAGGTTTAGTGAACTAACTGGTTCGGTGGAGGTGGTATAGGTTTAGTGAACTAACTGGTTCGGTGGAGGTGGTATAGGTTTAGTGAACTAACTGGTTCGGTGGAGGTGGTATAGGTTTAGTGAACTAACTGGTTCGGTGGAGGTGGTATAGGTTTAGTGAACTAACTGGTTCGGTGGAGGTGGTATAGGTTTAGTGAACTAACTGGTTCGGTGGAGGGGTATAGGTTTAGTGAACTAACTGGTTCGGTGGAGGGGGTATAGGTTTAGTGAACTAACTGGTTCGGTGGAGGGGGTATAGGTTTAGTGAACTAACTGGTTCGGTGGAGGGGGTATAGGTTTAGTGAACTAACTGGTTCGGTGGAGGTGGTATAGGTTTAGTGAACTAACTGGTTCGGTGGAGGTGGTATAGGTTTAGTGAACTAACTGGTTTGCTCTTTAATTTTTTTTTTTTTTAAGTAACAGGTTCCCCTTGATAATTTGCATTATCATTCATGTCAACCAAAATGTGTGTCATGGCAAAATGTGTAGAATAGCAGGAAATTGGCTTTAAACTGCAACATTTTATCTCAGCATCATGGCAAAATGTGTAGAATAGCATTATATATATATATATATATATACACACAAAACATGTGTTGAAATGCAGAAAGTTAGCTGTGTTTAAAAACAATAATGTTTTCCCGGCCTTGAGGTCTGTGCCCCGGGGACTGGGCGTGTTGTGCCGAGGTGGGAATTCAACCTTTTTATTATAACATTTACTTGAGAGAAGGAATTTAAAGTCAATACTAGGCGTAATCCATTTCAAGGACATTAGAGACCCACACTATTGTAATTGTGTCTGTGTGTCCTCAACTGAAAAACAATCCCCTCATTGGCTATCGATGATGCTACTGCCTTTAGTGGAAAGATCAGCATCTTTGTTAGACTGTTAGACTCAGTACAGACAACATTCTCATAAACCACTAAGTGACATCAATTATTCCCTGTGGTCGCCTAGTAACTTCATCATTGTCATGGCATAAAACCGCACCTCTATAATGTGAAAACATGAACATATCACATAAACTATGATAAACATCACCAATCTTCAAATCTAAACGTGAAAATGGGCGCATCAAACCGTTGATGTATAACTGATATACACACAATGCATTGAACATATGTCTATGTATTTGATAATATTGTAAATGTGCCTTACCGAAAAGTGTCAGGTAGGTAATGTAGAAATACTGTACGGTCTCATGCGTCGCCTCGCTGGTTCTCTCCGCCGCCGCAGCAGGTCGCTCGAGGAGCTAAATATCTTCCGCTCTTGTCCCGCCCTCTCCACACGCTGATTGGTCCTTCACTGTGCTTCCTGAAACACAATGCACACTTTTTTATTTCAGTAGCTGTTGTTGTTACAATTTTATATGTCCGGAATCGAGTTTGTCTGCGAGAGATGGAGTTTTTGTATTTGTATTTTGTTGTTGCCAAAATAAGTATGTTCACGTTTTAGCTGCTTGGTGTAGAACGCCCCTTGAGTGCTTGAACTACTTGGGAGTTGTAGTTCTTATATTTACTGTGCCTTTGCCACTGCCATAATGGGGGATGTCAAGAAAAACTACAACCGTCAACCAGTTTGGTGGCCAGCTGATTGGTGTTTACTCGGAAAACCTTGTCCCCTCTTGGCTAGCCAGTTTGACCATGCAGAAAACTTTGAATTACAAAATAAAACACACGACTAGCTAGCCACGGCCAATGAGCCTACTTCGGTATAAATAAGCAATCTACTACTTCTGTCTACTGTAAACAGGTATGTAGGTAAAGGCGGCGTTGCTATTTCACCAACTAACGTTAGCGAATCGTTTTTTATTTAGCTAGCTAAGAGAGTTAACGTTACAGTACCTGTTTAGCTAGCTAGTACTTTAGCGTATTCACGCACCTAGATACCTACTTGGGCGATGATTCAAAGTGAGTATAGTAACTAGCTAACTGATAATTAGAAATTCCCCTCATCGTTATTAGAGGATGTTTAACTAGCTGGTGATCATAGCTAACTGTGTGTTGGTCGATTGTAGCTAATCACTTCCATAATTGTCCTGATCAACGTAACTGTATATGTCATAACTAAGTTAACGTTAGTTAGCTAATCTTAGTTGTGTAATTTTAAATTATCCACGTTTCTGGCACTGGCAGTGGCAGGTGACATCCAACTTCCTAACCGAGGTAAAGTTGGTTTTATATTCACACGTTCAACAGACGTTGAACAGACATTCAACAGACGTTCGCCAAATGCCATTAAAAGCGGTATAAATCAATAACGAATTCACCGTTTGTCACAGAAACATTAAACGAAGTATAATTTATTCTATAAATGTCTAGCATACTTTTACTTCCTTTGTTTTGAGTAAAAATTACAGTTTTGACTTGGTAGAAACACAAATTCTAAAATATTGCATTTAAAGATGAAGAAATCGATATCTAATTCATTGATTGTCGCAGAATTTTTTTTGAAAATATGCATTTATTTGCAATAACTTTAAAGAAATGTTAATACCAAGTGAAATTTGATCTATATGAAGTTAATGTTTATGTAGTTGTACAATGTTTACCATCTTAAATTGTATGCCAAATCAATGTTTGCATTTTTAGTGCAACAGTTCCACATTTTAAAGTAGTTACAAGGCACAGTCATTTATTTATACGTCTCTAATTTAACAGCAAAGAGGCCCCTTACAATCATTTTCTATTTTGTCTTTGTTGAAGTCCTTTTTTGTCATCACCAGACAAGCTGAATTGTACCATCTCCTGAGGTAATAGATTAAACTGTTTAACACTTATAGCCAAATGTTTAATACCCCGGGTATTCCCAGAACACATTCTGGAAAGTCTATAGATTCAGTGGTCACTTTATTAGGTACAACCCCCTATGCATGTGGAGCACAGTGAATTCAGAACTGTTAATGAACACAGAAAAGGACATAGACTGTTCAAGTTTTTAAGTCCAGTTGGAGTTTGTTACAGTCAGTATAAGTTTTGGACCATCACAGACTATGCTGTCATTTTGCACATTCTAAAGTTCAAACAAATAGTAACAGAATACCTTAATACTTAATACCTTGTCTAGCAAGCCAAAACCATGGGACTTGGTGTATGTAGGAGCAATTTATTTTCGTGAATAGGGTGGTGAACCTAATAAAGTGGCAACTGAGCGTCGATATCACAAACAACTCCTTTTGAGCAGTGTCTGTCTGTTACACGTTAGATCAATGGGTTTAATGGTAAATCTGATCCGCAAGGTCCTCATAAGCTCACTTGGATATATAGAGTTGGAGGTAAAGGAAAAAATATGAAACTAGGACTTTAAAACACTGGCAGAATTCTTTCATCCACATCCATTCACATAATATATGTCTTTTAAATTATAAATACCCTTCTAAGACCACGGTCTTTCTGGACGTTTTAAAATATTTGCAAATAGTTCTTTCTGCAAGGAATGTGAATTGAAAGGGATATGGTAATACCTATGTAGGTGATGTAGTTTCTACACTGGTATAATGTGTAGGAGTTGCACACCTCCCTGCTGAATTATGTATAGCTGATTTGGGCCAGTTTATATATATATATATTATTTTTTTTAATGATATTTTGTAAAAAATAAAAATAAAAAAAATAAGTTAGTTGGCCAGTTAGCCTCGTTAGCTCGATAACGCTAATTTACCGATACCGTCGCAGTCTAACTGCTAGACGGTACACACTATTTTCACGCCACTTCTATACAGTACAACGTGTTTTTTTTTTGTAGCAGGTTAGGAGAGCATTTCCTGAACCTTAACATCAGTGTCCTGAACTTTCGAGGTTAATTATCCAAACCTGCTACAAAGCCAATTCGGTATCAAAGTGGTGTGAAAAGAGCATTAAGCCGATCCTGTTGCAAAACGTTTCTTTAAACGGAAGCGAACGAAACGAGCAGGGACCTTATGTTACCTGAATTTGTCCGTTAGAAACTCTCGTGTTTGGACTAATGATTACACTGCAGTTGTCATCAAACGGTGACCTCATTATAATGAAATGTCATGAGTAGTTGGAAATGTAATTAGCTAATTTGTGGCAGAGTGTAACGTTACTCAAGTCAAGACACTAATCAAGGAGGAGGTAGCTGCATGGGGTAGCTACAGTACACGAGGTGGTACTGGTGGATGGGAATTACGGCTAGAAGGCATCTGTTGTTGTTTTGTAATTGCTGTACATTTCTCCATAGCAGCTGGCTTATCGGACCAGTCAGCCGTCCATGAGCCTTGCTTTATGTGACATTTTAAATGAGGTTTAACGGCCTGTAAATTAAACCTGTTCGTTTTACTATGTGATAATGCACGACTGCCTGAAATGACGTCTCGGTGGTTGTATAGCTTGGTCTTTGTCTCATAACAGTCAGACAACTGAGATCATTGAAAGTGATGTCATTCTCTGCAGGTCCAGTAGCCCATCTAATCAGCGTGTTGCAGACAGTAAAGTTGGCCGGATGATAGGCAACGGAGAGAAGCATAGCATCAGATAAGAAATAACATGTCCAATCATTTTTCCTTTCCTCTGCTATTGTCCCCCACTCTTCACTGCTGGGTGGAATGTTTCTAGTCTCAGTGTGGTGCCCTTAGGCTGCTATCAAGTCCTTTCAAATCAGAGACCTTGAAGGAAATGTGTCAAGCTTGTGGTGAGATTATTGGGACATGGCCTAAGGAGTCTCAGCACTGCTCTAGTGAAAAGTTGCCCCTGTGTTCTGCTATCAGTTTCCCCTGCGTTCATCCTGGTCTGAAAGGAATACATGGATATGAAGCTGACCTGGGAGCAGTGCTCAGAGCAGCTTCTGGCTATGGTTTTATCAACGTCCTCTGAAGACACTGACTGCCTAGCCACAAATAGAACATACCACATTGAAGTGCTGTCTGGTAATGTCACTTTTTATTTAACTAGGCAAGTCATTGACAAATTCTTATTTACAATGACGGCCTACCCCGGCCAAACCCGGACGACGCTAGGTCAATTGTAGAGCACCTATGGGACTCCCAATCACGGCAGGATGTGATACAGCCTGGATTCAAACCAGGGACTGTAGTGATGCTTCTTGCACTGAGATGCCGTGCCTTAGACCGGCTGCGCCACTCGGGGGCGGCCCAGGGTGATGTCATACAGTAGATAATGCTGCTAAATGTTTCAGTCAGAGTATGAGGAAAGAGAATCGTAGCTTGCCTGCTCGGAAGCACAGGTGTACCCAGGATATCCGTTAGCCCGCAATTCCGGACTTTTGGCCCAAAAAATAAGAAATGCCATAAATTAAACTGTTGCCGGCCAAAATGACCCGGGGGAAAAATCCATTGGAAAATAATGCTTTTATTCATTGATGGAAATATTTGTCGATGGAAATACAGTTTATCTACATGCTTATCGGTTTATAGGTTAATTTTCATAATTTAGTGGAATTAAATTGGCCTGTGTGTATTTTCGTTAGTCATTATGTATCTTATTTAGCCAACACAACTATCACACGTGCAGAGCATACAGAGCCTGTTTTGAGCAGGATTTCTCCTGCTGCTCCTCATCTGGTTGCTGCTGGAATAAAACATGTTTTAGAGACTGACAGACGGGGTCTGGCGGCGCTCCAGTTCTCCCTGTCAGACTGACAGACGGGGTCTGGCGGCGCTCCAGTTCTCCCTGTCAGACTGACAGACGGGGTCTGGCGGCGCTCCAGTTCTCCCTGTCAGACTGACAGACGGGGTCTGGCGGCGCTCCAGTTCTCCCTGTCAGACTGACAGACGGGGTCTGGCGGCGCTCCAGTTCTCCCTGTCAGACTGACAGACGGAGTCTGGCGGCGCTCCAGTTCTCCCTGTCAGACTGACAGACGGGGTCTGGCGGTGCTCCAGTTCTCCCTGTCAGACTGACAGACGGGGTCTGGCGGTGCTCCAGTTCTCCCTGTCAGACTGACAGACGGGGTCTGGCGGCGCTCCAGTTCTCCCTGTCAGACTAACCAACAGAGGACTTGGAAAGCATATCAACTACTGTAGAAATGATTATAGTTATTGTGAGTAACCTAATTTATCTTCCTTTAACTCCGCCTTCTAGTGAGTTTATCCAAACAAACGGTCATTTTCCTGCCGTTCTGATAGGTTTGGAGACGGTCACAAAACGTGGTTGTAATGTTAATAAGTTGGTTGATATTGTATTGGTTACTTCTAGGCAGATGCCTCATGGGGCAGAGTGGCCCACACGCACTTTAAATGTTAGAAATCGCTAGTAAAACCTTTCTCGTGAATGACTTCATTACTGAGCGCAGAGTTGATTGCATGTTTCTCACTGAAGCATGGCTGTTTTCAGTGTTGCTATTATTGAAGCCACCCCCCCTCCCCCGAATACAGATTTTCATACTGAGAAAAGGGAAGAAGGGTGGAGGGACAGCCTCTATTTTACCAACACTCTCAGCTGTAAGGACATTTCATTTGGCAACTATGGGTCTTTTGATCATCATGCTATACTGTTTAAATATCAGCCACCGCCCACCAGTACTGGCTATAATCCTGTATAGGCCACCAAAACACTGCCCCACTTCCTTTACTGATTTCTCTGAACTATTGTCTATGATACAATCATTGTGTTGGGTGATTTTTAATATTCATGTAGACAAAGAGACTGACCATTGATTATCTGAATCTTTTGAGCTCTATGGACTTTATCCAACATGTTACTGGGCCCACCCATAACCACGGCCATACTCTGGACCTGGTTATTACCAAGGGGCTTTCTACTGGGCCCACCCATAACCACGGCCATACTCTGGACCTGGTTATTACCAAGGGGCTTTCTACTGGGCCCACCCATAACCACGGCCATACTCTGGACCTGGTTATTACCAAGGGGCTTTCTACTGGGCCCACCCATAACCACGGCCATACTCTGGACCTGGTTATTACCAAGGGGCTTTCTACTGGGCCCACCCATAACCACGGCCATACTCTGGACCTGGTTATTACCAAGGGGCTTTCTACTGGGCCCACCCATAACCACGGCCATACTCTGGACCTGTTTATTACCAAGGGGCTTTCTACTGGGCCCACCCATAACCACGGCCATACTCTGGACCTGGTTATTACCAAGGGGCTTTCTACTGGGCCCACCCATAACCACGGCCATACTCTGGACCTGGTTATTACCAAGGGGCTTTCTACTGGGCCCACCCATAACCACGGCCATACTCTGGACCTGGTTATTACCAAGGGGCTTTCTACTGGGCCCACCCATAACCACGGCCATACTCTGGACCTGGTTATTACCAAGGGGCTTTCTACTGGGCCCACCCATAACCACGGCCATACTCTGGACCTGGTTATTACCAAGGGGCTTTCTACTGGGCCCACCCATAACCACGGCCATACTCTGGACCTGGTTATTACCAAGGGGCTTTCTACTGGGCCCACCCATAACCACGGCCATACTCTGGACCTGGTTATTACCAAGGGGCTTTCTACTGGGCCCACCCATAACCACGGCCATCTCTGGACCTGGTTATTACCAAGGGGCTTTCTACTGGGCCCACCCATAACCACGGCCATACTCTGGACCTGTTTATTACCAAGGGGCTTTCTACTGGGCCCACCCATAACCACGGCCATACTCTGGACCTGGTTATTACCAAGGGGCTTTCTACTGGGCCCACCCATAACCACGGCCATCTCTGGACCTGGTTATTACCAAGGGGCTTTCTACTGGGCCCACCCATAACCACGGCCATACTCTGGACCTGTTTATTACCAAGGGGCTTTATACTGGGCCCACCCATAACCACGGCCATACTCTGGACCTGTTTATTACCAAGGGGCTTTATACTGGGCCCACCCATAACCACGGCCATACTCTGGACCTGTTTATTACCAAGGGGCTTTCTACTGGGCCCACCCATAACCACGGCCATACTCTGGACCTGGTTATTACCAAGGGGCTTTCTACTGGGCCCACCCATAACCACGGCCATACTCTGGACCTGGTTATTACCAAGGGGCTTTCTACTGGGCCCACCCATATCCACAGCCATACTCTGGACCTGTTTATTACCAAGGGGCTTTCTACTGGGCCCACCCATAACCACGGCCATACTCTGGACCTGGTTATTACCAAGGGGCTTTCTACTGGGCCCACCCATATCCACGGCCATACTCTGGACCTGTTTATTACCAAGGGGCTTTCTACTGGGCCCACCCATAACCACGGCCATTCTCTGGACCTGGTTATTACCAAGGGGCTTTCTACTGGGCCCACCCATAACCACGGCCATACTCTGGACCTGGTTATTACCAAGGGGCTTTCTACTGGGCCCACCCATAACCACGGCCATACTCTGGACCTGGTTATTACCAAGGGGATTTCTACTGGGCCCACCCATAACCACGGCCATACTCTGGACCTGGTTATTACCAAGGGGCTTTCTACTGGGCCCACCCATAACCACGGCCATACTCTGGACCTGGTTATTACCAAGGGGCTTTCTACTGGGCCCACCCATAACCACGGCCATACTCTGGACCTGGTTATTACCAAGGGGCTTTCTACTGGGCCCACCCATAACCACGGCCATACTCTGGACCTGGTTATTACCAAGGGGCTTTCTACTGGGCCCACCCATAACCACGGCCATACTCTGGACCTGGTTATTACCAAGGGGCTTTCTACTGGGCCCACCCATATCCACAGCCATACTCTGGACCTGTTTATTACCAAGGGGCTTTCTACTGGGCCCACCCATATCCACAGCCATACTCTGGACCTGTTTATTACCAAGGGGCTTTCTACTGGGCCCACCCATATCCACAGCCATACTCTGGACCTGGTTATTACCAAGGGGCTTTCTGCTGGGCCCACCCATATCCACAGCCATTCTCTGGACCTGGTTATTACCAAGGGGCTTTCTACTGGGCCCACCCATATCCACAGCCATACTCTGGACCTGGTTATTACCAAGGGGCTTTCTACTGGGCCCACCCATAACCACAGCCATACTCTGGACCTGGTTATTACCAAGGGGCTTTCTATTGACATATCCTCTATTGTTGATGTTGTTTTATCTGATCACCACTGTGGATGTTTTACTACCTTGTTGACCATAACACAGGGTAATACTGAACGCATTATTTAGAAACACTATCTTACCTCTGAAGTTGCTACAGGATTATATTGAGTGTATATCCACCTATTCTGCCTTCCTGTTGTGATGATTTAGTTGATCACTTTTAATGGCAAATTAAGGGAAACCATTTATGCTGCAGTAAAGTTGAAAAGGCCCCATCCAAACCAAGAGGCCCTTGGATGAGTGAGGAAACTAATCAATGAAAGAGAAATTGCAGAAAGGCAGAGTGGAAGTGTAGAAATTCTGTTGCAGGTCCATTATGATATTCTGAGAGAGCAACTTGGCATATCTAACAAGGCAATTAGAAATGCCAGACTGGCTAATTTCACTAATACTCTGAATCATTAGAGAGTGCTGTTCTCCACCATTGATGGCCTGATAAATCCTACCACTGCAAACCTATGTGAACTTTCCTCCACATCTAAATGTGATGAGTTTGCGGCATATTTCAGATATTATTGGTCAAGCAAGACCTGATGATGCGTGGCCTAGCCTACCATGCGAAGGCACTATGGATTTATTTTCCCTGGTTGACACAGACATGCTCAGGAAAGTGATATTACAACATCCGGTCGTGGCCGGCTGCGACACAGCTCTGGCTCGAACCTGGATCTGCAGTGACGCCTCTAGCACTCGGGAGGCCCAGATGGAATGTTTACCTGGTTATACAATGTCATCGCCCACCAAGGCTAGATGGAATGTTTACCTGGTTATACAATGTCATCGCCCACCAAGGCCCAGATGGAATGTTTACCTGGTTATACAATGTCATCGCCCACCAAGGCTAGATGGAATGTTTACCTGGTTATACAATGTCATCGCCCACCAAGGCTTGATGGAATGTTTACCTGGTTATACAATGTCATCGCCCACCAAGGCTAGATGGAATGTTTACCTGGTTATACAATGTCATCGCCCACCAAGGCTTGATGGAATGTTTACCTGGTTATACAATGTCATCGCCCACCAAGGCTAGATGGAATGTTTACCTGGTTATACAATGTCATCGCCCACCAAGGCTTGATGGAATGTTTACCTGGTTATACAATGTCATCGCCCACCAAGGCTAGATGGAATGTTTACCTGGTTATACAATGTCATCGCCCACCAAGGCTAGATGGAATGTTTACCTGGTTATACAATGTCATCGCCCACCAAGGCTAGATGTTGTTTGTTGACATAGACATTACTAGCATAGAAAAAACAAGGCCTACATTTTGACCTCAACCAGAAGCAGTAAAGCAGCCTAACTGCAGTATTATAGTCAAAAAGTAGGTTATGTAACATTGGATTGTGTTTTCTGTCCTTTACCTCCTCCCATGCTATCCTCTCCTCATAATGTAGGTTATGCAACATTGGATTGTATTTTCTGTCCTTTACCTCCTCCCATGCTATCTCGTGGACCCTTTCTTTGCTCCTCAGGTCCTGCCCCCCAGCCTTCTCTGAAGCGATCCCTGCCCCTGTAGCAGCCTTCACACCACACACACACACACACACAAACAGACGTACACACACGTACAGACACGTTGGCCTCTGGACGAGGATGACAATGGAAGAGATGAAGAATGAAGCAGAGATGACCTCCATGGTTTCCATGACACTCTACACTGTGATGTACCCCGTCTTCCACGAGGTAAAGAGGATTTGGTAAAGACGTAATGTAGTGTTTCTTCAATGTGTGTGTCTGTGGTCTATAAAGTTATACCCAGATACACTTGTCCCCAAAGTTCCTTGTTGTACTATTATTGTGAGGACTTCTGGTACCCACAAGGATAGTAAAACCAACCCAAACACACACACACTCTTCTTATTCAATGGTGTTTGTGTGTACCAGTGTACTGTAGGGGGTTTCTGCTGTGTTAGCTAATGAGATGAAGTTCCATGTATGTAGCTACTAGCTATGCAGTTTGAAGTGTTTTCATGTTGTGCTAATTAGTATAGCTCTGTGTTTCCTTGTTTGTGAGATGTGTATATATGCTGTGTTAATGAGACGATATCTGTTAGAAAGTGTTTTGATGCATTGATAATGTGTTTACAGTTGGAGAGAGTGAACCTGTCGGCAGCACAGACCCTGAGGGCAGCGTTTATAAAGGTAAAGAGGTGGAGGGACAGGGCAGCAGGTTTATCAAGGTAGGGACCCATACACCAAATCACTCTTCATGGGAAAGGACAGGAGTTTATGAGAGACACAATAGTCCTGAGGGGTATTTTAGGAAGCAGGATGAGATGTTTCTACAACTTGATTGGAGTCCACCTGTGATCAATTCAATTGTTTGGACATGATTTGGAGAAGGCACACACCACTATATGTAAGGTCCCACAGTTGACAGTGCATGTCAGAGCAAAAACCAGGGACTGGGAGACTAGTCAGGATCGAGGGAAAGATGAACAGAGCAAAGTACATGGAGATCCTTAATGAAAACCTGCTCCAGAACACTCAGGACCTCAGACTGGGGCAAAACTTCACCTTCCAACACGACAACGACCCTAAGGACACAGCCAAGTAGTAACCAAAAAAGTGTTAAACAAATCAAAATATTTTAGATTCTTCAAATAGCTGCCCTTTGCCTTGATGACAGCTTTCCACACTCTTGGCATTTTCTCAACCAGATTCACCTGGAATGCTTTTCCAACAGTCTTGAAGGAGTTCACACACATGCTGAGCACTTGTTGGCTGCTTTTCCTTCACTCTGCGGTCCAACTCATCCCAAACCATCTCAGTTGGGTTGAGGTTGGGTGATTGTGGAGGCCAGGTCATCTGATGCAGCGCTCCATCACTCTCCTTCTTGGTCAAATAGACCTTACACAGCCTGGAGGTGTATTGGGTCATTGTCCTGTTGAAAAACAAATGATAGTCCCACTAAGTGCAAATCAGATGGGATGATGTATCGCTGCAGAATGCTGTGGTTGCCATGCTGGTTAAGTGTGCCTTGTGTTCTAAGTAAATCGCTGACAGTGTCAAGAGCAAAGCACCCCCACATCACACCTCCTCCTCCATGCTTCACGGTGGGAACAACACATGCAGAGGTCATCCATTGACCTACTCTGCATCTCACAAAGACACGGTGGTTGAAACCAAAAATATTACATTTGGACTCATCAGACCAAAGGGCAGATTTCCACCGGTCTAATGTCCATTGCTCGTGTTTCTTGTCCCAAGCAAGTCTCTTTCTTATTGGTGTCCTTTAGTAGTGGTTTCTTTGCAGAAATTCCACAATGAAGGCCTGATTCACACAGTCTCCTCTGAACAGTCGATGTTGAGATGTGTCTGTTACTTGAAATCTGTAGCATTTATTCGGGCTGCAATCTGAGGTGCAGTTAACTCTAATGAACTTATCCTCTGCAGCAGAGGTGACTCTGGGTCTTCCTTTCCTGTGGCGGTCCTCAGTTTCATCATAGCGCTTGATGGTTTTTGCGACTGTATTTGAAGAAACTTTAAAAGTTCTTGAAATTGTCCGTGTTGACTGACCTTCATGTCTTAAAGTAATGATGGACTGTCATTTATCTTTGCTTATTTGAGCTATTCTTGCTATAATATGGACTTGGTATTTTACCAAATAGGGCTATCTTCTGTATACCACCCCTACCTTGTCACAACACAACTGATTGGCTCAAACGCGTTAAGAAGGAAAGAAATTCCACAGATTAACTTTTAACAGGGCACACCTGTTAATTACAATGCATTCCAGGTGACTACCTCATGAAGCTGGTTGAGAGAATGCCAAGAGTATGCAAAGCTGTCAAGGCAAATGGTGGCTACATTGAAGAATCTGAAATATAACACTTTTTTTGGTTACTACATGATTCCATGTGTGTTATTTCATAGTTTTGATGTCTTCACTATTATTCTACAATGTAGAAAATAAAGTGAAACCTTCGAATGAGTAGATGTGTACAAACTTCTGACTGGTTTCTGTAAATATACTTTTCTGGGTGGTAAATGTTTTCAGTGTAAACTTAAAACAGATATAACGTATGTAGAAAAGATAATGGAGCTGTCTTGTATTTATTATTAATTGATTATAATGTTTTACTATCGCCAAAATAATAACTAGACAGGGTCAATCTAAAACTCCCAAAATGTTATGACCTCCATTGATTTAGTTTATTTTTGATTCACTCAGCCCTATTTGCAAAATGTGTAGAATTGCAGGAAATGAGCTCTCCGTGACAATGCGAGGGAAAACATTGTCATAGACCAGTGATGGGCTACTTTGATGGGGGTGGGAGCCACAAAAAATTTTTACTTATCATGAGAGGTTGCAGTGGCTCGTGGGTCTGCGTACCCACATCCATTTTGCCATGGGGTGCAGAGAAAATGTTAGGTTTTAAAGTAAGCTTGCTGTAATTCTATCCATTTTGCCATGGGGTGCAGAGAAAATGTTAGTTTTCAAAGTAAGCTTGCTGTAATTCTATACATTGCCATGGGGTGCAGAGAAAATGTTAGGTTTTAAAGTAAGCTTGCTGTAATTCTATCCATTTTGCCATGGGGTGCAGAGAAAATGTTAGTTTTCAAAGTAAGCTTGCTGTAATTCTATACATTGCCATGGGGTGCAGAGAAAATGTTAGTTTTTAAAGTAAGCTTGCTGTAATTCTGTCCATTTTGCCATGGGGTGCAGAGAAAATGTTAGTTTTTAATATGATAACTGATGATCATTGGACCCCACCCTGATTGGTAATTGGACCATGCTGACTACAAGGTTAAATAGCTGGCCGCTGGACTAAATTACCAATATAAAACAATGTGGCTGACATGGGCCAATCGACTGTCTGCTGATGCACAACCACATGTTGCACCTTGTGATTTGTCTATTAGTCTAACACTCAACAGTAAATTAATATTAAATTATTAATAATAATAATTGGTCTGCAAACCACCAGCTGACGATCCCTGTCATAGACTGATAATGTGTACTCTGTGGTTGATTAGCAGAGCCTGGTGATGTGTACTCTGTGGTTGATTAGCAGAGCCTGGTGATGTGTACTCTGTGGTTGATTAGCAGTGCCTGGCGATGTGCACTCTGTGGTTGATTAGCAGTGCCTGGCGATGTGTACTCTGTGGTTGATTAGCAGAGCCTGGTGATGTGCACTCTGTGGGTTGATTAGCAGGGCCTGGTGATGTGTACTCTGTGGGTTGATTAGCAGGGCCTGGTGATGTGTACTCTGTGGTTGATTAGCAGAGCCTGGCGATGTGTACTCTGGTTGTCAGGCTGAGAAGGAGAACCCAGGGCTGACCCAGGACATCATCATGAAGATCCTGGAGAAGAAAAACGTGGAGGTCAACTTCATCGAGTCACTACTGCGCATGGCTGCAGACGACGTGGAAGGTGTGTCTTTCTGCGTTTGTCTCTGTCCGCTTGTGTGTCTGTCTCTGTTCTGCAGTGAATAACCTCGTCCAAGAAGATGGTTAGGCATTATGCCTCTGTGTGCAGTACTGTCTGTCTCCTCAGGGTGGCACTGCTTCTCCACAAATATAACAGCCTGTCCTCCTGTGAGACATTTCCACCCTCCAGGATAGAATTTCCTCTCCTGCATGGCCTGATTGATGGTAGTAATTAATTATTGTGCACAGCTTGAAAAGCTCAGCTATAGTTACACACACACACATAGTGATGAGAGCACCCTCGCTCCTGTTTGAATACTAAATATACAGTGCCTTCAGAAAGTATTCATACCCCTTGACTTATTCCATATTTTGTTGTTACAGCCTGAATTCAAAATGTATTAAATTTATTTTTTTCTCACCCATCTACACACAATATCCCATAATGACAAAGTCAAAACATGTTTTAGCAAATTCATTTCAAGTTTATTACAGCAATATCTAGTTTACATAAGTATTCACACCCCTGAGTCAGTACATGTTAGAATCACCTTTGGCAGCCATTACAGCTGTGAGTCTTTCTGGGTTAGTCTAAGAGCTTTCCACACCTGGATTATTCTTTTAAATGTTTCTAGCTCTGTGAAGTTGATCATTGCTGGACAGTCTTGCCATAGATTTTCAAGTAGATTTAAGTTAAAACTGTATCTAGGTCACTCAGGAACATTCAAGGTCGTCATGGTGAACAACTCCAGTGTATATTTGGCCTTGTGTTTTACGTTATTGTCCTGCTGAAAGGTGAATTTGTCTTCCAGTGTCTGTTGCAAAGCAGACTGAACCAGGTTTTCCTCTAGGATTTTGCCTGTACTTAGCTCTATTCCGTTTCTTTTTATCCGAAAAAACTCCCTAGTCCTTGCCGATGACAAGCATACCCATAACATGATGATGCCACCACCATGCTTGGAAATATGAAGCAGGGTGCTCAGTGATGTGTTGTGTTGGATTTTCCCCAAACATAACACGTTGTATTCAGGGGCAGTTTTACCAAGTGCGTTATTGCAAACAGGATGCATGTTTTGGAATATTTGTATTCTGTACAGGCTTCCCTATTTTTCCTATTTTCAATTAGGTTAGTGTTGTGGAGTAACTACAATGTTGTTGATCCATCCTCAGTTTTCTCTTATCACAGCCATTAAACTCTGTAACTGTTTTAAAGTCACCGTTGGCCTCATGGTGAAAACCCTGAGCGGTTTCCTTCCTCTCCGGCAACTGAGTTAGGAAGGACCCCTGTATCCTTGTAGTGACTGGGTGTATTGATACACCATCCAAAGTATAATTAATAACTTCACCATGCTCAAAGGGATATTATTTTTTTTTTTTACCCATCTACCAATGTGTGCCCTTCTTTGCGAGGCATTGGAAAACCTCCCTGATCTTTGTGGTTGAATCTTTGTTTGAAATCCTCTGCTTGACTGAGGGACCTTACAATTATCTGTATGTGTGAGCTACAGAGATGAGGTAGTCATTCAAAAATAATGTTGAAGACTTTTATTTTACACAGAATGAGTCCATGACACTTATTACATTTGTATTTTATTGAACCTTTCATTCTTATTTACAATGACGGCCTACCGTCGGCCTACTGGGGAAAAGTGGGTTAACTGCCATGTTCAGGGACAGAACAACAGATTTTTACCTTGTCAGCTCAGGGATTCGATCTAGCAACCTTTCAGTTACTAGTCCAACGCTCTAACCACTAGGCTACCTGCCTCCTCTACACTCTAACCACTAGGCTACCTGCCTCCTCTACACTCGAACCACTAGGCTACCTGCCTCCTCTACACTCGAACCACTAGGCTACCTGCCTCCTCTACGCTCTAACCACTAGGCTACCTGCCTCCTCTACACTCGAACCACTAGGCTACCTGCCTCCTCTACACTCTAACCACTAGGCTACCTGCCTCCTCTGCACTCTAACCACTAGGCTACCTGCCTCCTCTACACTCTAACCACTAGGCTACCTGCCTCCTCTACACTCGAACCACTAGGCTACCTGCCTCCTCTACACTCGAACCACTAGGCTACCTGCCTCCTCTACACTCGAACCACTAGGCTACCTGCCTCCTCTACACTCTAACCACTAGGCTACCTGCCTCCTCTACACTCTAACCACTAGGCTACCTGCCTCCTCTACACTCTAACCACTAGGCTACCTGCCTCCTCTACACTCTAACCACTAGGCTACCTGCCTCCTCTACACTCTAACCACTAGGCTACCTGCCTCCTCCACACTCTAACCACTAGGCTACCTGCCTCCTCTACACTCTAACCACTAGGCTACCTGCCTCCTCTACACTCTAACCACTAGGCTACCTGCCTCCTCTACACTCTAACCACTAGGCTACCTGCCTCCTCTACACTCTAACCACTAGGCTACCTGCCTCCTCTACACTCTAACCACTAGGCTACCTGCCTCCTCTACACTCTAACCACTAGGCTACCTGCCTCCTCTACACTCTAACCACTAGGCTACCTGCCTCCTCTACACTCTAACCACTAGGCTACCTGCCTCCTCTACACTCTAACCACTAGGCTACCTGCCTCCTCTACACTCTAACCACTAGGCTACCTGCCTCCTCTACACTCTAACCACTAGGCTACGTGCCTCCTCTACACTCTAACCACTAGGCTACCTGCCTCCCCTACACTCTAACCACTAGGCTACCTACCTCCTCAACACTCTAACCACTAGGCTACCTGCCTCCTCTACACTCTAACCACTAGGCTACCTGCCTCCTCTACGCTCTAACCACTAGGCTACCTGCCTCCTCTACGCTCTAACCACTAGGCTACCTACCTCCTCTACGCTCTAACCACTAGGCTACCTACCTCCTCTACGCTCTAACCACTAGGCTACCTGCCACCTCTACGCTCTAACCACTAGGCTACCTGCCTCCTCTACGCTCTAACCACTAGGCTACCTGCCTCCTCTACGCTCTAACCACTAGGATACCTGCCTCCTCTACGCTCCAACCACTAGGATACCTGCCTCCTCTACGCTCCAACCACTAGGCTACCTGCCTCCTCTACGCTCTAACCACTAGGATACCTGCCTCCTCTACGCTCCAACCACTAGGATACCTGCCTCCTCTACTCTCCAACCACTATGCTACCTGTCTCCTCTACACTCTAACCACTAGGCTACCTGCCTCCTCTACACTCTAACCACTAGGCTACCTGCCTCCTCTACACTCTAACCACTATGCTACCTGTCTCCTCTACACTCTAACCACTATGCTACCTGCCTCCTCTACACTCTAACCACTATGCTACCTGCCTCCTCTACACTCTAACAACTAGGCTACCTGCCTCCTCTACACTCTAACCACTAGGCTACCTGCCTCCTCTACACTCTAACCACTAGGCTACCTGCCTCCTCTACACTCTAACCACTAGGCTACCTGCCTCCTCTACACTCTAACCACTAGGTTACCTGCCTCCTCTACACTCTAACCACTAGGCTACCTGCCTCCTCTACACTCTAACTACCTGCCACCCCAAATGTGACTTGTTAAGCACATTTTTACTTCTGAAGCGTATTTAGGCTTGCCATAAAGGAGTTGAATACTTATTGACCCAAGACATTTCAGCTTTTCATTTTTAATTAATTAGTAAAAAAATCCAAAATAAATCAAACATAATTCCGCTTTGACAGTTTGGGGTGTTGTGTGCAGGCCAGCGACACAACACCTAAATGTAATCCATTTTAAATGTAGTATGTAACAACAACAACGTGGGAAAAGTAAAAGGGTTTGAATACTTTCTGAAGACACTGTACTTCCTGCTTTTAGCCAGGCTACACTACAGTTGTACCTCTTTCTAACTTTCCCCACACAGTCACAGTACTCTGCTCACACACACACACACACACAGTCACTGTACTCTGCTCACACACACAGACGGCTCTCTGAGTGGGGCTGTTCTGTTAGTGCCTCTGGAACGCTCTCTCTACAGTCCACCACCATCTTGTTGACCTGTCTGTCTCCATGGTGACTGAGGCTGTCTTCGTGTGTGTGTGTGTGTGTAGAGTTCATGATTGACAGGCCTGAGCAGGAGTTCCAGGACTTGAATGGCAAGGCCCGGGCACTCAAACACATCCTCAGCAAGATCCCAGATGAAATCAACGACAGAGTACGCTTCTTACAGACCATCAAGTCAGTACACATACATGCATACATGCACATACATACATACATACATACACTACATACATACATACATACATACATACATACATACATACATACATACATACATACAAGCTCGGAGACCTCCCAGTACACTGTCAGTGACGTGATTCACACTTCTCAAGCACACATTCTCCAAACACACACACATACTCTTGTTTCCATTTACAGTACCAGTCCAAAGTTTGGACACACCTACTCATTCAAGGGTTTTTCTTTATTTTTTTACTATTTTCTACATTGTAGAATAATAGTGACGACATCAACTATGAAATAACACATATGGAATCATGTAGTAACCAAAAAAGTGTTATTTTTTTTAGATGGGACTATCATTTGTGGGACTATCATTTGTTTTTCAACAGGTCAATGACCCAACACACCTCCAGGCTGTGTAAGGGCTATTTGACCAAGAAGAAGAGTGATGGAGTGTTGCATCAGATGACCTGTTCTCTACAATCACCCAACCTCAACCAATTGAGATGGTTTGGGGTGAGTTGGACAGCAGAGTGAAGGAAAATCAGCCAACAAGTGCTCAGCATATGTGTGAACTCCTTCAAGACTGTTGGAAAAGCATTCCTCATGAAGCTGGTTGAGAGAATGCCAAGAGTGTGCAAAGCTGTCATCGAGGCAAAGGGTTGCTACTTTGAAGAATCTCAAATATAAAATATATTTCGATTTAACACTTTTTTTGGTTACTACATGATTCCATATTTACTAACTAAATAATTACAGAAATCCATAACAAACAGTAGATATTGGTTACTAACACAATGCATTGATAAGTCCCTAGTGGGCTAAACCGGTATGACAGCTTGGTAGACAATGGAAAAGGGTGGGGACAGAAAAAGAGCGGGAAAGACAAAATGTATTCACTACACACAGTTGATAGTTATATTAATTGAAATGCTAATCCTTTGCACATGAACGGCTGCTCATTCGAAAATAATTGCAATGTATATATTTACGGCCTTATGTCGTTGTCTTCTCTGTTGGAATCGCCGGTCCGTCTGCTGGAGAGTCAGTTCATCAGAGAGTCTCTGCTTAACTTCCCCAGGAGTCACAATGTCTTTCGTAGTTGTCGCTTTCTCAGTGGCTCTGTATGCTGTCTGTTGTAATGGATACGTCAGGCGTACAGATGTTTGTTGCATAGAATAGATGCTTCCGCGGTTGTCGGTGTTCTCGTACTAGATTTACTTAATTTCCAGCTGCAGACTAGTAATTCTCCGTCTAGGATTTGCTCTTATTCTGTAGTGATATCGATAGTCTCAGAGTTTAACCATGTCCAGCTTTGTAGCCAACGCTACCCACTGTATGGTCTCCATGGCCTAATAGAGTTGTAGTTCTTAACCATTTCACGTGTAGCGTCAGCTGCATGTTTTCTAGTCTAATGGTCTACAGAATTGTAGCCATTCCAACATGGGGACTCGTCCCAGCGTTCTCTGACTTTATGTACGTTTTGTAAGAAGTGGGTTTTATACTCTGTGGTTTCCATGACACCTGATGTAATGTCTGGCCTCACGGGGGCGTGGCCACTGACTAGTTAAACATTAAATCCATACTCCCATTTAGAAGGCTGACATCACAATACATCTTTTCACGAATAGTTTCATATTTACTCATTCATTTTAGCCAACATCTAGATGTACATTTGATAATTGAAATGTGTACACAGAGACACAGTAATGTGGGTTTCCTGTCCTTCATGAGATCACCAAATGAAACACACTCGTCATGACTCCCTTAAGTGTCCATGGACCACTCCCACATTCTCAAAAATAGAAATATTGTTTAATTCTTCTCTTTAGGAGTTTCTAAAGAGAGAGGGAGGGGGAGGGGGGCGGGGAGAGTGGGAGAGACCCACCCAGAAGGCTACATCGTGACAACTATTATTCTACAATGTAGAAAATAGTGAAAATAAAGAAAAACCCTTGAATGTGTAGGTGTGTCCAAACGTTTGACGTGCTGTACTTTCCAATGTAACACTGTCTCAAGTTAGTACACACACACACACACACACACACACACACAGATCTACACAATTCTTCTCCCACACACTTATTCTTTCAGGGGTTGTTTCTGCCTTGGCTCACTTTACTAGTTCTCTCATTCAATCTCGAAGTAACTTACTCAGTGGAAGATTTAGAAAAAAAAGTTTATTTGGAACAATGTTGAAAACGTTTCCCCCATTTGCTTTATGAAACTGCAGTATTTAAAAGTGAACGGGAGAGGACTGAAAGAGTGAGTAAGAGGTTCTAGAAAGGAGGGAGGGGGGGAAGGTAAAGAAGGAGAGAGAGGTGAGATGGTTCAGGATGACTGACTGCTGTTGGACAAAGAAGGAGAGAGAGAGAGAGAGAGAGAGGTGAGATGGTTCAGGATGACTGACTGCTGTTGGACTAAGAAGGAGAGAGAGAGAGAGGTGAGATGGTTCAGGATGACTGACTGCTGTTGGACTAAGAAGGAGAGAGAGAGAGAGAGAGGTGAGATGGTTCAGGATGACTGACTGCTGTTGGACTAAGAAGGAGAGAGAGAGAGGTGAGATGGTTCAGGATGACTGACTGCTGTTGGACTAAGAAGGAGAGAGAGGTGAGATGGTTCAGGATGACTGACTGCTGTTGGACTAAGAAGGAGAGAGAGAGAGGTGAGATGGTTCAGGATGACTGACTGCTGTTGGACTAAGAAGGAGAGAGAGGGAGAGAGAGGTGAGATGGTTCAGGATGACTGACTGCTGTTGGACTAAGAAGGAGAGAGAGAGAGGTGAGATGGTTCAGGATGACTGACTGCTGTTGGACTAAGAAGGAGAGAGAGGGAGAGAGAGGTGAGATGGTTCAGGATGACTGACTGCTGTTGGACTAAGAAGGAGAGAGAGAGAGAGGTGAGATGGTTCAGGATGACTGACTGCTGTTGGACTAAGAAGGAGAGAGAGAGAGGTGAGATGGTTCAGGATGACTGACTGCTGTTGGACTAAGAAGGAGAGAGAGAGAGGTGAGATGGTTCAGGATGACTGACTGCTGTTGGACTAAGAAGGAGAGAGAGAGAGAGAGGTGAGATGGTTCAGGATGACTGACTGCTGTTGGACTAAGAAGGAGAGAGAGGGAGAGAGAGGTGAGATGGTTCAGGATAACTGACTGCTGTTGGACTAAGAAGGAGAGAGAGAGAGGTGAGATGGTTCAGGATGACTGACTGCTGTTGGACTCATTGCCCACAGAGATATTGCCAGCGCCATAAAGGAACTCCTGGACACAGTCAACACTGTCTTCCGAAAATACCAGTACCAGAACCGACGGGTGAGAACACACACACACACACACACACACACACACACACACACACACACACACACACACACACACACGAACAATCCAATTAAGACATCTGTTCTTTTCATTCTCCCTCAGCTATCAGCAGAGTTTCAGATGTGTTTTTTCCTGTTATCTTCTGAAAGAGTGAAAAGCCTCTGTTGTTTTTCCCAGGCACTGGAACACCAAAAGAAAGAGTTTGTGAAATACTCCAAGAGCTTCAGCGACACACTTAAAACCTACTTCAAAGATGGAAAGTAAGAACCTTATCACATCCTCCTTCATGTTTCTACCCTGCTGTTCTCTTCCATGGCCCGTACAATATATCACCCATACTGGCTTACATCTGAATCATGTAGAGCAGTGTTGCCCGTACAATATATCACCCATACTGGCTTACATCTGAATCATGTAGAGCAGTGTTGCCCGTACAATATATCACCCATACTGGCTTACATCTGAATCATGTAGAGCAGTGTTGCCTGTGCAGTATATCACCCATACTGGCTTACAGCCCAACTCCAGTCCTCCAGTTCCCCCAACAGCCCAACTCCAGTCCTCCAGTTCCCCCAACAGCCCAACTCCAGTACCCCCAACAGCCCAACACCAGTCCTCCAGTTCCCCCAACAGCCCAACTCCAGTCCTCCAGTTCCCCCAACAGCCCAACTCCAGTCCTCCAGTTTGTTATTTCCCCAGACAAACTCACCTGATTTCAACTCATCGAGGGCTTGATGATTAGTTGACAAGTTAAATCGAGTGTCCTTGTCTGGGGCTACAACAAAAATGTCTTCCACGAAGATGCTAGAGGGGGCTCAGACCATTCAGTTTTAGTTGTACGTGTCTATATAAAAATAGCAAAGTTCAAATGATTGTGTGACACGTTGGTGCGAAATCTGTATCTCGGCTGTGTCTGCACCATGGACACTGGGAGGTTAGGTGTGACTCCTTTGGATTTCCGTATAAAGCGGGAAGAAATGCTGCTCATCTGTGGTAGGCTACATGAATAACGAGATACGCCTCCGCCTGTAATATTTCATTTTGATTCATAAGGACGGGGTCAAGTTTACGGTTGAATCTGCTTTGCTCAACTCTGCCTCACGCCCTACCACTACAGTTTAGTTGGCTTCTTAGTATTTTCGTCATAACGTCTTCATTTAACAAAGTAGACATTAATTTTCTGTATTCCACCTCTCATTACTACCAGCATTCAAGGGGGTGAAATAAGGGGTCCCCATGTGTCCATGGTTTGATGTTTTAGTTTTGGGCTGTAAACTCTTCATGAGGCACAAAGACATTCCAGTCACCCATGCTAGAGCAGAAAGGAATCGCCTCCTGCCTTACAATTTCCGATGGGTGTGAGGTGTCATAACCCCCCCCTTGCGGGAGAGAGAGAGTTCTGTAGAGCTGATTCACTGTAACCCGATCCTTTGGATCCTCACAGGAGAGTCATGACAGAAGAGAGGGGCTGGAATACTCGGTTACTGCAGATGGGGAATTTTGGTTCCCATGTCTGTATTGAGTTCAATGCTAACGCAGGCCTTCAACGGTATTCTAACTGGAAGCATGCTATTCATAGAGCCAAAGGGTTCTCTAGGCATCATCAAGCAAAGAGCATTTGAAATGCACTGTACTACTACTATCTTGTAGCCTATATTCATTGCCAAATAGACCTTGCTTTACTGTCTAGGGGGCTGTCCGTGGTGCTGATAAAGCACAGCAGAGATGGGTTACAGATTTCACGCCAACCTGTCACTTCAAAACCACTCAGTGGTCTTTTGTCTCATTTTTTTAACTTTATTTATTGTGTTATAGCGTGATATAAGCAGAATTCAATATAATTCTTTGTTTATTGTGGTTTGGTGCACTGCTTAGTAGAACATGTGACTGTGTGGCAGTAATGATACTTGTTGTTTTCAGGGTGGTCACTGTGAAATCACATTTAGGGTTAATTCTCTGAAGCCTGACATTTCCACAGATCAAAGCACTGTATCAATCCCAGCGTACCATGGTTTCCTGTGACTGACATTGCCTTCCATGTGTGTCCCGCTTGTTTCCAGGGCGATAAACGTGTTTGTCAGCGCGAACAGGCTCATCCACCAAACCAACCTAATACTCCAGACCTTCAAGACCGTGACATAGATGGGGTTAACCACACTAACCCAGGCTTTTAACAGAGGACAGGAAACCATTTATATGTACAATGTTAAGATTCTGTTTCTGGGACTGTATAATTTATAAGTCCTGCTTCAAGAGGGGGATCATTTAGAGTTGCAGGCGGCCAGATTATAATTAAATTGCCAGAGATTTTCTTTTCTTTTTTTATTGTGTTTTTTTTCCACCAGGATCATGCTATCTCCACAGAGTATCTTATGTCATGCTATCTCCACAGAGTATCTTATGTCATGCTATCTCCACAGAGTATCTTATGTCATGCTATCTCCACAGAGTATCTTATGTCATGCTATCTCCACAGAGTATCTTATGTCATGCTATCTCCACAGAGTATCTTATGTCATGCTATCTTCACAGAGTATCTTATGTCATGCTATCTCCGCAGAGTATCTTATGTCATGCTATCTCCGCAGAGTATCTTATGTCATGCTATCTCCGCAGAGTATCTTATGTCATGCTATCTCCGCAGAGTATCTTATGTCATGCTATCTCCGCAGAGTATCTTATGTCATGCTATCTCCACAGAGTATCTTATGTCATGCTATCTCCACAGAGTATCTTATGTCATGCTATCGCCACAGAGTATCTTATGTCATGCTATCTCCACAGAGTATCTTATGTCATGCTATCGCCACAGAGTATCTTATGTCATGTTATCTCCACAGAGTATCTTATGTCATGCTATCGCCACAGAGTATCTTATGTTAAAGCTCCTCTCATTTCTCCCCTCGCACACCTTCTCTTCCTTTCACTTGCTCTCTCACTTTGTCCATGTGGAAGCCAAAAGACCCGGCCTTAACGTGGCCATGGAGGCATTCCTTAATGGATGCTAAATGGTTCATACGGGGGATGGTTTCTGTATTTTGAAAGTTACATATCTTGAAAACTTGATTGCTGACAAGCAAAACATTTTTGGACTATGTCAACAATGGACTAATGAAACAAATACCAAAATATGTTTTTTGGGTGGAGTTGTCCTTTAATATAGGCACTTCTGCTTTTTTCACATTCTAACATGAACAATGAGACATGATGGTGCAAGTTGTATATTTAACAGCTATTTGGTTGCAAAATGTTAAAATAAATAGTTTAAACATTTTGGAAAGATTTTAAAAGGGTATTTTTTTGTAATTTCCCATGTAAAATAGGTATTTATTTCTTCCCTGTGTAACAGTGGATTTGCCATGGTGGAATTAAGGAGCTATTCTTGGTCTGTACCTGTTTCCATCAGTCGGTTAATCCCATTCTGAAAGCGTTAATTCTTAAACGTTTATTTTTGAAATCACTGAGACCTAATTTCCGATCCTGTCGCTGTTGGCGACGGATCTTATCAGCTAATTCAGAGACGATAGAGTGTGTGTGTGTGGTGTGTGTGTGTGTGTAAAATGATACCCAAGAGTATATCTCAATGTTTTATTTGACTGTGTTAGGTGCAAAACTGTTATATGAGCAGCTGGACATTGAGGGTGTGTGTGTGTTCGTAGATGTCTGTGATTGTTAAAGTAATTGAGTTACTGTGTTGCTATGTTGAACATGTTACTGTGTGGGAATTGTGAATAGACCACAGAAACTGCATGCTGGACACGCGAACACAAGCCTCACTCGGTTGTTGCCAGGAGACATTTGCTCCAGGCTTTGAGAGATGGGCATAATGAAATAATACTGGGGGGTTTCTTTGCCACTGTTATGGCTACTGGTGGCAGTTAACTCTCTGGGACTGTGCTACAGTACTTGAAGAGTGCTAGGATTCATTATTTTACCAGGTAAGTTGACTGAGAACACATTCTCATTTACAGCAACAATCTGGAGAATAGTTACAGGGGAGAGGAATGAGCCAATTGGAAGCTGGGGATAATCAGGTGGCCATGATGGTATGAGGCCCAGAATGAGGCCCAGATTGGGGATTTAGCCGGGACATCAGTGTTAACGCCCCTACTCTTACGATAAGGGCCATGGGCTCTAGTGACCATAGAGAGTCAGAACACCTGAGGAAAGAGTTTATCCTACTGGCCCTCCAACACCACTTCCTGCAGCATCTGGTCTCCCATCGAGTGACAGACCAGGACCAACCCAGCTCAGCTTCAGAGGCAAGCCAGCATTGGGATGCAGGGTGGTATGCTGCTGGGTGGTATGCTGCAGGGTGCTACTGGGAACGCTATCCTATATTTGACAAAGGTGGTGTGAGGGGCAAAGTATACTGTCAATGTTATAAAGTGAAGAACACAAACTGGAGAAAAAAACAATATTTAGACACTTGGGATCAATTAAAACTTAATTCAAACCAATGCAACATCGAAGCCTTGTTTGGAGTGTCTTACTTAATGGTTGGAAAAGAGCTCTGAAGACCAACCTCTCAAGGAGAGGAGACCCAGTCATACTGTACACAAAGGGTCAGCAGAACACCATGTGACTGTGAGCTGGTATGTTTGAAGGAACACTGAGTGAAAATATAAACGCAACATGTAAAAGCGTTTTGTGAGCTGAAATAAGAGATCCCAGAAATTGTTCATAAGCACAAGATTATTTCGTGCTCAAATGTATTAATAACATCCCTGTTAGTGAGCATCGCTTGTGCCAAGATAAATCCATCCACCTAACAGGTGTGGCATATCAAGAAGCATGATCATTACACAGGTGCACCTTGTGCTGGGGACAATAAAAGGCCTCTTTAAAAAACAATGCGTTGTGAACAGAGTGGTGGCGGTGGGGTTGTGCTCTGGGCAGGAATAAGCTATGGACAACGAACACAACTGCGTTTTATCGTTGGTCATTTGAATGCCCAGAGATACCTTGACGAGATCCTGAGGCCCATTGTCGTGCCATTCATCCGCCGCCATCACCTCATGTTTCAGCATGATAATGCACGGCCCCATGTCGCAAGGATCTGTACACAATTCCTGGAAGATGAAAATGTCCCAGTTCTTCCATGGCCTGCATACTCACCAGACATGTCACCCATTGAGCATGTTTGGGGTGCTCTGGATCGATGTGTACGAAAGCGTGTTCCAGTTCCCGCCAATATCCAGCAACTTCACACAGCCATTGAAGAGGAGTGGGACAATGTTTCACAGTCCACAATCAACAGCCTGATCAACTCTAAGTGGAGGAGATGTGTCGTGCAGCACGAGGCAAATGGGGGTCACACCAGATACTGACTGGTTTTCTTATCCACGCCCCTACCTATTGATTATCTGTGACCAACCGATGCATATCTGTATTCCCAGTCATGTGAAATCCATAGATTAGGGCCTAATGAATTTATTAGAATTTACTGATTTCCTTATGAATTGTAACTCAGTAAAATCTTTGCATGTTTGCGTTTATATTTTTGTTCAGTATACATGTATCAGTATGTACTGTATGTGCAATGTATGTATGTGTAAAAGGCAGGGGCACCACTTTGGTTTGGGGGGACATGGCGGGGGGTCTGGGGCTGCTCAAGAATTGTTATTTCCTGCATTTGTACACAATCCAATATGCCGTCTCTATTTAGAACAAAAATTAAGCAAAAATGCCCACAGTCATCAAGCTAGGTAAGATGATTAAGTATGTTTAAGTGATTAATAAGACTGAACTAGAGGTAATTCAATAATAAATATTGTGTTGCACTTTTAACCAATAGCCTTACAAATGAACAACTCTTGAAAAAATATAAAGACATCCTCTATCTCTGCATGACTGGAGCTTCCTGCCATCCAGAGGAAGGTCCTAAAAATTAAGGAAGGCCACAAGCCATCAGATTTGCCACCAATGCTCCTTATAGGACACATCACTGGTCCTCTGTATACCCGTCGCAAGACCCACTGGTTGTTGCTTATTTATAAAACCCTCTTAGGCCTCACTCCCCCCTACCTGAGATATCTACTGCAGCCCTCATCCTCCACATACAACACCCGTTCACTCCCCCCTACCTGAGATATCTACTGCAGCCCTCATCCTCCACATACAACACCCGTTCACTCCCCCCTATCTGAGATATCTACTGCAGCCCTCATCCTCCACATACAACACCCGTTCACTCCCCCCTATCTGAGATATCTACTGCAGCCCTCATCCTCCACATACAACACCCGTTCACTCCCCCCTACCTGAGATATCTACTGCAGCCCTCATCCTCCACATACAACACTCGTTCTGCCAGTCACATTCTGTTAAAGTTCCCCAAAGCACACACATCCCTGGGTCGCTTGTCTTTTCAGTTCGCTGAAGCTAGCGACTGGAACGAGCTGCAACAAACACTCAAACCTGACCGTTTTATCTCCATCTCTTCATTCACAGACTCCATCATGGACACTTATTGACAGTTGTGTCTGCTTTGCATGGTGTATTGTTGTCTATACCTTCTTGCCCTTTGTGCTGTTGTCTGTGCCCAATAATGTTTGTACCCTGTTTTGTGCTGCTATCATGTTGTGCTGCTGCCATGTTGTTGTTGTGTTGTTACCATGCTGTGTTGTCATGTGCTGCTGCTATGCTATGTTGTCATCTAACGCCATGCCCAAACCGTCCGCCATCATGCACAAATGTATTTTGTCCCCCCACACCAAACGTGGTCACAACACGCAGGTTGAAATATCAAAACAAACTCTGAACAAATTATATTAATTTGGGGACAGGTCGAAAAGCATTAAACATTTATGACAATTTAGTTAGCTTGCAGTTGCTAGCTAATTTGTCCTATTTAGATAGCTAGCTTACTGCTGCTAGCTAATTTGTCCTGGGATATACACATTGAGTTGTTATTTTACCTGAAATGCACAAGGTCCTCTACTCCGACAATTACTCCACACATAAAACACTCAACTGAATCGTTTCTAGCCATCTCTCCTCCTTCCAGGCTTTTTCATCTTTGGACTTTATATGGCGATTGGCAACTAACTTTCATAATAAGGTGTATTACCACAACCGACCTCAGTTCATCTTTCAATCACCCACGTGGGTATATGCTTCTAAAAGCCAATGAGGAGATGGGAGAGGCAGGACTTGCAGCGCGTTCTGCGCCACAAATAGAATCAACTTCTATTTTAGCGCCTGGCAACGCTGATGCTCATTGGCGCGCGCGAGCAGTGTGGGTGCAATGATTGAATAACATGTATGTGTACATTTATTTTGCAACGCACGTGACGCGACCGTTGTGGTCAGCATGTTAGGTCTCTCTTTATGTAGTGTTGTCTCTCTTGTCGTGATGTATCTTTTGTCCTATATTTTTATTGAATTTCTTTTTAATCCCCGTCCCCGCAGGAGGCCTTTTGCTTTTTTTTTTGTTGTTCTTAACTGACTTGCCTAGTTAAATAAAGGTTAAATTAAATAAAAAATATATAGAAAATTAACATATGCAAATATGTCCCCTTTTGTGTTTTTACACCTCCAGCAGAATGACATTTCTGAGTGCGTGATATTCAGTTTCTCTGGCATATAGAACGTTCTATGGATGGTCTTAACCTGCAGTAATTTATGTCTGAGATGACATGAACATGACTGGACATTCAAACACATCTGTATCCATGCATCATCATCAGTAGCAGCTTCTACCAGGTCTTCCTCACATTTTGGTTTGACATCTTTTGTGTCATTGGGGGGAAAACTCTCTATCAACTCTTGTTACAGTTTGTAAATCAACTGTGGAGGTTTGTCAAAATAGCATCTGGCTTGTCCAGTGTTTGCTGCACAGAGAGAATGAGGTGTTGTATCTGCAAAAATTCACCTCAGCTCCGTCATAGACTGGTCTTCCCTGTCTGCCTGACCCTGCTGAGACGCCATGTCCCCATCTGATCCTCCTAAGATGAGGCATGACAATTACAAAGAATTACCTTAGTGTATATTTATACATTATTTTATCCAAGAATAGAATCAATGATTGAATAATTGAAATGACCATTATTCCCAGATCCCAGACTGTAGCTTTAAGCTGCTGTCCTGTAGCTACTGTAGGTCTACCCATCATCTCCAGATGGAACTTTGTATCATTCACTGATATTGTTAATAAACAGCAAAATTCACCTGAACTCCGTAGACTGTAGACATATTTATACCTTGTCAGCTCGGGGATTCGATCTTGCAACCTTCCGGTTACTAGTCCAGTGCTCTAACCACTAGGCTACCTGCCAGCCCGAAGTTAACTAAAATAAGATTAGACTGTAGTTTACTACAGTGTCTGTAAATAAATATTGATATTGGAAAGAAGTGGAGGGTGCTCAACCAACGTTAGTCGAAATGCAGTCAAAAAATGTAATCATCATTGAAAAGGAAAAGCATGTAACCTATGGACAGATTAGCTAGCAACAGCAAGCTAGCTAGCTGAGTTGCCATGAATGTTTAATACCTTTATTGACCTGTCCCCAAATTAATATAGTTCAGAGTTCGTTTTGAAATGTCAACCTGCGTGTTCTGATTGCGTCTGGTGTGGATGGATAAACATGTGCGTGATGGAGCACACGGATGGTCTAGTCAGCATGCAACCTAAGTTCCTATCGTGAATTGACGGGTAGACCCTAAAGTAGAGATATGAGTGATTTAGACGGTAGGTGACACTGTATCTAAGCAATCACACAAACATAGCTATTTTTCATTCCCTCCTTCAACACACACACCCCTGTCTGTAACTTTTAGATGATTGACAGCTGGCTGTGACCCTGTCTGACTGGAAACCATGGGAGAGCCTGCTGGGCATGGAGGACCAGGAGAAACTGCAGAGCCTCTTTCACACACACACACACACACACACACACACACACCACACACACACACACCACACACACACACACACACCCCCTGTTGACCTCTGATGACCTCTGTTGTGGGGTGACAGTGGAGCAGGTGTGTCCTTCTCCAAGGGCAGAGTCTATAGCCTGGTCTGCAGTGAGACGTGGCTCCAGGGAGGAGTACGGCCTCCTATTGGACTGTGTGGTCATCACTCAGGAGCAGCGTAGCCTGCTATTGGACAGTGTGGTCGTCACTCAGGAGCTGTCTGTCTCTCTGTCTGTCTCTGTCTGTCTCTAAACTCCAGGTTCTGAGATATGCCCCTCCCAGTCTGGACTACTGGTGTACCCTGCCCAGGCTTTTTCCCCGCAATGGGCAACAGCTGGGATGGGAGGGGGAGAGACAGGGAGACAGGGGAGAGACGGGGACAGGTGAGAGACGGGGAGAGACGGGGACAGGTGAGAGGGGAGGGGGAGATACGGGAACAGGTGCGAGATGGGGAGAGGAAGGGGACAGGCGAGAGGGGAGGGGGAGATACGGGAACAGGTGCGAGATGGGGAGAGGAGGGGGATAGGTGAGAGGGGAGGGGGAGATACGGGAACAGGTGAGAGACGGGGAGAGACAGGGGGACAGGTGAGAGGGGAGGGGGAGATACGGGAACAGGTGCGAGATGGGGAGAGGAGGGGGACAGGTGAGAGGGGAGGGGGAGATACGGGAACAGGTGCGAGATGGGGAGAGGAGGGGGACAGGTGAGAGGGGAGGGGGAGATACGGGAACAGGTGCGAGATGGGGAGAGGAGGGGGACAGGTGAGAGGGAAGGGGGAGATACGGGAACAGGTGCGAGATGGGGAGAGGAGGGGGACAGGTGAGAGGGGAGGGGGAGAGACAGGGGGACAGGTGAGAGGGAAGGGGCAAAAAGAGTGATTGGGGTCACTAGGGTCCTGGTTGGTATAGTTTTCTGTTAATAATCAAATCAAATTTATTGGTCACATACACATGGTTAGCAGATGTTAATGCGAGTGTAGTGAAATGCTTGTGCTTCTAGTTCCAACCATGCAGTAATATCTAACAAGTAATATAACCTAACAATTTCACAACAACTACCTTATACACACAAGTGTAAAGGAATGAATACGAATATGTACATAAAAATATATGAATGAGTGATGGCCGAACGGCAAAGGCAAGATGCAGTAGATGGTATAGAGTACAGTATATACATATGAGATGAATAATGTAGGGTATGAAAACATTATATAAAGTGCCTAGTGATACATTTATTACATAAATGTTTCCATTATTAAAGTGGCTAGAGATGAGTCAGTATGTTGGCAGCAGCCACTCAATGTTAGTGATGGCTGTTCAACAGTCTGATGGCCTTGAGATAGAAGCTGTTTTTCAGTCTCTCGGTCCCAGCTTTGATGCACCTGTACTGACCTCGCCTTCTGGATGATAGCGGGGTGAACAGGCAGTGGCTCGAGTGGTTGTTGTCCTTGATGATCTTTTTGGCCTTCCTGTGACATCGGGTGGTGTAGGTGTCCTGGAGGGCAGGTAGTTTGCACCCGGTGATGCGTTGTGCAGACCTCACTACCCTCTGGAGAGCCTTCCGGTTATGGGCGGAGCAGCTGTCGTACCAGGCGGTGATACAGCCCGACAGGATGCTCTCGATTGTGCATCTGTAAAAGTTTGTGAGTGTTTTTGGTGACAAGCCGAATTTCTTCAGCCTCCTGAGGTTGAAGAGGCGCTGCTGCTGCGCCTTCTTCACCACACTGTCTGTGTGGGTGGACCATTTCAGTTTGTCCGTGATGTGTACGCCGAGGAACTTAAAACTCTCCACCCTCTCCACTACTGTCCCGTCGATGTGGATAGGGGGGCTGCTCCCTCTGCTGTTTCCTGAAGTCCACGATCATCTCCTTTGTTTTGTTGACTTTCAGTGTGAGGTTATTTTCCTGACACTACACTCCGAGGGCCCTCACCTCCTCCCTGTAGGCCGTCTCATCGTTGTTGGTAATCAAGCCTACCACCGTAGTGTATTCTGCAAACTTAATGATTGTGTTGGAGGCATGCATGGCCACGCAGTCGTGGGTGAACAGGGAGTACAGTAGAGGGCTGAGAACACACCCTTGTGGGGACCCAGTGTTGAGGATCAGCGGGGTGGAGATGTTGTTACCTACCCTCACCACCTGGGGGCGGCCCGTCAGGAAGTCCAGGACCCAGTTACACAGGGCGGGGTTGAGACCCAGGGTCTCGAGCTTAATGACGAGTTTGGAGGGTACTGTGGTGTTAAATGCTGAGGGGGGTATCAATGACCACCAAACAACATGTCCACACCAACACACCCTCTTACAAACAACATGTCCACACCAACACACACTCTTACATAAACAACATGTCCACACCAACACACACTCTTACATAAACAACATGTCCACACCAACACACACTCTTACAAACAACATGTCCACACCAACACACACTCTTACAAACAACATGTCCACACCAACACACACTCTTACAAACAACATGTCCACACCAACACACACTCTTACAAACAACATGTCCACACCAACACACACACTTACAAACAACATGTCCACACCAACACACACACTTACAAACAACATGTCCACACCAACACACCCTCTTACATAAACAACATGTCCACACCAACACACACTCTTACATAAACAACATGTCCACACCAACACACACTCTTACATAAACAACATGTCCACACCAACACACACTCTTACAAACAACATGTCCACACCAACACACACTCTTACAAACAACATGTCCACACCAACACACACACTTACAAACAACATGTCCACACCAACACACACACTTACAAACAACATGTCCACACCAACACACCCTCTTACATAAACAACATGTCCACACCAACACACACTCTTACATAAACATGTCCACACCAACACACACTCTTACATAAACAACATGTCCACACCAACACACACTCTTACATAAACAACATGTCCACACCAACACACACTCTTACAAACAACATGTCCACACCAACACACACTCTTACATAAACAACATGTCCACACCAACACACACTCTTACATAAACAACATGTCCACACCAACACACACTCTTACATAAACAACATGTCCACACCAACACACACTCTTACAAACAACATGTCCACACCAACACACACTCTTACAAACAACATGTCCACACCAACACACCCTCTTACATAAACAACATGTCCACACCAACACACACTCTTACAAACAACATGTCCACACCAACACACACACCAACACACACTCTTACAAACAACATGTCCACACCAACACACACTCTTACAAACAACATGTCCACACCAACACACACTCTTACATAAACAAGCACACCTCTAATGAATTAGCCGACAGATCCATTGATTAACATGTCGGTGTTGCTGGTTGACATTTCCCAGACTGCTTTCTGTTGACTTGCATAACCCCAGGCTCTTTGAAGTACACCACTATCAATTAATATGCAGATGAGCTTGGTTGGTAAAGTGCTTACTGCAGGAGTTAAAGTGATGCCTCACCACTTCTCAGTTTAGAGTCAAAATGTCAGCACCTCTGTCTGAATAACTAGCTAGGAGGATGATATGAGCCTGTTTTGATCCCTCTGTCCGAATGCAGACATCACACACACACACACACACACACACACACACACACACACACACACACACACACACACACACACACACACACACACACACACACACACACACACACACACACACACACACACACACACACACACACTCCCCTTGGCACTTGCCATCACGAACCCACACACAGTGTCACCCTGAACGTCGGTCCGTGCCCTGACAAACACACTCACCTTAGCACCTGGGGTGTCAGCCGTCCTCAGCTCTTACTCAGCCTGTCACCGCGGTTACGGGTTCTGCAGTGTCATGGAAACACAATATGTCACGCGTCCACGGGCCTCCTCATGCTCCTAGTCACCAATTATACATACACACACACAGACACAGAGTAGACAGATCACCAATTAGCTGATTCAGGATATAGCTTCTTACCCTATACACACACACACACACACACACACACACACACACACACACACACACACACACACACACACACACACACACACACACACACACACACACACACACACACACACACACACACACACACACACACACACACACACACACACACACACACACACACACACACACACACACACACACACCCCCCCCCCCCCCCTATCTTACTATACTTCTGAGAACTTTTTGGGGACCAACAATTGATTCCCATTCAAAATTCTATTTTCCCTAACCCTAAATGTAAATCTAACCCTAACCTTAACCCCCAATCCTAACCTTAACCCTAACTCCTAACCCTGAACCTGACCCCTAACCCTGAACCTAACGCCTAAACCTAATTCTCACCTTGAACGTCGGTCCGTGCCCTGACAAACACACTCACCTTAGCACCTGGGGTGACAGCCGTCCTCAGTGCTTACTCAGCCTGTCACCGCGGTTACGGGTTCTGCAGTGTCTGTGCTCCACAGGCCCCCTCATGCTCCTAGTCACCAATTACACATTCACAGAGAGAAGAGAGAGAAGGCTCCAGCGACCCAAGTCATAGACTGTTCTCTCTGCTACCGCACGGCAAGCGGTACCGATGCACCAAGTCTGGTACCAACAGGACCCTGAACAGCTTTACCTTACAGCATTATTAAAAAATGGATTCAAAATGTATACAAACAACAACAACAA
Source organism: Salmo salar (assembly GCF_965601325.2). Classification (NCBI taxonomy): domain Eukaryota; kingdom Metazoa; phylum Chordata; class Actinopteri; order Salmoniformes; family Salmonidae; genus Salmo; species Salmo salar. The sequence goes on along the minus strand of NC_138299.1, from coordinate 155,148,389 downwards.
AAATTAAAAACTGAAATATGACATTTACATAAGTATTCAGACCCTTTACTCAGTACTTTGTTGAAGCACGTTTGGCAGTGATTACAGCCTCGAGTCTTCTTGGGTATGACGCTACAAGCTTGGCACACCTGTATTTGGGGAGCTTCTCCCATTCTTCTCTGCAGATCCTCTCAAGCTCTGTCAGGTTGGATGGGGAGCGTTGCTCGAGCATAGCTATTTTCAGTTCTCTCCAACGATGTTCGATCGGGTTCAAGTCCGGGCTCTGGCTGGGTCACTCAAGGACATTCAGAAACTTCTCCCGAAGCCATTCCTGCGTTGTCTTGGCTGTGTGCTTAGGATCCTTGTCCTGTTGGAAGGTGAACCTTCGCCCCAGTCTGAGGTCCTGAGTGTTCTGGAGCAGGTTTTCATTAAGGATCTCTCTGTACTTTGCTCTGTTCATCTTTCCCTCGATCCTGACTAGTCTCCCAGTCCCTGCCGCTGAAAAACATCCCCACAGCATGACGCTGCCACCACCATGCTTCACCGTAGGGATGATGCCAGCTATCTTCCAGACGTGATGCTTGGCGTTCAGGCCAAAGAGTTCAATCTTGGTTTCATCAGACCAGAGAATCTTGCTCCTCATGATCTGAGAGTCCTTTAGGTGCCTTTTGGCAAACTCCAAGCGGGCTGTCATATGTCTTTTACTAAGGAGTGGCTTCCGTCTGGCCACTCTGCCGTAAAGGCCTGATTGGTGGAGTGCTGCAGAGATGGTTGTCCTTCTGGAAGGTTCTCCCATCTCCACAGAGGAACTCTGGAGCTCTGTCAGAGTGACCATCTGGTTCTTGGTCACCTCTCTGACCAAGGCCCTGCTCACCCGATTGCTCAGTTTGGCCGGGCAGCCAGCTCTAGGAAGAGTGTTGGTGGTTTCAAACATCTTCCATTTAAGAATGATGGAGGCCACTGTGTTCTTGGAGACCTTCAATGCTGCAGAAATGTTTTGGTACCCTTCCCCAGATCTGTGGCTCGACCCAATCGTCTTGGCGCTCTACGGACAATTCCTTCAACCCCATGGCTTGGTTTTTGCTCTGACATGCACTGTCAACTGTGGGACCTTACATAGACAGATGTGTGCCTTTCCAAATCATGTCCAATCAATTGAATTTACCACAGGTGAACTCCAATCAAGTTGTAGAAACATCTAAAGGATGATCAATGGAAACAGGATGCACCTGAGATCACTTTCGAAGCTCATAGCAAAGGGTCTGAATACTTATGTAAATAAGGTATTTCTGTTTTTGATTTTTTTATACATTTGCAAACATTTCTAAAAACCGGTTTTCGCTTTGTCATTATGGGGTATTGTATGTAGATTGATGAGGAAATGTTTTTATTTAATCCATTTTAGAATAAGGCTGTTACATAATAAAATGTGGAAAAGTAAAGGGGTCTGAATACTTTTCGAATGCACTGTATATGTACATATCTACCTTAATTACCTCATACCCCTGCACATCGACTCGGTACTGGTACCCTATGTATATAGCCCTGTTATTACCTGGTACCCCTGCACATCGACTCAGTACTGCTACCCCATGTATATCAGAATATAGCCAAGTTATACTGGTGCCACATGTATATCAGAATATAGCCAAGTTATACTGGTACCCCATGTATATCAGAATATAGCCAAGTTATACTGGTACCCCATGTATATCAGCATATAGCCAAGTTATACTGGTACCCCATGTATATCAGAATATAGCCAAGTTATACTGGTACCCCATGTATATCAGAATATAGCCAAGTTATACTGGTACCCCATGTATATCAGAATATAGCCAAGTTATACTGGTACCCCATGTATATCAGAATATAGCCAAGTTATACTGGTACCCCATGTATATCAGAATATAGCCAAGTTATACTGGTACCCCATGTATATCAGAATATAGCCAAGTTATACTGATACCCCATGTATATCAGCATATAGCCAAGTTATACTGGTACCCCATGTATATCAGCATATAGCCAAGTTATACTGGTACCCCATGTATATCAGCATATAGCCAAATTACCATTACTTATTGTGTATTTATTCTTTGTGTATTTTTTTTCTCTTTTCTCTCTGCATTGTTGGGAAGGGCCCGTAACTAAGCATTTCACTATTAGCCTACACCTGTTGTTTATGAAACGTGATGAATAACATACGATTTGAAGACAGATTACCAATTAGCTGATTCAGGAAAAAGCTGTTACCCTTTAAACACACACACACACACACACACACACACGTTTCTGGTCACCACAAGTATAGTTAAACACACCCACACGAAGCCCTGCTGAGGGGGTCATCCTCACATGGGAATATAACAAGAACAAAAGATAAACACAACAAATATGAAAACCAAAGAAATCAACACATGGGAACAGAGGAGATGACAGGGGAACATAAAAAGGATTGGCTAATTGAAATTTTACAGTCAGGATGTGTGTGTGTGCCTGTGTGCATCTGTGCATGCGTGTGTGTCTCTGTGTGTGTGTGTGTGTGTGTGTATATATATATATATATATATATATATATATATGTGTGTGTGTGTGTACCTCTGGGGTGAAAAGTGGTGTTCTTTTGAAGTTCATCCCCTGCAGAAACAGTGACTGTTGATGATTAGACATGGGGGTTTATCATACCCCCAAACCTGCAGGCAGATGTGCGAGAGAGAGCAAAAACATAGAGACCCAGAAAACCTGAGTCTACGCCTTCACTATGGTTAATCACTAAAACAATACAGACATACACTACGGATAAAGAAGGAACAGCACGTCAGAAGTCAGCTTAATGTAACTGAAGAATCCATACACTCCAACCACTTCTGGGAAAATTGAAAAACACTAAACAAACAACACGAAGAGTTATTTATCCAAAATGCAGATGTATGGATAAACCACTTCTCCAAACTTTTTGGCTCTTTAACAAAGAACAAACAGCAAAAACATAAACATGATCAAAATCAAATCTTAGAATCAACTATTAAAGACTACCAGAACCCACTGGATTCTCCAATTACATTGAATGAACTACAGGACAAAATACAAACCCTCCAACCCAAAAAGGCCTGTGGTGTTGATGGTATCATCAATGTAATGATAAAATATACAGACCACAAATTCCAGTTGGCTATACTTAAACTCTTTAACATCATCCTCAGCTCTGGCATCTTCCCCAATATTTGCAACCAAGGACTGATCCCCCCCCCCCATCCACAAAAATTGAGACAAATTTGACCCCAATAATTACTGTGGGATATAGGTCAACAGCAACCTTGGTAAAATCCTCTGCATTATCATTAACAGCAGACTCGTACATTTCCTCAGTGAAAACAATGTACTGAGCAAATGTCAAATTGTAATTTTTACAAATTACCGTACAACAGTGTAACGGCTGTCTTCTGCGGAAATGGACCAAGGTGCAGCAGGTTGCGTGTTCATCATGATAATTTATTAAATAAACGTGAACACGGGAAAAACAATAAACAAAAGAGAACGACAGACCGACAGTTTTACAGGCTAAGTACTTACATACAGCAGTGCAAAATCAACTACCCACAAAACCAAGTGACAAACATACTCCTACATATATGACTCCCAATCAGGAACAACGATCCCCAGCTGTTCCTGATCAGGAGTCACAAGACCAACACAGAACACAAGACTGCCACGTCCTGACCCCAAAACTACAACAACAGCTCCATCTGCTGGTCAGGACGTGACAAACAGACCACATATTCACCCTGCACACCCTAATTGACAAACAAACAAACCAACCAAAACAAAGGCAAAGTCTTCTCATGCTTTGTTGATTTATGGTCTGCTATACAAATTGATGGAAAGTGGTGTTGGGGGAAAACATACAACATTATAAAATCCATGTACACAAAAAACAGTGTGCGGTTAAAAACACACAAATTCTTCCCACAGGGCCGTGGGGTGAGACAAGGATGCAGCCTAAGCCCCACCCTCTTCAACATATATATCAACGACTAGGTGAGGGCACTAGAACAGTCTGCAGCACCCGGCCTCAACCTACTAGAATCTGAAGTCAAATGTCCACTGTTTGCTGATGATCTGGTGCATCTGTCCCCAAGCACTGAGGGCCTACAGCAGCACCTAGATCTTTTGCACAGATTCTGTCAGACCTGGGCCCTGACAGTAAATCTCACTAAGACCAAAATAATGGTGTTCCAAAAAAGGTCCAGTTGCCAGGACCACAAATACAAATTCCATCAAGACACCGTTATCCTAGAGCACACAAAAAACTATACATACCTTAGCCTAAACATCAGCACAACAGGTAACTTCCACAAAGCTGTGAACGATCTGAGAGACAAGGCAAGAAGGGCCTTCTATGCCATAAAAAGGAACGTAGAATTCAACATACCAATTAGATCTGGCTAAAAATACTTGAATCAGTTATAGAACCCATTGCCCTTTATGGTTGTGATGTCTGGGGTCCGCTCACCAACCAAAAATTCACAAAATGAGACAAACACCAAATTGAGACTCTGCATGCAGAATTCTGCAAAAATATCCTCAGTGTACAACATAAAACACAAAATAAATGCATGCAGAGCAGAATTAGGCCGATACCTGCTAGTTTTCAAAATCCAGAAAAGAGCCGTTAAATTCTACAACCATCTAAAAGGAAGCGATTCCCAAACCTCCGAAAACAAAGCCATCACCCACAGAGAGAAGAGTCCCCTAATTAAGCTGGTCCTGGGGCTCTGTTCATAAACAAAAACAGACCCCACAGTTCCCCAGGACAGCAACACAATTAGACCCAACCAAATCATGAGAAAACAAAAAGATAATTACTTGACACATTGGAAAGAACAGAGCAAACTACGATATTGTTTGGCCCTAAACAGAGAGTACACAGTGGCAGAATACCTGACCACTGTGACTGACCCAATCTTAAGGACAGCTTTGACTATGTACAGACTCAGTGAGCATAGCCTTGCTATATAGAAAGGCTGCGGGTGCAGACCTGGCTCTCAAATGAAGACAGGCTATGTGCACAATGCCCACAAAATGAGGCAGAAACTGAGCTGCACTTCCTGACCTCCTGCCAAATGTATGACTATATTAGAGACACATATGTCAACAGATTCAGGAAACTAGATGTATGTCGCAAGTCACGACTTCACAGGAGAGCCTTTTGAGCATAAAAAATCTGTTTTTAATCAAAATGCGTTTTTTGGCAGAAATGCCTTCTCGAACATGTGAACTTTCATGTGCCTTAACCTGTTATGGCTAGGGGGCAGTATTTTCACGGCTGGATAAAAAACATACCCGATTTAATCTGGTTACCACTCCTACCCAGTAACTAGAATATGCATATACTCATTACATATGGATAGAAAACACCCTAAAGTTTCTAAAACTGTTTGAATGGTGTCTGTGAGTATAACAGAACTCAAATGGCAGGTCAAAACCTGAGAGATTCCTTTACAGGAAGTGGCCTGTCTGACCATTTCTTGAACTTCTTTTCCATCTCTATCTTTTACTAAGGATCTCTGCTCTAACGTGACACTTCCTACCTCGTCCATAGGCGCTCAGAGCCCGGGAAAAAACAGAATGTCATCATCCCAGCCCCAGGCTGAAACACATTATCGCCTTTCTCAAGTGGCCGATCAAGGGACTCTGGGCTTAGGCGCGTGACCCGACTGCCCCCGCCTTTGTGATTTTTTCCTCTGTTTGCCGAAAGGGAGATTCCCTGTCGGAATATTATCGCTTTTCTATGAGAAAAATGGCGTAAAAATTGATTTTAAACAGCGGTTGACATGCTTCGAAGTACGGTAATGGAATATTTCGAATTTTTTTGTCACGAATTGCGCCATGCGCGCGACCCTTCTTTACCATTTCGGATAGTGTCTGGAACGCACGAACAAAACGCCGCTATTCGGATATAACGATGGATTATTTTGGACCAAACCAACATTTGTTATTGAAGTAGCAGTCCTGGGAGTGCATTCTGACGAAGACAACAAAAGGTAATGAAACTTTTATAATAGTAAAGCTGATATTGGTGAGTGCTAAACTTGCCGGGTGTCTAAATAGCTAGCCCGTGATGCCTGGGCTATGTACTTAGAATATTGCAAAATGTGCTTTCACCAAAAAGCTATTTTAAAATCGGACATAACGAGTGCATAGAGGAGGTCTGTATCTATAATTCTTAAAATAATTGTTATGCTTTTTGTGAACGTTTATCGTGAGTAATTTAGTAAAATGTTAGCGAATGCCCTGGAAGTATGCTAGTTCTGAACGTCACATTCTAATGTAAAAAGCTGGTTTTTGATATAAATATGAACTTGATTGAACAAAACATGCATGTATTGTATAACATAATGTCCTAGGGTTGTCATTTGATGAAGATCATAAAAGGTTAGTGCTGCATTTAGCTGTCTTCTGGGTTTTTGTGACATTATATGCTAGCTTGAAAAATGGGTGTCTGATTATTTCTGGCTTGGTACTCTGCTGACATAATCTAATGTTTTGCTTTCGTTGTAAAGCCTTTTTGAAATCGGACAGTGTGGTTAGATAAAGGAGAGTCTTATCTTTAAAATGCTGTGAAATAGTCATATGTTTGAAAAATTGAAGTTTTTGTATTTTAGAGGAGTTTGTATTTCGCGCCACGCCCATCATTGGATATTGGAGCAGGTGTTCCGCTAGCGGAACGTCTAGATGTATCAAACTTGCATGTCATCTGTAAATACAAACAATATTGTTAACTTCTTAACAACTTCTTGTTCTTAAGCCTAGGCATCCCGCTAGCGGGACATCTTCCTGTAAAACTAGAGGGCCCGCAATTCAAATAAATAATTATGGATATTAAACATTTAGGTATATATATATATATAAGTGTCTTATATTGGTTGAAAGCTTAAATTCTTGTTATTCTAACTGCACTGTCCAATTTACAGTAGCTATTACAGTGAAAATATGTCATGCGATTGTTTGAGGACGGTGCCCCCACATCAACATTTTTGTCCACTGGCACAGGTTTCCTAAATTCACAAATAGCGATTAAATATTCACTTACTTTTTGAAAATCTTCGTCTGATTTGTCATCCAAAGGGTCTCAGCTATGACATGTAGTGTCGTTTTGTTAGATAAAATCCTTCTTTATATCCCAAAAAGTAAGTTTAGTTGGCGCTATCAATTTGAGTAATCCACTCGTTCAACATGCAGAGAAAGGAATCCGAAAATCTACCCCTAAACTTTGTTTCAACAAGTCAAAATACATTTCTATTTACTCCTCAGATACCCTAAAATGTAATCAAAATATAACATTTGTTACGGAAAGAAGTATGTTCATTAGGAAACTGATTTTAGCAGGTGCGTCCGGTCTTCATGGTGCGCTCAAACACGAATTACCAAGACTGTGTCCCTGTACTAAAACTGATATTTGTTATTCGTTTTTGAAGTTACAAGCCTGAAACCTTGAACATCGACAACTGACACCCTGTGGAAGCCATAGGAATTGCATCCAGGGAGCTAATTCTCAGTATGACCTTATAATTGCCATTCTTAGAGGATGGTCTCTCAAAAAAAATTATATTCCGGTAGATATTTCTTTGGATTTTCTCCTACCATATCTATTGTGTTATATTCTCCTAAATTATTTTAACATTTCTACAAACTTCAAAGTGTTGTCTTTACAATAGTACCAATTATATGCATGTCCTGGCTTCAGAGCCTGAGAAACAGGTAGTTTACTAAGGGGCACGTGATTCAGGCGGAAATTGAGAAAAAAGGGGCCTAGCCCTAATTAAATTACGAGCCTAGTTGGTTTAGCCACAGAGAAAGACAGCAACCTTCCCACTAGCCATGATTGGCTGAGATAATGACTGGGCTGGACATGTCGAGAGATGAGTTGGGATTGGTCAGCGGTGTTGCATCTTGTGTCAATAAAATGAGCTGCTCGTAATGCGTAGATAATCCTTTCCACTGCAGTTTTTTCGAAAGATATAATGTTAGCCATGGAGAACTGCAAATATGTTGCTACTGCTCTCAATAACATTGCTGCCCTGAATTTATCAGGTGCTATCAACAAAGGTCAGTGGAAAAAAGTTGTGATGGACTACTTTCTGGAGGACGATCGTGCCATGCTGATTCTCTCTGACTCTGAAAATGAATCAGACGATGAGGAAATCCCTGATTTAGGTCAAAAAGTTACATGTTTAAACAAAAGACCCCAAGTTAAAGCTTGCTGTTAGCTAGCTTACATTAGCGGAGGTTAGATGGCTGGGTTGCTAACGTTACTCTACGGATTGGGATTTTAGTTCATTTTTTAGCTACCTAACGTTAACATTACATGTCTAAACAAAAGACCCGAAGTTAAAGCTTGCTGTTAGCTAGCTTACATTAGCGGAGGTTAGATGGCTGGGTTGCTAACGTTACTCTACGGATTGGGATTTTAGTTCATTTTTTAGCTACCTAACGTTAACATTACATGTCTAAACAAAAGACCCCAAGTTAAAGCTTGCTGGTTAAACCTGAAGCATGAGGACTTGCAGCGGGTGGTGATCTTTACCAACAACTACGCAGAGGATAGTGCAATAGTATTACCAAGATGCCACATAAACACTTTGGTGGAAAGCTGCTGCCATCCCATGTGACTAAAGAAGCAGTGTGGCATCTACAAGGAATCGATGACAACACTTGGTATGTAAAGCATAAACACATTTTGATTATTTAATTGACCTCCAACATGATTGGCACTACTTTTATTGATCTCACATTTGTTCTGTATTTTCCAGAGGTACATGTAGTCAGGCTGTCTTCCTTCAGGAATCTGTGGAGAAACTTGCTGCCCCACATCTCAAGCACTAAGCCGAGGACAGACCTGTGCTGGCAGTGCCAGAGGAACAACTATCAGGTCTTCAGATCTGCCAATTTGCCAGAAGCTGTTAAGTCAGCCAAGCTGAAGAAGCAAGAGCAGCATCTCCTGCTTGTTCAGAGTGAGCAGTCTGTCTACCAGAAGATGGTTGCTGACTGCAAGACCACCTGTCAAGGCTGCAGTTGTCTCTGGGGGCCCCTACTGAACCAGCAAGTAAAGACATCAGGATGCATTACAGCTTTGATTTTGCTCAACAAGTAAGCAACATTTTCCTCATTTATACTGATATGGGAGGCAGGCTAATACATTTCACTGAGCGGTGTAAAGACTTTAACACGGGTGAGACAATCAATTGTAATTTATCTAAATTTTATTTTATTGTTTGCAGGTGCACTATCCTTCTGACCCTATGCAGCCAGGTTCAATCTACTTTTTAACTCCTCGCAAGTATGGCTGGTTTGGTGTCTGCTGTGAAGGAATACCACAAGCTAACTACTTGATTGATGAAGGAATGTCATCCATCAAAGGCAGCAGCGCAGTCATCAACTATGGGCACCATTTCTTCACCAACTACAGATTTGGGGAAACCCGTGTGGAGCTGAGTTGGGATAACTCATCCAGAGGCAGCGATCCAAGTGGCCGGGGACTTTAATCAGGGAAACAAATCCATCTTACCAAATTTCTATCAGTATGTTAAATGCGCAACCCGAGAGGAAAAAAAACTCTGGACCACCTTTACTCCACACACAGAGATGCATACAAAGCTCTCCCTCGCCCTCCATTTGGCAAATCTGACCATAATTCTATCCTCCTGATTTCTGCTTACAAGCAAAAATTAAAGCAGGAAACACCACTGACTAGATCAATAAAAAAGTGGTCAGATGAAGCAGATGCTAAGCTACAGGACTGTTTTGCAAGCACAGACTGGAACATGTTCCGGGATTCCTCCGATGGCATTGCAGAGTACACCACATCAGTCACTGGCTTCATCAATAAGTGCATCAATGACGTTGTCCCCGTACTGTACATACCCCAACCAGAAGCCATGGATTACAGGCAACATCCGCACTGATCTAAAGGCTAAAGCTGCCGCTTTCAAGGAGCGGGACTCTAACCCAGAAGCTTATAAGAAATCCCGCTATGCCCTCTGGCAAACCATCAAACAGGCAAAGAGACAATACAGGACTAAGATCGAATCGTACTACACCGGCTCTGACGCTCGTCGGATGTAGCAGGGCTTGCAAACCATTACAGACAAGGGGAGTACAGCCGAGAGCTGCCCAGTGACACAAGCCTACCAGATGAGCTAAACTACTTCTATGCTCGCTTCGAGGCAAATAACACTGAAACATGCATGAGAGCACCAGCTGTTCTGGATGACTGTGTGATCACGCTCTCCGCAGCCGATGTGAGTAAGACCTTTAAACAGGTCAACATTCACAAGGCCGCAGGGCCAGACGGATTACCAGGACGTGTAGCAATGAAGTGCTTTGTAAGGCTGGTCATGGCTCACATCAACACCATTATCCCAGAAACCCTAGACCCACTCCAATTTGCATACCACCCTAACAGATCCACAGATGATGCAATCTCTATTGCGCTACATACTGGCCTTTCCCACCTGGACAAAAGGAACACTTATGTGAGAATGCTATTCATTGACTACAGCTCAGCTTTCAACACCATAGTGCCCTCAAAGCTCATCAATAAGCTAAGGACCCTGGGACTAAACACCTCCCTCTGCAACTGGATCCTGGACTTCCTGATGGGCCGACGCCAGGTGGTAAGGGTAGGTAGCAACACATCAGCCACGCTGATCCTTAACACAGGCGTCCCTCAGGGGTGCGTGCTCAGTACCCTCCCATACTCCCGGTTCACTCATGACTGCACGGCCAGGCACAACTCCAACACCACCGTCAACAACGATGAGACAGCCTTCAGGGAGGAGGTCAGAGACCTGGCCATGTGGTGCCAGGACAACAACCTATCCCTCAACGTGATCAAGACAAAGGAGATGATTGTGGACTACAGGAAAAAGAGGACCGAGCACGCCCTCATTCTCATCGACGGGGCTGTAGTGGAGCAGGTTGAGAGCTTCAAGTTTTTTGGTGTCCACATCACAAGCAAACTAACATGGTTCAAGCACACCAAGACAGTCGTGAAGAGGGCACGACAAAACCTATTCCCCCTCAGGAGACTGAAAAGATTTGGCATAGGTCCTCAGATCTTGAAAAGGTTCTACAGCTGCACCATCGAGAGCATCCTGACTGGTTGCATCAATGCCTGGTATGGCAACTGCTTGGCCTCCGACCGCAAGGCACTACAGAGGGTAGTGCGATTGGCCCAGTACATCACTGGGGCAAAGCTTCCTGCCATCCAGGACCTCTATACCAGCCGGTGTCAGAGGAAGGCCCTAAAAATTGTCAAAGACTCCAGTCACCCAAGTCATAGACTGTTCTCTCTGCTACCGGTCCAAGAGGCTTCTCAACAGCTTCTACCCCCAAGCCATAAGACTCTTGATCATCTAATCAAATGGCTACCAAGATTATTTGCACTGCCCCCCCCTCCCCCCTCTTTTACACTGCTGCTACTCTCTGTTGTTATCATTTATGCATAGTCACTTTAATAACTCTTCCTACACGTACATATTACCACAATTACCTCGACTAACCGTTGCCCCCACACGTTGACTCTGTACCGGTACCCCCTGTATATGGCCTCGCTATTGTTATTTTACTGCTGCTCTTTAATTACTTGTTACTTTTATTTCATATTCTTATTCATATTTTTTAAAAACATTTTAACTGCATTGTTGGTTAGGGGCTTGTAAGTAAGCATTTCACTGTAAGGTGCACCTGTTGTATTCGGCGCCTGTGACCAATACCATTTGATTTGAACTGTAGTGGCCCAAAAAATAACGAGTTTGTGCTCTTGTATTGTGCCTGACGGACCATGCACAAGCTCCACCACAGTCTGGACCTTCAGTTCCTGATCACAGGACACACCAAGTTTACCCCCGACTTGTTCTTCGGCCTTATCAAGCAGCGCTTCAGAAAGACCAGAGTGAACACTTTGTCTGAGATTGCTGGTGTTGTGAAGGACAGCACTGTGACAGGGGTCAACATCCCACAGCTGGTTGGACTGGAGGATGTTACTGTGCTGGTGGAAAGCTATGGCTGGCAACAACACCTGACTCCGTACTTCAGGCCACTGACTGCCACAGTTCAAGCTCTGCTACAAGACCATGGTGCTTGCCTACGGAGCTGTGAGGGGAACGGCACCTCCGTACCTTCAGGCTCTGATCAGTCCCTACACCCAAACAAGGGCACTGCGTTCATCCACCTCTGGCCTACTGGCCCTCCTGCCTCTGCGGAAGCACAGTTCCCGCTCAGCCCAGTCAAAACTGTTCGCTGCTCTGACACCCCAATGGTGGAACAAGCTCCCTTACGACGCCAGGACAGCGGAGTCAATCACCACCTTCCGTAGACACCTGAAACCCCACCTCTTTAAGGAATACCTGGGATAGGATTAAGTAATCCTTCTACCCCCCCTACCCCCCCCCCCCCCCAAAAAAGATTTAGATGAGTAAAGTGGTTGTTCCACTGGATATCAGAAGGTGAATGCACCAATTTGTAAGTCGCTCTGGATAAGAGCGTCTGCTAAATGACGTAAATGTAAATGCAGTACCAGCACTTCAGGTGAATATAATTTTCATTGCATTGTATGAGGTTATTCTTATTCTTCTTATCTACATTTGGGAGGTGAATTGATGTTGTGCAAGGTTGTAATGTCTTCTCATAATTTTTGTTGTTGTTATTCCCTGTTTTACAGCTTCGATGCTCTGGAGCCTGGTGTTGTTGTTATTCCCTGTTTTACAGCTTCGATGCTCTGGAGCCTGGTGTTGTTGTTATTCCCTGTTTTACAGCTTCGATGCTCTGGAGCCTGGTGTTGTTGTTATTCCCTGTTTTACAGCTTCGATGCTCTGGAGCCTGGTGTTGTTGTTATTCCCTGTTTTACAGCTTCGATGCTCTGGAGCCTGGTGTTGTTGTTATTCCCTGTTTTACAGCTTCGATGCTCTGGAGCCTGGTGTTGTTGTTATTCCCTGTTTTACAGCTTCGATGCTCTGGAGCCTGGTGTTGTTGTTATTCCCTGTTTTACAGCTTCGATGCTCTGGAGCCTGGTGTTGTTGTTATTCCCTGTTTTACAGCTTCGATGCTCTGGAGCCTGGTGTTGTTGTTATTCCCTGTTTTACAGCTTCGATGCTCTGGAGCCTGGTGTTGTTGTTATTCCCTGTTTTACAGCTTCGATGCTCTGGAGCCTGGTGTTGTTGTTATTCCCTGTTTTACAGCTTCGATGCTCTGGAGCCTGGTGTTGTTGTTATTCCCTGTTTTACAGCTTCGATGCTCTGGAGCCTGGTGTTGTTGTTATTCCCTGTTTTACAGCTTCGATGCTCTGGAGCCTGGTGTTGTTGTTATTCCCTGTTTTACAGCTTCGATGCTCTGGAGCCTGGTGTTGTTGTTATTCCCTGTTTTACAGCTTCGATGCTCTGGAGCCTGGTGTTGTTGTTATTCCCTGTTTTACAGCTTCGATGCTCTGGAGCCTGGTGTTGTTGTTATTCCCTGTTTTACAGCTTCGATGCTCTGGAGCCTGGTGTTGTTGTTATTCCCTGTTTTACAGCTTCGATGCTCTGGAGCCTGGTGTTGTTGTTATTCCCTGTTTTACAGCTTCGATGCTCTGGAGCCTGGTGTTGTTGTTATTCCCTGTTTTACAGCTTCGATGCTCTGGAGCCTGGTGTTGTTGTTATTCCCTGTTTTACAGCTTCGATGCTCTGGAGCCTGGTGTTGTTGTTATTCCCTGTTTTACAGCTTCGATGCTCTGGAGCCTGGTGTTGTTGTTATTCCCTGTTTTACAGCTTCGATGCTCTGGAGCCTGGTGTTGTTGTTATTCCCTGTTTTACAGCTTCGATGCTCTGGAGCCTGGTGTTGTTGTTATTCCCTGTTTTACAGCTTCGATGCTCTGGAGCCTGGTGTTGTTGTTATTCCCTGTTTTACAGCTTCGATGCTCTGGAGCCTGGTGTTGTTGTTATTCCCTGTTTTACAGCTTCGATGCTCTGGAGCCTGGTGTTGTTGTCTCCAAGGAGCGTTCAGACTCAGTCTGGACTAGGTTTCAGCTGCTGTGTAACGCCGACATCCTTCCTCCCATAGATGGTCTGCCTGTACAAGAACCACCTGGACTTCACACAGCTAGACAAACATATCTTTCTGAGAAGATCAGGGAGTTTTGCGACAAAGAGGCTATGGACATCACATGCCCTGCACAAAAGTTAAGGGCAGGACAGAAACAGTCTCTCCGAATATAGATTCCCTTGTTCATGCGTGGTTCGGATGGACCAGCCATCAGCACTATCTGCAGTGCCTCTATTCAAATGCTTCTCTCCTAACACACACACTATACGTTGCTGCTACAATTTTTTGTTTATCCTTCTGCTCAGCCACTTTACCCCTGATTGTATCCATATAACTACCTCATCTATCACTGATATCGTTATTGATATTGTTTTTGTACATACTGTATATTTTATTTATATTGATATTGCTACTATGCAAGTAACCATTTGGCTGTCCCATTTACACCTTCTGTAGAGACCCATTCACTTAGCAAGACTTAGCAAAATATTGATGTATAAAATGAATATTGATGTGTGTGGTCGTAACATGATTTTGTGACATACCACAACAATATCAATATATGTGCTGTACATGTGCACCTCACTCAGGTTGCATGGCCTTAACTTATCTATGGAATACTGTGATAAGTGCATGTGTAACGGTATATAAAGTATGCTAATGTACCGGTGTGAAGGCATTTGGGCAGTGGTGTAAAGTACTTAAGTAGAAATACTTTAAAGTACTACTGAAGTAGTTTTTTGTAGTTTCTGTACATTTAATATACATTTTTTGGGGCAACTTTTACTACATGTAACGAGTGTGCTGATAGTCGGGAAGCAAGTTCATGGAGTGCATCATTTAATGACCAAAACAAGAAACACGAACAACGCACAGACAGGAAACAGAAACACCTGAGGAAAGAACCAAGGGGAGAGACAGATATAAAGGACGATAATCAAGGAGGTGATGGAGTCCAGGTGAGTGTCATGAGGCGCTGGTGCGCGAGACGATGGTGACAGGTGTGCCGGGATAACCAGCAGTCTGATGACCTAGAGGAAGGAGAGGGAGTATAATCAGCAGCCTGATGACCTAGAGGTCAGAGAGGGAGTATAATCAGCAGTCTGATGACCTAGAGGAAGGAGAGGGAGGATAATCAGCAGCCTGATGACCTAGAGGAAGGAGAGGGAGTATAACCAGCAGCCTGATGACCTAGAGGAAGGAGAGGGAGTATAATCAGCAGCCTGATGACCTAGAGGTCAGAGAGGGAGGATAACCAGCAGCCTGATGACCTAGAGGAAGGAGAGGGAGGATAATCAGCAGCCTGATGACCTAGAGGAAGGAGAGGGAGTATAACCAGCAGCCTGATGACCTAGAGGAAGGAGAGGGAGTATAATCAGCAGCCTGATGACCTAGAGGTCAGAGAGGGAGGATAACCAGCAGCCTGATGACCTAGAGGAAGGAGAGGGAGGATAATCAGCAGTCTGATGACCTAGAGGGAGGAGAGGGAGTATAATCAGCAGCCTGATGACCTAGAGGAAGGAGAGGGAGTATAATCAGCAGTCTGATGACCTAGAGGTCAGAGAGGGAGGATAACCAGCAGTCTGATGACCTAGAGGCCAGAGAGGGAGGATAACCAGCAGTCTGATGACCTAGAGGCCAGAGAGGGAGTATAATCAGCAGCCTGATGACCTAGAGGTCAGAGAGGGAGTATAATCAGCAGCCTGATGACCTAGAGGTCAGAGAGGGAGTATAATCAGCAGTCTGATGACCTAGAGGAAGGAGAGGGAGTATAATCAGCAGTCTGATGACCTAGAGGAAGGAGAGGGAGGATAATCAGCAGCCTGATGACCTAGAGGTCAGAGAGGGAGGATAACCAGCAGTCTGATGACCTAGAGGTCAGAGAGGGAGGATAACCAGCAGCCTGATGACCTAGAGGTCAGAGAGGGAGTCTAATCAGCAGCCTGATGATCTAGAGGTCAGAGAGGGAGGATAACCAGCAGCCTGATGACCTAGAGGTCAGAGAGGGAGGATAACCAGCAGCCTGATGACCTAGAGGAAGGAGAGGGAGGATAATCAGCAGTCTGATGACCTAGAGGAAGGAGAGGGAGTATAATCAGCAGCCTGATGACCTAGAGGAAGGAGAGGGAGTATAATCAGCAGCCTGATGACCTAGAGGAAGGAGAGGGAGGATAACCAGCAGCCTGATGACCTAGAGGGAGGAGAGGGAGGATAATCAGCAGCCTGATGACCTAGAGGAAGGAGAGGGAGTATAACCAGCAGTCTGATGACCTAGAGGAAGGAGAGGGAGTATAATCAGCAGCCTGATGACCTAGAGGTCAGAGAGGGAGTATAATCAGCAGCCTGATGACCTAGAGGAAGGAGAGGGAGGATAACCAGCAGTCTGATGACCTAGAGGAAGGAGAGGGAGTATAATCAGCAGCCTGATGACCTAGAGGTCAGAGAGGGAGGATAACCAGCAGCCTGATGACCTAGAGGAAGGAGAGGGAGTATAATCAGCAGCCTGATGACCTAGAGGTCAGAGAGGGAGGATAACCAGCAGTCTGATGACCTAGAGGAAGGAGAGGGAGTATAACCAGCAGCCTGATGACCTAGAGGAAGGAGAGGGAGTATAACCAGCAGCCTGATGACCTAGAGGAAGGAGAGGGAGTATAACCAGCAGCCTGATGACCTAGAGGAAGGAGAGGGAGTATAACCAGCAGCCTGATGACCTAGAGGAAGGAGAGGGAGTATAATCAGCAGCCTGATGACCTAGAGGAAGGAGAGGGAGGATAACCAGCAGCCTGATGACCTAGAGGGAGGAGAGGGAGGATAACCAGCAGTCTGATGACCTAGAGGAAGGAGAGGGAGGATAACCAGCAGCCTGATGAAATAGAGGTCAGAGAGGGAGGATAACCAGCAGCCTGATGACCTAGAGGTCAGAGAGGGAGGATAACCAGCAGCCTGATGACCTGGAGGAAGGAGAGGGAGTATAATCAGCAGCCTGATGACCTAGAGGAAGGAGAGGGAGTATAATCAGCAGCCTGATGACCTAGAGGAAGGAGAGGGAGGATAATCAGCAGCCTGATGACCTAGAGGTCAGAGAGGGAGTATAATCAGCAGCCTGATGACCTAGAGGAAGGAGAGGGAGGATAACCAGCAGCCTGATGACCTAGAGGAAGGAGAGGGAGGATAATCAGCAGTCTGATGACCTAGAGGTCAGAGAGGGAGGATAACCAGCAGTCTGATGACCTAGAGGAAGGAGAGGGAGTATAATCAGCAGTCTGATGACCTAGAGGAAGGAGAGGGAGTATAATCAGCAGCCTGATGACCTAGAGGTCAGAGAGGGAGGATAACCAGCAGCCTGATGACCTAGAGGTCAGAGAGGGAGTATAATCAGCAGTCTGATGACCTAGAGGAAGGAGAGGGAGGATAATCAGCAGTCTGATGACCTAGAGGAAGGAGAGGGAGGATAATCAGCAGTCTGATGACCTAGAGGGAGGAGAGGGAGTATAATCAGCAGTCTGATGACCTAGAGGAAGGAGAGGGAGTATAATCAGCAGTCTGATGACCTAGAGGAAGGAGAGGGAGTATAATCAGCAGCCTGATGACCTAGAGGAAGGAGAGGGAGGATAATCAGCAGCCTGATGACCTAGAGGGAGGAGAGGGAGTATACGTGACACTACACTACATTCCTAAAGAAAATAATGTACTTTTTACTCCATACAACTTTTATTTCACTACATTCCTAAAGAAAACAATGTACTTTTTACTCCATACATTTTCCTTGACACCCAAAAGTACTCGTTACATTTTGACGGGAAAATTGTCCAATTCACACACTTATCAAGAGAACATCCCTGGTCATCCCTACTGCATCTGATCCAGCAGACTCACAAAACACAAATGTGTCATGTGTAAATGATGTCTGAGTGTTGGAGTGGCTATCCGTCAATAAAATACAAAAATAACAACAATTGTGCCATCTGGTTTGCTTAATATAAGGAATTTGAAATGGTTTATATTTTTACTTTTACTTTTGATACTTAAGTACATTGTGCCCCTGGCTATCCGTCAATAAAAAGGAAAAATACAATTGTGCCGACTGGTTTAATATAAGGCATTTGAAATGATTGATACTTTTACTCAAGTATGACAATTTAGTACTTTTTCCACCACTGGATGTGGCTGGTGGTTACAGCATTTCTTTCACATGACACATCAATTTAATAAGTTTGTCTAGATAAGTGTCATCTAATATTTATAGCGTATTTTTGTCTGGACACTTTCTGTTTACCTGGAATTGTTCCTAATTGTTGGCTACTACCACTTTTAGTCTTAATCTTTACTACACTACTCACTGTTTAGCACATGACTTCACGTGAATCCTTAAAGAGACGGTTGGGGCTGGTTTAAGAGGGTGTGAACGACGCTGAATTGGTGTAGACAAAGGAGAGCTCTCCAGTAGGTACCCAAACATTCAAAGGCCCTTTTCTCAAAAGTGTGTTTACAAGTTTATCAACTTTCAAAGCAGAATTACTTTCCCATTGTTCCTCAAAAATGCAGTGTATGATATACCATTTTGTAGGTGGTCAGTCACATATTACCCTTTAGATTACACAGAAACACAAAGAATTTGAAAACAAACCCAATTTTGATAAACTCCCATATCTATTGGGTGAAATACCACAGTGTTCCATCACAGCAGCAAGATGTGTGACCTGTTGCCACAAGAAAAGGTCAACCAGTGAAGAACAAACACCTTTGTAAATACAACCCATATTTATGTTTATTTATTTTCCCTTTTGTACTTTAACTATTTGCACATAATATGACATTTGAAATGTCTTTATTCTTTTGGAACCTTTGTGAGTGTAATGTTAATTTTTATAGTTTATTTCACTTTTGTTTATTATCTACCTCACTTGCTTTGGCAATGTTAACATATGTTTCCCATGCCAATAAAGCCCCTTGAATTGAATTTGAATTGAGAGAGAGAGAGAGAGAGAGAGGAGAGAGAGAGAGAGAGAGAGAGAGAGAGAGAGAGAGAGAGAGAGAGAGAGAGGAGGGGGGATAGCAGGAAGTGAGAGGACATTTGGGAAAGGGGGAGAGAGACGTGGCGAGAGAGAGGAAGGGAGAAAAATAAAGGGTCAGAAAGGGAGGGAAAGAGAGATGAGAGATGGATAGATAGATTGATGCCTCATGACTTCTGACAGTCAGTGGAGTAATTACACACTGGGTCTGACAGTAAACCTGTGTGTGTGTGTGTGTGTGTGTGTGTGTGTGTGTGTGTGTGTGTGTGTGTGTGTGTGTGTGTGTGTGTGTGTGTGTGTGTGTGTGTGTGTGTGTGTGTGTGTGTGTGTGTGTGTGTGTGTGTGTGTGTGTGTGTGTGTGTGTGTGTGTGTGTCAGCCACAAAAAAACATTAATGCTCTCTGTATGTAGGGCAGCTTTGTCGATATATCTTGCTGGTTATCCACTCTTTGCAACTCATCTAACTTATCTTCCTCCTCTCCTCTCCCTCCTCACCGTCATCCTCTCTCTCTCTCTCTCTCTCTCTCTCTCGCTCTCTCTCTCTCCTCATCCCTCTCCTTTTCACTTTCCTCACCTCTTTATATTATATACTGACCTTAGATCAATATCTAGGGGTGACCTCATCCTACTACTCTACTTCCTGTTTCCGGCAGTGCGTTTCCTGGGCTGTCTGGAGGCATTGGTGTCGTGCAGCACCAGCCCCCCCCCCCCAGAGCAGCATGGTGATTGGCTGGAGGGAGGCGCCGCCTTCCTCAGAGTCACCGCCGTCCTGGGATGAATCTGACAGGTACTCACAACTCCTCCCAAGTTCTAATATCTATCCTTACTTCTCATTTGGTGTAACCACTGCAAGCACTAATATCCTTCTCTGATTATACATATGGTGGCTGCAACCAGACAACAAGTTGTTGCTGTGGAAACCCTATGTGATCTCTAAACCAATCAGAGGTCACATGAGCAGTGTTACGCTTCATAGTGGGCAAGAAACAGCTGATCAGCTTCTCCAAGGACAAGGTGAGAGAGAAGAAGAAGAGGAGGAGTGGAGACTGTGTGTAGTATTGTAATGTTGTTATGTGTCATAGACATATGCATTAGATTAAATATGCAGGCCTTAATCTAAAATAAATTATAAAGATTTTGGCATAGACTTATTTATTTTTATGAAGACTTTAAGACAACTTTCCCTCTCTTCTCTCAGGTTGTGGGATGTGGCTAGTCAGCTGTGTATTCAGCGTACCGCTGGCATCTTACTCCATACGGCGCGCTCGCACCTCCTCTTCTCCTTCAACAGTCTGCTCCTGTAAGGGCACAAGGCGAGACCCAAATACAGACACAGGAGGCAGATGGTTGAGCTCCGATATTTATTAAACCAAAAGGGGGAGGCAAAAGGTAGATCTGGGACAGGCGAGAGTTCATAAACCAGGTCAGAGTCCAAACAGTACCAGGCAATAGGCAGGCTCGAGGTCAGAACAGGCAGGGGTCAGAAACCAGATCCGAGTCCAAAACAGTACAAGGGGATAGGCAGGCTTGAAGTCAGAACAGGCAGAGTGGTCAGGCAGGCGCATACGGCGTCAGGACAGGCAAGGGTCAAAACCAGGAGGGCTAGGGAAAAAACAAAGACTGGGAAAAATAGGAGCTAGGAGAAACGCTGGTTGACTTGGCAAAACAAGATGAACTGGCACAGAGAGACAGGAAACACAGGGATAAATATACCGGGGACTAATGGGGAAAAAAGGAGACACCTGGAGGTGGGTGGAGACAATCACAAGGACAGGTGAAACAGATCAGGGCATGACAGCTCCTCCTCAGGAGAGTCACCAGCCATGAGAACCCTGTCACATGCTTCCTCTATAAGAGCCTGTTCAGACAGGTACACACACAGGAACACATGCACAGTCATCTACACCTACATGCTTTCTCTCTCCCCATCTCTCTTTCTCTCTCTGTCTGACTCTCCCCATCTCCTTCTCTCTCTCGTCCCACCCGTGCTTCTCTCTCCTTTCTCTATCCTCTCCCCATCTCTCTTTCTCTCTCTGTCTGACTCTCCCCATCTCCTTCTCTCTCTCGTCCCACCCGTGCTTCTCTCTCCTTTCTCTATCCTCTCCCCATCTCTCTTTCTCTCTCTGTCTGACTCTCCCCATCTCCTTCTCTCTCTCGTCCCACCCGTGCTTCTCTCTCCTTTCTCTATCCTCTCCCCATCTCTTTTTCTCTCTCTGTCTGACTCCCCCATCTCTTTCTCTCTCTCTTCCCACCCCTGCCTCTCTCTCCTTTCTCTATCCTCTCCCCACCTCTCTCTCTCTCTCTCCCCAACCTCCCTCTCCCCCCTTTCTCTTCTGTCTCTCTCTCTCTCTCTCTCTTTTCTCTCTCTCTCTCTTCCCCCTTCGCTGTCTCTCAGGTGATCAGCAGTGACTCTGGCTCCTCAGTGATCTGTTGGCTGGTGGACACAGGTCAGAAGGTCAAGCAGTTCCACCGTTGTCATGGTGATGCTGAGATCTCCACAATGGCGTTGGACAGGATACAGGCACCTGTTCACCGGCAGCTCAGACGGAGTAGACGTGGTCACTCATAACATCAATGAATGTAGGCAGTCCCCATAAGCATGAAATATATAAACACTAAGACATTGACATTGATCCATTCTAATGTTGAAAGGGATTCTGTAGAGATTCATTGTGTATAATATGTAGATGTATCTAATGCATCCACAGATAAATATAAATATAATACATGTTCAATAATATCATCTCCTATAGAACGGACCTTAATATGTTGGCAAAATTGCATTGAAATGGAAGAATTGGGTGAGCTGGAATAGATGCCAATACAATTGTTTTGAAACAGTTGTTTATTGAGCAGTCCTGACGTGGAAGTTTACATGTATATATATATATATACATTTAAAAATATATATATTTTGGCCCTTTTTCTCCCCAACTGGTAGTTACAGTCTTGTCCCATCGGTGCAGCTCCCGTACGGACTCGGGAGAGGCGAAGGTTGAGAGCCGTTTGTCCTCCGAAACAAGACCCAGTCAAGCCGCACTGCTTCTTGGCTCAATGCCCGCTTAACCCGGAAGCCAGCCGCACCAATGTGTCGGAGGGCATTGTCATGTGGCCCACCACATGAGTAGCTAGTGCGCGATGAGACAAGAACATATCTGCCGGCCAAACCCTCCACTAACCCGGATGACGCTGGGCCAATTGTGCGCCGCCCCATGGGTCTCCCGGTCGCGGCCGGCTGCGACAGAGCCTGGACTCTAACCAGGATCTCTAGTGGCACAGATAGCACTGTGATGCAGTGCCTTAGACCACTGCACCACTCGGGAGGCCTGACGTGGAAGTTTTAAGCAGAAGCAGGGTTGATCGGAGGCTATCTGACATTTGACTCTTTGTGAAACTTGTTTAATCTTCTCTGCTAGTGTTTCTGTTGTGTCAGGAGCTTTCTGGTCTGTTAGCTGCCGGCTGTGTTTACTTGTGTTTGTCTGTCTGTGAACGTTTCTCTGACTTTGTCTGTGTGTGTACAGTGCCTTGCAAAAGTATTCACACACAATGGATTTTTATTTGGATTTCATGTAATGGACATACACAAAATAGTCCAAATAGGTGAAGTGAAATATATATATATATTTTTTAAATAAATAAACAAACGGAAAAGTGTTGCGTGTATATATTCACCCCTTTGCTATGAAGCCCCTAAATAAGATCTGGTGCAACCAATTACCTTCAGAAGTCACGTAATTAGTTAAATAAAGTCCACATGTGTGCAATCTAAGTGTCACATGATCTCAGTATATATACACCTGTTCTGAAAGGCCCCAGAGTCTGCAACACCACTAAGCAAGGGGCACCACCAAGCAAGCAGCACCATGAAGACCAAGGTGCTCTCCAAACAGGTCAGGGACAAAGTTGTGGAGAAGTACAGTTTCCAATTTACAGTTTAGTCATTTAGCAGACGCTCTTATCCAGAGCGACTTACAGTAGTGAATGCATACATTTCATACATTTTTTTCTCCGCACTGGAGGACGTCTCTGCTAAAACACCCTGTTCTGATCTAGAATAAGATTAAACAAACAGATCAGGGTTGGGTTATAAAAAAATATCAGAATCTTTGAACATCCCACGGAGCACTATTAAATCCATTATTAAAAAATTGAAAGAATATAGCACCACAGCAAACCTGACAAGAGAGGGCCACCCACCAAAACTCAAGGACCAGGCAAGGAGGGCATTAATCAGAGAGGCAACAGAGGCCAAAGATAACACTGAAGGAGCTGCAAAGCTCCACAGCGGAGATTAGGGTATCTGTCCATAGGACCACTTTAAGCCATACACTCCACAGAGTTGGGCTTTACGGAAGACTGGCCAGAAAAAAATAAGCAAACATGTTTGGTGTTCGCCAAAAGGCATGTGGGAGACTCCCCAAACATATGGAAGAGGGTACTCTGGACAGATGAGACTAAAACTGAGCTTTTTGGATATCAAGGAAAACGCTATGGCACAAACCCAACACCTCTCATCACCCCGAGAACATCATCCTCACAGTGAAGCATGGTGGTGGCAGCATCATGCTGTGGGGATGTTTTTCATCGGCAGGGACTGGGAAACTGGTCAGTATTGAAGGAATGATGGATGACACTAAATACAGGGAAATTCTTGAGGGAAACCTGTTTCAGCCTTCCAGAGATTTGAGACTGGGACGGAGGTTCACCTTCCATCAGGACAATGACCCTAAGCCTACTGCTAAAGCAACACTTGAGTGTTTTAAGAGGAAACATTTAAGTGTCTTGGAATGGCCAAGTCAAAGCCCAGACCTCAATCCAATTGAGAATCTGTGGTATGACTTAAAGATTGCTGTACACCAGCGGAACCCATCCAACTTGAAGGAGCTGGAGCAGTTTTGCCTTGAAGAATGGGAAAAATCCCAGCGTCTTGTTTGTTTCACAATAACAAATATTTTTCATCTTCAAAGTGGTAGACATGTTGTATAAATCAAATTATACAAATCCCCCCCAAAATCTATTTTAATTCCAGCTTGTAAGGCAACAAAATAGGAAAAATGCCAAGGGGAGTGAATACTTTCGCAAGCCACTGTACCTGTGTCTCTGTCCTTCTGTTAGTCTAGAGTTTAAGCCTCTGTCTCTTTTTGTTTGTCAAGGTGTCTGTCTGTCTGTCTGTCTCTGTCTGATTTTTCATTAATGTGTCTGACGCGAAGGATATACTGTTTCTCTCAGACCAGGCCCAAATCCCCGTCATTCGCATGAAGAAAAGACAGAGATACAAGGGGTGCAGATCCGGGTGCCTTGTGAGAATTCGTCACTGAGTGGGTAACACGCCTCTGCCATCCGTTCTATTGGCCAAAGTGTAATCACTGGAGAATAAACTCGATGAGCTCCGTTCGAGTCTATCCTACCAACGGGACATAAAAAAATGTAGTATCTTATGTTTCACCAAGTTGTGGCTGAATGACGACACAGATAATATGCAGTTGGCTGAGTTTTCTGCTCATTGCCAGGACAGAACAGTAAGACTACATCCGGTAAGACGAGGGGTGGTAGTGTGTCTATTTGTCAATAACAGCTGGTGCGCAATGTCTAATATTAAAGAAGTCTCAAGGTATTGCTCGCCTGAGGTACAGTACCTCATGATAAGCTGTAGACCACACTATCGACCAAGAGAGTTTTCATCCGTCTTTTTACCACCACAAACCAAGGCTGGCACTAAGCCCGCACTCAACAAGCAGTACAAGGCCATAAGCAAACAAGAAAATGCTCATCCAGAAGCAGCGCTCTTAGTGGCCGGGAACTTTAATGCGGGCAATATCAAGGCACAAGACGAGACCCAAATGCAGACACAGGAGGCAGATGGTTGGAGTCTTACAATGTTTATTAATCCAAAGGGGTAGGCAAGATAATGGTCGTAGACAGGCAAAAAGGTCAAAACCAGATCAGAGTCCAGGAGGTACAGAGTGGCCGACAGGCTCGTGGTCAAGGCAAGCAGAATGGTCAGGCAGGCGGGTACAAAGTCCAGAAACAGGCAAGAGTCAAAACCGGGAGGACTAGAAAAAGGAGAAAGCAAAAAGCAGGAGAACGGGGAAAAACGCTGGTTGACTTGGAAACATACAAGACGAACTGGCACAGAGAGACAGGAAACACAGGGATAAATACACCGGGGAAAACAAGCGACACCTGGAGGGGGTGGAGACAATAACGAGGACAGGTGAAACTTATCAGGGTATGACAGGCAGACTTAAATCTGTTTTATCTCATTTCTACCAGTATGTCACATGAGCAACCAGAGGAAAAAAAAAAACTCTAGACCACCTTTACTCCACACACAGAGACGCAAACAAAGCTCTCCCTCGCCCTCCATTTGGCAAATCTGACCATAATTATATCCTCCTGATTCCTGCTTTTCAAGCAAAAACTAAAGCAGGAAGTACCAGTGACTCGCTCATAACGGAAGTGGTCAGATGACGCGGATGCTATGCTACAGGACTGTTTTGCTAGCACAGACTGGAATATGTTCCGGAATTCATCCAATGGCATTGAGGAGTATACCACCTCAGTCCCCGGCTTCATCAATAAGAGCATCGACGACGTCGTCCCCACACTGACTGTACGTACATATTATAACGTCGGTTGAAAGGAGAGGACCAAAGTGCAGCGTGGTGAGCGTACATATTATTTTTATTAGAAAAGATGCCGAACAAAACAATAAACACTACCCAACAAACCGTGAAGCTAAAGGCTATGTGCCATAAAGAAAGTCAACTTCCCACAACACAAGGAGGGAAAAGGGCTACCTAAGTATGGTTCCCAATCAGAGACAACGATAGACAGCTGTCCCTGATTGAGAACCATACCCGGCCAAAACATAGAAAATAAAGAAAATAGAAAAAGGAACGTAGAATGCCCACCCTAGTCACACCCTGGCCTAACCAAAATAGAGAATAAAACCCTCTCTATGGCCAGGGCGTGACACATATCCCAACCAGAAACCATATATTACAGGTAACATCTGCACCGAGCTAAAGGCTAGAGCTACCGCTTTCAAGGAGCGGGTGTCACGGTTGTCGTCGGTGAATGAGGACCAAAACGCAGCAGGTACGTGAATGCTCATCTTGATTTTTAATTATCTTCAAAAATGAACATACAAAATAACAAAACCGAAAAACGAACAACCAACAGTCTGGCAAAGCAAAGCTCAACACAGAACAATTCCCCACAACCCCAAAGACAAACACACACACCTATATAGGACTTCCAATCAAAGGCAACTATACACACCTGCCTTCAATTGGAAGTCCCAATCATCAACCCAACATTTAACAAACACAAACCCCCTGCCACATCCTGACCTAGACTAAGCAATACGCCCTCTGCTGGTCAGGACGTGACAGTACCCCCCCCTCAAGGTGCAGACTCCAGGATGCACCTAAAAAAGAAAAACAAGAAAATCCCCAATACCCCAACAAAAACCCAACAAACAATAACCCCTAAACCATAAGGGAGGGAAGGGAGGGTGGCTGCCGTCAACGACGGCACTGTGCTACACCCTCCCTCCCCAACCCACCTATCCTGGAGGTGGCTCAGGTGCAGGCCGTTCCAGGCAGTCGGGCCACTCTGGCAGCTCGGGACAGTCTGGGCAGTCTGGCAACTGGGGACAGTCGGGGCAGTCTGGCAACTGGGGACAGTCTGGCAACTGGGGACGGTCTGGGCAGTCTGGCAACTGGGGACGGTCTGGGCAGTCTGGCAACTGGGGACGGTCTGGGCAGTCTGGCAACTGGGGACGGTCTGGGCAGTCTGGCAACTGGGGACGGTCTGGGCAGTCTGGCAACTGGGGACGGTCTGGGCAGTCTGGCCACTCCGGCAGGTCAGGGCAGTCTGGCCACTCCGGCAGGTCAGGGCAGTCTGGCCACTCCGGCAGGTCAGGGCAGTCTGGCCACTCCGGCAGGTCAGGGCAGCCTGGCCACTCCGGCAGGTCAGGACAGCCTGGCCACTCCGGCAGGTCAGGGCAGCCTGGCCACTCCGGCAGTTCAGGGCAGCCTGGCCACGCCGGCAGGTCAGGGCAGCCTGGCCACGCCGGCAGGTCAGCGCAGTCTGGCCACTCCGGCAGTTCAGCGCAGTCTGGCCACTCCGGCAGTTCAGCGCAGTCTGGCCACTCCGGCAGTTCAGCGCAGTCTGACCTCTCTGGCGACTGTTGACTGGCGGGCAGCTCTGACGACTGTTGACTGGCGGGCAGCTCTGACGACTGTTGACTGGCGGGCAGCTCTGACGACTGTTGACTGGCGGGCAGCTCTGATGACGACTGTTGACTGGCGGGCAGCTCTGATGACGACTGTTGACTGGCGGGCAGCTCTGTCAAACAGCCCTTGTGCCCCCCCTAAAAAAATTATTGGGGGTGCCTCTCGGTCTCCCTTACCTCGCCAGCCTTCTTCCGCTGCTTGGTCCTTTGTTGGTGGGGAATTCTGTCACGGTTGTCGTCGGTGAATGAGGACCTGCTCTGCATTATTTGGTGTTTTACGTTGTACACGGAGGATATTTTTGCAAAATTCTGCATGCAGTCTCAACTTGGTGTTTGGTGTTCTCTCTCTCTCTCTCTCTCTCTCTCTCTCTCTCTCTCTCTCTCTCTCTCTCTCTCTCTCTCTCTTTCTGCTGGATGTTAACAGTATTCACAGTATTCAGTGTTCAGCACTGCGATGACATCCTCAGTGCCGCATTCCTGCCCCTCAGACCTTCGTCACAGGTGTGTGTGTGTGTGTGTGTGTGTGTGTGTGTGTGTGTGTGTGTGTGTGTGCGCGCTTGTGTGTGTGTGTGTGTGTGTACAGTATGTGTCTCTGTGTGGGTGGACTTCCATGCCTCAGAGTGTGTTAGAATGAAAGAACTGCTCGAGCAACGGAAGGAGAGAAATAGAGAACAAATCCATCAAAGTAAAAAATATCTGGGAGCGATTAGCTGCTGATTAAAGTGAGTTGTGTTATGAAAGGCATCGCGCTCCCACTGTCTCTCTGCTAGGGAGCTGTGTGTGTGCGCATGTGTGTGTGCATGTATGTGTGTGCGTGCGCGCGTGTGTGTGTGTGTGCACGTGTGCCTGTATGTGTGTGCGTGTGCAAGTGTGTGAGTGTATATGTGTGTTTGGGCGTTATCTGCCTGTCAGGCCCACAGGCACACAGTCTGAACTCAAACTCAACTCTGACTGCGCATCATGGCTTTGATTAAGCACTAATGTGTACCCACAGAGAATAACCCATCAGAACAACTAGGAGCTGAATCTTAATGTTTACTGAGCCATCAGAACAACTAGGAGCTGAATCTTAATGTTTACTGAGCCATCAGAACAACTAGGAGCTGAATCTTAATGTTTACTGAGCCATCAGAACAACTAAGAGCTGAATCTTAATGTTTACTGAGCCATCAGAACAACTAAGAGCTGAATCTTAATGTTTACTGAGCCATCAGAACAACTAGGAGCTGAATCTTAATGTTTACTGAGCCATCAGAACAACTAGGAGCTGAATCTTAACGTTTATTTCACTAATCTTCCATTGACATCCGTTCAGGATTTACCGGGAACTTTGAGATGCAGGTGCTTATCTGGGGGATTCTGCCCTAAAACCATTACTTAGACCTATAGAATGGTTTTACTGTTATGAATACACACGTCTTTATAGAGAGGCCTCTCCTGTGTCGAGGACTGAAGAGTTGATCTATTATAAAGACTGTTCCATGAAACAAAAATGGATACCTCCTCCATAGAAATGTCTTCAGCTAAACTACAGTTTAGTTCTGAGATTCTGTGGCAATGTTCCCGTTTAGAGGTACTGCACAGACTACACTAATCGTTGCACAATGGCTACACTGTGAAAGATTCACTGCAGTGATGAGTACAAGGCGAAGGAAAAGAAGAGAGAGGGAGAGAAGAGGGAACATTTAGGGGAAAATAATGAGAGAACACTTTGGGCAGATAAAGAGAAATGGAATGGAAGAAAAACATATTGTTTCTGTTAGATGAGAAAACTTGTGAAAAGAAAGATAGAACAAGATACTTTCAAAAACGTATTTCTCTCCTTCCCACTTTCTTTCTCTCTCTCTCTCTGTCGCTCTCTCACCCACTCTCTCCATGCCCTTTACATATGCCCCTTTTCCAAATGTACTCTTTGTCTCACTCTCCTTCTTCCCCCTCTCTCTTTCGCTCTGTTTCTTTCTTTCTTTCTCTCACTCCCTCCCTCCTTCCCTTAACCCCCCTCTCTCTCCCTCCTTCCCTTAACCCCCCTCTCTCTCCCTCCTTCCCTCCACCCCCCCTCGCTCTCTCTCTCTCCCTCCTTGTCTCCACCCCCCTCGCTCTCTCTGCCTCCTTCCCTCCGTCCCCCCCTCTCTCTATCTCCCTCCTTGCCTCCAACTCCCTCACTCTCTCTCCCTCCTTCCCTCCACCCCCTCTCTCTCCCTCCTTCCCTCCACCCCCCCTCGCTCTCTCTCTCACTCCTTCCCTCCACCACCTCTCTCTCCCTCCTTCCCTCCACCCCCCTCTCTCTCTCACTCCTTCCCTCCACCCCCTCTCTCTCCCTCCTTCCCTCCACCCCCTCGCTCTCTCTCTCCTTCTCTCCACCCCATCTCTCTCCCTCCTTCCCTCCAGCCCCTCGCTCTCTCTCTCACTCCTTCCCTCCACCCCCCCTCTCCCCCTCCTTCTGTCCAGCCCCTCGCTCTCTCTCTCACTCCTTCCCTCCACCCCCCCTCTCCCCCTCCTTCCCTCCACCCCCCCTCCTTCCCTCCACACCCCCCCTCTCTCTCTCCCTGGATTATCCTAATTCCCAAATTCAATTATGTTTATTAGCTCTCCCTGTGTGACAGAGAGGGAAATGGATCTCAGTAGTCTTCATCTCAGGCCTGAAGTAGGGAGTGTGTTTGTGTGTGTACTCTTGTGCGTGTGCTCACTTGTATGCGCATATGTCTGTGTATGAGTGTGTGTGTGTATGGGTCTTTGGGTATGTGTGCATGAGAATCAGAATGCAGGAGAACATTTGGCTGTTTTGGGGATTGTACTCACCTCATCAATATTCAAACTCTGTGCAGCGCTTTGCTTGGCCGCTCCTCACGCTCCAACACTCACGGCCTGACACAGCAGGCACAGCAAGTTATTCTCCCTCCTCCTTCACTTCTCACCCCTTATTTCACCCCACAAGCAGGATCTCTCTTTTCTTCATCCTTTCTTCCCTATTCACCTCATCATCTCACACATTTACCTAAAAGAGGTTTGGGACATAAGAAGTCAGGGTAATTAAAGCTTCTTAAACGTAAACGTTTCCCTCTACATAATAATAATAATAATCTACATAATACGACCAGCCTGGAAAAGTAAGGCATAAACCTCCATGTTGTTTTGTTCTCTATATGTTTGACCTGTTTTGGCTGTTCGACTAGTTCTGTCTGGTTGACTAGTTCTGCTGTAGGCCTGTCTTAATGTAAATGTGATGGGCATGGGGCATAAGGTCACACGTAAAGTGACGTCATGTATCCTGGAGACATGTTAGATCACAGCACTGTGGGTGAGTAATGTCATTATGACTGCATGGGGTATTCCTCTAGCCTCTGGTCCCTCCCTCCCTCCCTCCCTCCCTCCCTCCCTCCCTCCCTCCCTCCCTCCCTCCCTCCCTCTCCTCTTTCTCTCCCTCCCTCCCTCCCTCCCTCCCTCCCTCCCTCCCTCCCTCCCTCCCTCCCTCCCTCTCCTCTTCTCCCTCCCTCCCTCCCTCCCTCCCTCCCTCCCTCCCTCCCTCCCTCCCTCCCTCCCTCCCTCCCTCCCTCTCCTCTTTCTCTCCCTCCCTCCCTCCCTCCCTCCCTCCCTCCCTCCCTCCCTCCCTCCCTCCCTCCCTCCCTCCCTCCCTCCCTCTCTCTCTCTCTCTCCCTCCCTCCCTCCCTCCCTCCCTCCCTCCCTCCCTCCCTCCCTCCCTCCCTCCCTCCCTCCCTCCCTCCCTCCCTCCCTCCCTCTCCTCTTTCTCCCTCCCTCCCTCCCTCCCTCCCTCCCTCCCTCCCTCCCTCCCTCCCTCCCTCTCCTCTTTCTCTCGCTCTCTCTCTCTCTCTCCCTCCCTCCCTCCCTCCCTCCCTCCCTCCCTCCCTCCCTCCCTCCCTCCCTCCCTCCCTCCCTCCCTCCCTCCCTCTCCTCTTTCTCTCCCTCCCTCCCTCCCTCCCTCCCTCCCTCCCTCCCTCCCTCCCTCCTTCTCTCGCTCTCTCTCTCTCTCTCTCCCTCCCTCCCTCCCTCCCTCCCTCCCTCCCTCCCTCCCTCCCTCCCTCCCTCCATCTCCTCTTTCTCTCTCTCTCTCCCTCCCTCCCTCCCTGCCACCCTACCCTCCCTTCATCTCCTCCTTCTCTCTCTCTCTCTCTCTCTCTCACTCTCTCTCCCTCTCTCCCTCCCTCCCTGCCACCCTCCCTCCCTCCATCTCCTCCCTCCCTCCCTCCATCTCCTCCCTCCCTCCCTCCCTCCCTCCCTGCCACCCTCCCTCCCTCCCTCCCTCCCTCCCTCCCTCCCTCCCTCCCTCCCTCCCTCCCTCCCTCCCTCCCTCCCTCCCTCCCTCCCTCCCTCCCTCCCTCCCTCCCTCCCTCCATCTCCTCTTTCTCTCTCTCTCTCCCTCCCTCCCTGCCACCCTACCCTCCCTTCATCTCCTCCTTCTCTCTCTCTCTCTCTCACTCTCTCTCCCTCTCTCCCTCCCTCCCTCCCTGCCACCCTCCCTCCCTTCATCTCCTCCCTCCCTCCCTCCCTCCCTCCATCTCCTCCCTCCCTGCCACCCTCCCTCCCTCCCTCCCTCCCTCCCTCCCTCCCTCCCTCCCTCCCTCCCTCCCTCCCTCCCTCCCTCCCTCCCTCCCTCCCTCCCTCCCTCCCTCCCTCCCCTCCCTCCATCTCCTCTTTCTCTATCTCTCCCTCCCTCCCTCCCTGCCACCTTCCCTCAATCTCTTCTTTCTCTCTCTTCATCTTCTTCTCTCTCTCTCTCTCTTTAGCCTGTGCTGCTCACCTGCAGTGAAGCAGAGCCTTTTTCTCTGTGTATCTGTATCTCCCCTCCTTCACTTCTCTCCTCCTCTACCCATTCCCACGCTGTGAGCCTCCTGGGAGTCTGTCTGTGCACACTGCAGGAGACTGGGAGAGAGACCGAGAGAGAAGTGGGGGAGAGAAAAAGTATTATCATGGTTGCTGTGTAGATGTAGTGAGGAGAGAGAGGCAGTGATAACAGCTAGTGGATATAGCAGGCCCCTGGGCAGCATGAATAATGCAATGAGCTCCCTCAATGGGGATCACACAAACCTTCTTCAACTGTTCTCACACTCCTCATCCTCCTTCTCTCTCCCTCCTCCGCCTGCTCCTTCTCTCTCCCTCCCCCTACTGATCCTTCTCTCTCCCTTCCCCTACTGCTCCTTCTCTCTCCCTCCTCCGCCTGCTCCTTCTCTCTCCCTCCCCCTACTGCTCCTTCTCTCTCCCCCTACTGCTCCTTCTCTCTCCCCCTACTGCTCCTTCTCTCTCCCTCACCCTACTGCTGCTTCTCTCTCCCTCCTCCTCCTGCTCCTTCTCTCTCCCTTCCCCTACTGCTCCTTCTCTCTCCCTCCTCCTCCTGCTCCTTCTCTCTCCCTTCCCTTACTGCTCCTTCTCTCTCCCTTCCCCTACTGCTCCTTCTCTCTCCCCCTCCTGCTCCTTCTCTCTCCCTCCTCCTCCTGCTCCTTCTCTCTCCCTTCCCCTACTGCTCCTTCTCTCTCCCCCTACTGCTCCTTCTCTCTCCCTCCTCCTCCTGCTCCTTCTCTCTCCCTTCCCCTACTGCTCCTTCTCTCTCCCCCTACTGCTCCTTCTCTCTCCCTCCTCCTCCTGCTCCTTCTCTCTCCCTTCCCCTACTGCTCCTTCTCTCTCCCCCTACTGCTCCTTCTCTCTCCCTCCTCCTCCTGCTCCTTCTCTCTCCCTTCCCCTCCTGCTCCTTCTCTCTCCCTTCCCCTACTGCTCCTTCTCTCTCCCCCTACTGCTCCTTCTCTCTCCCCCTACTGCTCCTTCTCTCTCCCTTCCCCTCCTGCTCCTTCTCTCTCCCTTCCCCTACTGCTCCTTCTCTCTCCCTCCTCCTCCTGCTCCTTCTCTATCCCTTCCCCTACTGCTCCTTCTCTCTCCCTCCCCCTACTGCTGCTTCTCTCAATGCAAGGGTCTTTATTGGCATGGGAAACATATGTTAACATTGCCAAAGCAAGTGAAGTAGATAATAAACGGAAGTGAAATAAACAATAAAAATGAACAGTAAACATTACACTCACAGAAGTTCCAAAAGAACAAAGACATTTCAAATGTCATATAATATACAGTTGAAGTCAGAAGTTTACATACACTTAGGTTGGAGTCATTAAAACTCGTTTTTCAACCACTCCACAAATTTCTTGTTAACAAACTATAGTTTTGGCAAGTCGGTTAGGACATCTACTTTGTGCATGACACAATAATTTTTCCAACAAATATTTACAGACAGATTATTTCACTTACAATTCACTGTATCACAATTCCAGCAGGTCATTTGAGTCAATTGGAGGTGTACCTGTGGATGTATTTCAAGGCCTACCTTCAAACTCAGTGCCTCTTTGCTTGATATCATGGGAAAATCAAAAGATATCAGCCAAGACCTCAGAAAATAAATTGTAGACCTCCACAAGTCTGGTTCATCCTTGGGAGCAATTCACAAACGCCTGAAGGTACCAGGTTCATCTGTACAAACAATAGTACACAAGTATAAACACCATGGGACCATGCAGCCATCATACCGCTCAGGAAGGAGACGCGTTCTGTCTCCTAGAGATGAACGTACTTTGGTGCGAAAAGTGCAAATCAATCCCAGAACAACAGCAAAGGACTTTGTGAAGATGCTGGAGGAAACAGGTACAAAAGTATCTATATCCACAAAACTTATTGTGGGAAGTTTGTGGAAGGCTACCCGAAACATTTGACCCAAGTTAACCAATTTAAAGGCAATGCTACCAAATACTAATTGAGTGTATGTAAACTTCTGACCCAATGGGAATATGATGAAAGAACTAAAAGCTGAAATAAATAATTCTATCTACTATTATTCTGACATTTCACATTTTTTAAATAAAGTGTTGATCCCAAACTGACCTAAGACAGGGTATTTTTACTAGGATTAAATGTCAGGAATTGTGAAAACTGAGTTTCAATGTATTTGGCTAAGGTGTATGTAAACTTCCAACTTCAAATGTATAGATACAGTGTTGTAACAATGTACAAATAGTTAAAGTACAAAAGGGAAAATAAATAAGCATAAATATGGGTTGTATTTACAATGGTGTTTGTTCTTCACTGGTTGTCCTTTTCTTGTGGCAACAGGTCACAAATCTTGCTGTTGTGATTGTACACTGTGGTATTTCACCCAAGAGATAAGTGAGTTTATCAAAATTGGGTTTGTTTTCAAATTCTTTGTGGATCTGTGTAATCTGAGGGAAATACGTTTCTCTAATATGGTCATCAATTTGGCAGGAGGTTAGGAAGTGCAGCTCAGTTTCTCTCTCTCCCTCCTCTCTCATATCAAATCAAATCAAATGTTATTGGTCATAAACACATGGTTAGCAGGTGTTAATGCAAGTGTAGCGAAATGCTTGTGCTTCTAGTTCCAACCATGCAGTAATATCTAACAAGTAATCTAACAATTCCCCAACAACTACCTAATACACACAAATCTAAAGGGGTGAATGAGAATATGTACATACTGTATAAGTATATGGATGAGCGATGGCCGAGCGGCATAGGCAAGGTGAATTAGATGGTATAAAATACAGTATATACATGTGATTTAAGTAATGTAAGATATGTAAACATTATTTAAAGTGGCATTGTTTAAAGTGACTAGTGATCCATTTATTAAAGCGTCCAGTGATTGGGTCTCAATGAGATAGAAGCTGTTTTTCAGTATCTCGATCCCAGCTTTGTTAACCTGTACTGACCTCGCCTTCTGGATGGTAGCGGGGTGAACAGGCAGAGGCTCGGGTGGTTGTTGTCCTTGATGATATTTTTGGCCTTCCTGTGACATCGGGTGGTGTAGGTGTCCTGGAGGGCAGGTAGTTTGCCCCCGGTGATGCGTTGTGCAGACCACACCACCCTCTGGAGAGCCTTGCGGTTGAGGGTGGTGCAGTTGCCTTACCAGGCTGTGATACAGCCCGACAGGATGTTCTCGATTGTGCATCTGTTAAAGTTTGTCAGGGTTTTGGGTGACAAGCCACATTTCTTCAGCCTCTTGAAGTTGAAGAGGGTTGCTGTTGCGCTGTGAAAGAGCTGGTTGATAAAGAACAGCTTTCCCGTACCTGTTCAGGATGTTGCAGGTAATAAATATGGCAGCCAGTGTAATTCCCCTCGTCTGTCCTTAAGAGCACAAGCAGCTGATGGATGAAGGTGGACAAGGCCGTCTGTCAATCATCCACATTTATATCACCGCTCTACTCCATCATGATGGATAGGAAGGAATATCACCGCTCTACTCCATCATGATGGATTGGATGGAATATCACCGCTCTACTCCATCATGATGGATAGGATGGAATATCACCGCTCTACTCCATCATGATGGATAGGATTGAATATCACCGCTCTACTCCATCATGATGGATAGGATGGAATATCACAGCTCTACTCCATCATGATTATCACTCAGGTGGTAGGCAGTGATTATCACTCTGGTAGGAAGTGAATTTCACTCTGGTAGGAATCACTGGCAGGAAGTGATTATCACTCTGGTAGACATCGATCTGGTAGGTTGTGATTATCCCCCAGGTAGACATTACTCTGGTAGGAAGTGATTATCACTCTGGTAGGAAGTGATTATCACTCTGGTAGGAAGTGATTATCACTCTGGTAGGCATCACTCTGGTAGGAAGTGATTATCACTCTGGTAGGTATCACTCTGGTAGGAAGTGATTATCACTCTGGTAGGTATCACTCTGGTAGGAAGTGATTATCACTCTGGTAGGCATCACTCTGGTAGGAAGTGATTATCACTCTGGTAGGCATCACTCTGGGAGGAAGTGATTATCACTCTGGTAGACATCACTCTGGTAGGAAGTGATTATCACTCTGGTAGGCATCACTCTGGTAGGAAGTGATTATCACTCTGGTAGGCATCACTCTGGGAGGAAGTGATTATCACTCTGGTAGACATCACTCTGGTAGGAAGTGATTATCACTCTGACTGTGTTTGTGGGAGGTGTGTGGTTGATGAATCAGAAGATTAACTCTCTTTAGAAGTGTGTTTGTAAAATGGTGTTAAGTTAGCCTGAGGCTGTCTGCAGGGCGTTGCCTCAATTCAGTTAGCCTGAGGCTGTCTACAGCACACTCTGCCCCATACCATACAGCTACTTAACTTAGTCTCTGTGTAACTATGTTCCTTAAAGAGCTCCTGGATGGGGAATACAGGCCCAGCCATGGAGCCAGGGCTGCAGGAAAACCGGAGAAACGGCAGGGGGCATGGAAGGAAGGACAGGTGGGAGAGACTGACAGGTGTCAGAGCAGAGATGTGACACAGCAGGACAGATTTGAATTCATCAATCGTCATTTTTTTCTCTATCGAAAAACAAAGGGCAGTTTCTCTAGAAGATTCGCTGGAACATTCTCTTGAAGTGAAGACACCATTTATATTGTTATCTACTTTATGACATTTTAATATGACTTTAATATGACTTTTCTATGAGAGTAAAATGTATCTGAACAATCAAGCCATTTTTAAGATCATGTAGCCATGAAAACTCCTGCTGTTAAAATGTGTCACGTCCTGACCAGTAAAGGGGTTATTTGTTATTGTAGTTTTGTCAGGATGTGGCAGGGGGTGTTTGTTTTATGTGTTTTGTTTTTTGTTGTTGTAATGTTCTATGTTAGTCTATTTCTATGTCTGTGTCTAGTTATTCTGTTTCTATGCTTAGTTTATTGTGTTGACCTTCAATTGGGGGCAGCTGTTCCTCGTTGCCTCTAATTGAAGGTCCTATTTAGTAGGGGTGTTTTTTCATGGGTTTTTGTGGGTAGTTGTTCCGTGTGTAGCTGTGTGCCTCACAGGACTGTTTTTTCGTCGTTGTTTTTTGATTAAGTGTTTGTTTTGTTTTTCTTCCTAATAAAGAAGATGAGCATACACATTCCCGCTGCGCCTTGGTCCCATCTTTACGACAAGCGTGACAAAATGTGTGTTCACAGTGTGTGATCTATTCTGTCAGTGTCACTAACGTCATGTTTATTACATGTTGTTAAACTAGAGTTCATACCAGAAAATCAGGTTTTTAAATTAGGTGCATTTTTATAGGTCTAGCATTTTTCTGTGTGTGACTAATGGCAAGAGTGTAATATAAATGTCCCTTTGACATAACCAGTTTGTGTTTATGTGTCTCTGCTTCCCCTCCTGAAAAACTACTACTGTTTTACTACTCATCAATACTACACAAAACCTACTGGTTTTATTACTCATCAATACTACACCAAACCTACTGGTTTTATTACTCATCAATACTACACAAACCTACTGGTTTTACTACTCATCAATACTACACAAACCTACTGGTTTTACTACTCATCAATACTACACCAAACCTACTGGTTTTACTACTCATCAATACTACACAAAACCTACTGGTTTTACTACTCATCAATACTACACAAAACCTACTGGTTTTATTACTTGCCATTGAGACGTGCCGTAAACCAGTAGTAATTTGTGTAGTGATTCAAGTAGTAATGAGTGATAAATTGGGACGTTTAACTACTTGTGAACACTACATATTTCCTACTAAATTCCTACATGTTCACAATATAATTACTACTCAATGTCTACACGTTAATGCTGTAAACCTACTGAATCTCTATTGAATTACCGCTGCCGTTTACGTGTGTAGTGTTGTGTCAGTAGTGTTCAATACTGAATTGCTTCTGATAATTTTTCACCCCTGTTGAATGACTATTGAAAACGGACACATTAGCTACTGGTTGTCTGTTCAGTATCACTACTGACATCTTGTTCCACTGCTCTTGTCACTGCTAGACTAGTGCACATGTTATTTCTTCAAGTTTGTAACTGTGGTTAAATCAAACAAGAAATGATAAGCTTATACAAACGTTATTGCAGACTTTTTTATTAATTTAATTACATATTCAATTATAATTTACACTTGTTAATTGTTAGTTGTTAATTGTGAATCCCTTTGAGGCCTTGTCTTCATTCAGCTTTGACTTAATGACTTAACTACTGTCACGGCTGTTTAAAGGATCGGACCAAAATGCAGCGTGTTCATAGTTCCACATATTTATTTAGACTGTGAAACTTAATGCAATACAAAATAAACTGAAGGACAAAACAACAAACTGTGATGCAGGAGAAACAAACACTACTCACAAAATATAATCACCCACAAAAACAGGTGGGACAAACATCACCTTAAATATGACCTCCAATTAGAGACAACGACAACCGGCTGCCTCTAATTGGAGGTCATGCCAAACAAAAACCAACATAGAAATACAAAACTAGAAACTGAACATAGAAATACAAAAACAGACAAACACCCCCTGTCACGCCCTGACCTACTCTACCATAGAAAATAACAACTTACTGTGGTCAGGACGTGACAACTACAGTGGGGGAAAAAAGTATTTAGTCAGCCACCAATTGTGCAAGTTCTCCCAGTTAAAAAGATGAGAGAGGCCTGTAATTTTCATCATAGGTACACGTCAGCTATGACAGACAAAATGAGAAAAAAAATTCCAGAAAATCACATTGCAGGATTTTTTATGAATTTATTTGCAAATTATGGTGGAAAATAAGTATTTGGTCACCTACAAACAAGCAAGATTTCTGGCTCTCACAGACCTGTAACTTCTTCTTTAAGAGGCTCCTCTGTCCTCCACTCGTTACCTGTATTAATGGCACCTGTTTGAACTTGTTATCAGTATAAAAGACACCTGTCCACAACCTCAAACAGTCACACTCCAAACTCCACTATGGCCAAGACCAAAGAGCTGTCAAAGGACACCAGAAACAAAATTGTAGACCTGCACCAGGCTGGGAAGACTGAATCTGCAATAGGTAAGCAGCTTGGTTTGAAGAAATCAACTGTGGGAGCAATTATTAGGAAATGGAAGACATACAAAACCACTGATCATCTCCCTCGATCTGGGGCTCCACGCAAGATCTCACCCCGTGGGGTCAAAATTATCACAAGAACGGTGAGCAAAAATCCCAGAACCACACAGGGGGACCTAGTGAATGACCTGCAGAGAGCTGGGACCAAAGTAACAAAGCCTACCATCAGTAACACACTACGCCGCCAGGGACTCAAATCCTGCAGTGCCAGACGTGTCCCCCTGCTTAAGCCAGTACATGTCCAGGCCCATCTGAAGTTTGCTAGAGAGCATTTAGATGATCCAGAAGAGGATTGGGAGAATGTCATATGGTCAGATGAAACCAAAATATAACTTTTTGGTAAAAACTCAACTCGTCGTATTTGGAGGACAAAGAATGCTGAGTTGCATCCAAAGAACACCATACCTACTGTGAAGCATGGGGGTGGAAACATCATGCTTTGTGGCTGTTTTTCTGCAAAGGGACCAGGACGACTGATCCGTGTAAAGGAAAGAATGAATGGGGCCATGTATCGTGAGATTCTGAGTGAAAACCTCCTTCCATCAGCAAGGGCATTGAAGATGAAACATGGCTGGGTCTTTCAGCATGACAATGATCCCAAACACACCACCCGGGCAACAAAGGAGTG
>NC_138299.1:155063563-155103563 GCF_965601325.2 Salmo salar | reverse complement strand
TGGCTGAAACCTGTAGAGTGGGCCTGTGTTCCACCTTAACCCTTCCCCTAACCTGACAGGATCCTTGGTGGCTGAAACCTGTAGTGTGGGCCTGTGTTCCACCTTAATCCTTCCCCTAACCTGACAGGATCCTTGGTAGCTAGAACCTGTGGAGTGGGTCTGTGTTCCACCTTAACCCGTCCCCTAACCTGACAGGAACCTTGGTAGCTGAAACCTGTGGAGTGGGTCTGTGTTCCACCTTAACCCGTCCCCTAACCTGACAGGATCCTTGGTAGCTGAAACCTGTGGAGTGGGTCTGTGTTCCACCTTAACCTGTCCCCTAACCTGACAGGATCCTTGGTAGCTGAAACCTGTAGAGTGGGCCTGTGTTCCACCTTAACCTGTCCCCTAACCTGACAGGATCCTTGGTAGCTGAAAC
The DNA here is from genome assembly GCF_965601325.2 of Salmo salar. Taxonomy (NCBI): domain Eukaryota; kingdom Metazoa; phylum Chordata; class Actinopteri; order Salmoniformes; family Salmonidae; genus Salmo; species Salmo salar. The sequence goes on along the minus strand of NC_138299.1, from coordinate 155,103,145 downwards.
CTGTAGAGTGGGCCTGTGTTCCACCTTAACCTGTCCCCTAACCTGACAGGATCCTTGGTAGCTGAAACCTGTAGAGTGGGCCTGTGTTCCACCTTAACCTGTCCCCTAACCTCAGTCTACCACTGATTCTCCTCATTCTACTACTGATTCTCTCCATCCTCCTCAGTCTACCACTGATTCTTCTCAGTCTACCACTGATTCTCCTCATTCTACCACTGATTCTCCTCATTCTACCACTGATTCTCTCCATCCTCCTCAGTCTACCACTGATTCTCCTCATTCTACCACTGATTCTCTCCATCCTCCTCAGTCTACCACTGATTCTCTCCATCCTCCTCATTCTACCACTGATTCTCCTCATTCTACCACTGATTCTCCTCAGTCTACCACTGATTCTCTCTGTCCTCCTCAGTCTACCACTGATTCTCCTGTCTACCACTGATTCTCCTCATTCTACCACTGATTCTCTCCATCCTCCTCAGTCTACCACTGATTCTCTCTGTCCTCCTCAGTCTACCACTGATTCTCTCTGTCCTCCTCATTCTACCACTGATTCTTCTCAGTCTACCACTGATTCTCCTCATTCTACCACTGATTCTCCTCATTCTACCACTGATTCTCTCCATCCTCCTCAGTCTACCACTGATTCTCCTCATTCTACCACTGATTCTCTCCATCCTCCTCATTCTACCACTGATTCTCTCCATCCCCCTCAGTCTACCACTGATTCTCTCCATCCTCCTCAGTCTACCACTGATTCTCCTCATTCTACCACTGACTCTCCTCAGTCTACCACTGATTCTCTCCATCCTCCTCAGTCTACCACTGATTCTCTCCATCCTCCTCATTCTACCACTGATTCTCTCCATCCTCCTCAGTCTACCACTGATTCTCTCCATCCTCCTCATTCTACCACTGATTCTCCTCATTCTAACACTGATTCTCTCTGTCCTCCTCAGTCTACCACTGATTCTCTCCATCCTCCTCAGTCTACCACTGATTCTCTCCATCCTCCTCATTCTACCACTGATTCTCCTCATTCTACCACTGATTCTCTCCATCCTCCTCAGTCTACCACTGATTCTCTCTGTCCTCCTCATTCTACCACTGATTCTCTCTGTCCTCCTCATTCTACCACTGATTCTCTCCATCCTCCTCAGTCTACCACTGATTCTTCTCAGTCTACCACTGATTCTTCTCAGTCTACCACTGATTCTCCTCATTCTACTACTGATTCTCTCCATCCTCCTCAGTCTACCACTGATTCTTCTCAGTCTACCACTGATTCTCCTCATTCTACCACTGATTCTCCTCATTCTACCACTGATTCTCTCCATCCTCCTCAGTCTACCACTGATTCTCCTCATTCTACCACTGATTCTCTCCGTCCTCCTCATTCTACCACTGATTCTCTCCATCCTCCTCAGTCTACCGCTGATTCTCTCTGTCCTCCTCAGTCTACCACTGATTCTCCTCAGTCTACCACTGATTCTCTCCATCCTCCTCAGTCTACCACTGATTCTCCTCAGTCCTCCTCAGTCTACCACTACTGGCTATGATAATGCAGCTATCCAGCCCTGTCAAGCTGACTTGACTTTCTCATTCTTCTAAAGGATTCCTGTGTGTCGACTGCCAAAATATACAGTATGAGCGAACAGTATGAACAACATGTTCTTGCTATAACCCACTGTCTTTTCTTTGACTCCTCTCCAAGAGTTTGATATGTATTGAAATGAAATGTAACAATTGTCTTCATCTTCCACATTGCTATCGAGTAAATTGCTTGATAATAACAATACTACTATATTCTCTCCTAGGGAGACATAAAGAGAAGGGCATGAATACAAATCTATCTGTGTCTGATGTCAATCTTTCACAGTGACAGTGTAGTATATAAGAGGAGGTGTGTGTGTGTGTGTGTGTGTGTGTGTGTGTGTGTGTGTGTGTGTGTGTGTGTGTGTGTGTGTGTGTGTGTGTGTGTGTGTGTGTGTGTGTGTGTGTGTGTGTGTGTGTGTGTGTGTGTGTGTTTGAGTCAAAAGTTTGGACACACCTACTTATTCAAGGGTTTTTGTTTATTTTCAATAGTGAATAATAGTGAAGATATCAATCTATGAAATAACACATATCAAATCATGTATTAACCAAAAAAGTGTGAAACAAATCAAAATATATTTTAGATTTTAGATTCTTCAAAGTAGCCACCCTTTTCCTTGATGAAAGCGTTGCACACTCTTAGCATTCTCTCAACCAGCTTCACCTGGAATGCTTTTCCAACAGCCTTGAAGGAGTTACTACATATCTTGAGTGCTTGTTGGCTGCTTTTCCTTTACTCTGTGGTCCAACTTATCCCAAACCATCTCAATTTGGTTGAAGTCGGGTGATTGAGGAGGCCAGGTCATCTCATGCAGTTTGATCCAGAAAAACACCGGTTCCAACTCGTGCAACATGACTACAAAATATCTCATAAGTTACCTGTAATCTTGATCCAAACATTTCAAACAACTTTCCTAATACAACTTTAGGTATTTTTTAACATAAATAATCGATACAATTTAAGACGTGATAAACTGTGTTCAATACCAGAGGAAAACAAAGCGGAGCGTGCTTTCAGGTCACATGCCTCAACCACAACAGTACACTTCACTCATTCTGAACAGGGCTACTTCTTCATTACACAAAGGAAAAACATCAACCAATTTCTAAAGACTGTTGACATCCAGTGGAAGCGATAGGAACTGCAAGCAACTGCCTTAGAATTCTAGATTCCCATTGAAAAGAGTGAGCTCAAATATTTTTTTTCCTGGATGGTTTGTCCTCGGGGTTTCGCCTGCCAAATAAGTTCTGTTATACTCACAGACATCATTCAAACAGTTTTAGAAACTTCATAGTGTTCTCTATCCAAACCCACTAATAATATGCATATCCTAGCTTCTGGGCCTGAGTAGCAGGCAGTTTACTTTGGGCATACTGCCCCCTAGCCTAGAGAAGTTAAGTGTGCCTTGAATTCTAAATAAATCACAGACAATGTCACCAGCAAAGCACTCCCACACCATTACACCTCCTCCTCCAGCTTCACGGTGGGAATCACACATGCAGAAATCAACCATTCACCTGGTTGATTTACTCTATGTCTCACAAAGACACAGCAGTTGGAACCAAAAATCTCAAATTTGGACTCATCAGACCAAAGGACAGATTTCCACCAATCTAATGTCCATTTTTGGCCCAAGCAAATCTCTAATTCTTATTGGTGTCCTTTAGTAGTGGTTTCTTGGCAGCAATTTGACCATGAAGGCCTGATTCACACAGTCTACTCAGAACAGTTGATGTTGAGATGTGTCTGTTACTTCAACTCTGTGAAGCATTTATTTGGGCTGCAATTTTTGGGGCTGGTAACTCTAATGTACTTATGCTCTGCAGCAGATGTAAGTCTGGGTCTTCCTTTCCTGTGGCGGTCCTCATGAGAGCCAGTTTCATCATAGAGCTTGATGGTTTTTGCCACTGCACTGGAAGAAACTTTAAAAGTTCTTGAAATGTTCCATATTGAATTTTTAATTTTTTAATTTTTAATTTCACCTTTATTTAACCAGGTAGGCCAGTTGAGAACAAGTTCTCATTTACAACTGCGACCTGGCCAAGATAAAGCAAAGCAGTGCGACAAAAACAACAACACAGAGTTACACATGGGATAAACAAATGTACAGTCAATAGCACAATAGAAAAATATATATACAGTGTCTGCAAATGTAGTAAGATTACGGAGATAAGGCAATAAATAGGCCATAGTGGAGAAATAATTACAATTTAGCATTAACACTGGAGTGATAGATGTGCAGATGATGATGTGCAAGTAGAGATACTGGGGTGCAAAAGAGCAATTGATGTTGATGTTAACAGGTTGTTGGGTGGGCTATTTACAGATTGGCTGTGTACAGGTGCAGTGATCGGTAAGCTGCTCTGACAGCTGATGCTTAAAGTTAGTGAGGGAGATATAAGTCTCCAGCTTCAGGGATTTTTGCAATTTGTTCCAGTCGTTGGCAGCAGAGAACTGGAAGGACAGGCGGCCAAAGAAGGAGTTGGCTTTGGGGATGACCAGTGAAATATACCTGCTGGAGCACGTGCTACAGGTGGGAGTTGCTATGGTTACCAGTGAGCTGAGATAAGGCGGGGCTTTACCTAGCAAAGACTTCTAGATGACCTGGAGCCAGTGGGTTTGGCGACGAATATGAAGCGAGGGCCAGCCAACGAGAGCGTACAGGTCGCAGTGGTGGGTAGTATATGGGGCTTTGGTGACAAAACGGATGGCACTGTGATAGACTACATCCAATTTGCTGAGTAGAGTGTTGGAGGCTATTTTGTAAATGACATCGCCGAAGTCAAGGATCGGTAGGATAGTCAGTTTTACGAGGGTATGTTTAACAGCATGAGTGAAGGAGGCTTTGTTGCGAAATAGGAAGCTGATTCTAGATTTAATTTTGGATTGGAGATGTTTCATGTGAGTCTGGAAGGAGAGTTTACAGCCTAACCAGACACCTAGGTATTTTTTGTTGTCCACATATTCTAAGTCAGAACCGTCCAGAGTAGTGATGCTAGTCGGGCAGGTGGGTGTGGGCAGCGATAGGTTGAAGAGCATGCATTTAGTTTTACTTGTATTTAAGAGCAGTTGGAGGCCACGGAAGGAGAGTTGAATGGGATTGAAGCTTGTCTGGATGTTTGTTAATACAGTGTCCAAAGAAGGGCCAGAAGTATACAAAATGGTGTCGTCTGTGTAGAGGTGGATCAGAGAATCACCAGCAGTAAGAGCGACATCATTGATTTATACAGAGAAAAGAATCGGCCCGAGAATTGAACCCTGTGGCACCCCATAGAGACTGCCAGAGGTCTGGACAACAGGTCCTCTTATTTGACACACTGAACTCTATCAGAGAAGTAGTTGGTGAACCAGGCGAGGCAGTCATTTGAGAAACCAAGGCTGTTGAGTCTGCCGATAAGAATGCGGTGATTGACAAAGTTGAAAGCCTTGGCCAGGTCGATGAAGACGGCTGCACAGTACTGTCTTTTAAAGAGAGGTTGAACAGGCTAGTAATAGGGGTTGCAACAATTGCGGTGGATAATTTTTGAAAGAGAGGGTCCAGATTGTCTAGCCCAGCTGATTTGTCGGGGTCCAGATTTTGCAACTCTTTCAGAACATCAGCTATCTGGATGAAGGAGAGGGGGGGGGGGGCTTGGGAATGTTGCTGCGGGGGGTGCAGAGCTGTTGGCCGGGGTTGAGGTAGCCAGGTGGAAAGCATGGCCAGCCGTTGAAAAATGCTTATTGAAATTCTCGATTATCGTAGATTTATCGGTGGTGACAGTGCTTCCTAGCCTCAGTGCAGTGGGCAACTGGGAGGAGGTACTCTTATTCTCCATGGACTTTACAGAGTCCCAAACAAATTTCTGTTAGAAAAAGCTAGCCTTTGCTTTTCTAACTAACTGTGTATATTGGTTCCAAACTTCCCTGAAAAGTTGCATATTGCGTGGGCTATTCAATGCAGAACGTCACACAATGTTTTTGTGCTGGTCAAGGGCAGTCAAATCTGGAGTGAACCAAGGACTATAGTTCTTAGTTCTACATTTTTTGAATGGGGCATGCTTATTTAAGATGGTGAGGAAAGCACTCTTCAAGAATAACGAGGCATCTTCTACTGATGGGATGAGGTCAATATCCTTCCAGGATACCCGGGCCAGGTCGATTAGAAAGGCCTGCTCGCTGAAATGTTTTATGGAGCGTTTGACAGTGATGAGGGGTGGTCGTTTGACCGTGGGCCCATTACGGACGCAGGCAATGAGGCTGTGATCGCTGAGATCCTGGTTGAAGACAGCAGAGGTGTATTTAGAGGGCAGGTTGGTCAGGATGATATCTATGAGGGTGCCCGTGTTTGCGGATTTAGGGTTGTGCCTGGTAGGTTCCTTGATAATTTGTGTGAGATTGAGGGTATCTAGCTTAGATTGTAGGACGGCCGGGGTGTTAAGCATATTCCAGTTCAGGTCACCTAACAGTAGGAACTCTGAAGATAAATGGGGGGCAATCAGTTCACATATGGTGTCCAGGGCACTGCTGGGGGTTGAGGTGGGTCTTTAACAAACGGCAACAGTGAGAGACTTATTTCTGGAAAGGTGGATTTAAAGTAAAAGTAGAAGTGTTTGGGCATAGACCTGGATAGTATGACAGAACTCTGCAGACTATCTCTGCAGTAGATTGCAGCTCCGCCCCCTTTGGCAGTTCTATCTTGGCAGAAGATGTAGTTGGGAATGGAAATTTCAGAATTTTTGGTGGCCTTCCTATGCCAGGATTCAGACACGGCTAGGACATCAGGGTTGGCAAAATGTTCTAAAGCAGTGAATAAAACAAACTTAGGGAGGAGGCTTCTAATGTTAAGATGCATGGAACCAATGCTTTTATGGTTACAGACTGACCTTCATGTCTTAAAGTAATGATGGAATGATGGTTGTTTCTCTTTTCTTATTTGAGCTGTTCTTGCCATAATATGCACTTGGTCTTTTACCAAATAGGGCTATCTTCTGTATACCACCTCTACCTTGTCACAACACAACTGATTGGCTCAAACGCATTAAGAAGGAAAGAAATTCCACAAATTCACTTTTAACAAGGCGCACCTGTTAATTGAAATGCAGTCCAGGTGACTACCTCATGAAGCTGGTTGAGAAAATGCCAAGCATGTGCAAAGCTGTCATCAAGGCAAAGGGTGGCTACTTTGAAGAATCTATTTTGATTTGTTTAACACTTTTTTGGTTACTACATGATTCCATATGTGTTATTTCATGGTTTTGATGTCTTCACTATTATTCTACAATGTAGAAAATAGTGAAATGTAAAGAAAAACCCTTGAATGAGTAGGTGTGTCCAGACTTTTGACTGGTACTGTATGTGTGTTACTGCTTGTGTACTATATTGAATGTGCGTTTGTGTCTGAGTGAGAGACGGTGAGCTAATAACCATAAATCACATCTATATTTGTCATGTAATTTAGCTCTCAGCTTCTCTGCGCCTGGTTAATGTTAGAGCCCTCTACAAATATGATTTACTGTCTCATAGATTAATAACTGGAATTCATATCTCCCCTCCTATACCTGCGCACGCACCCACACGCGCATACGCACACACGTACACACGTACACAAACACACACACAAATCCTGGTGTAGCGATGAAGGCATGCCTTAGCTCGCAGTGCTCTTGCTTGTTTAGCCATGTAACTCTATTTGAAATGCTAACAGCCTTAGCTAGCAGTGCTCTTGCTTGTTTAGCCATGTAACTCTATTTGAAATGCTAACAGCCTTAGCTAGCAGTGGTCTTGCTTGTTTAGCCATGTAACTCTATTTGAAATGCTAACAGCCTTAGCTAGCAGTGCTCTTGCTTGTTTAGCCATGTAACTCTATTTGAAATGCTAAGAGCCTTAGCTAGCAGTGCTCTTGCTTGTTTAGCCATGTAACTCTATTTGAAATGCTAACAATACCACAGGCCCAGAGGCATGCTATTATCCTCACGCTTCCTGGCAATTTAGATCCTGTGTTTTAGCCCCGAACAGCGTGCAGACCATATTTCATACGCTGTGCATAACATTTATATGGAATTTGGGATGGAATAATTTGCATTGGGCTGATTTGAATTGTAGATGAGAAAGAGGTTGTTAAGCTATTTGTGTGTGTGTGTGTGTGTGTGTGTGTGTGTGTGTGTGTGTGTGTGTGTGTGTGTGTGTGTGTGTGTGTGTGTGTGTGTGTGTGTGTGTGTGTGTGTGTGTGTGTGTGTGCACATGCGCGTGTGGGTGGGTGGGTGTTTGTGTGTTCCCACTTTGTGTTCCTGGTGTGTAATCCTGACGAGCTGGAGCATCTGTCTGCAAGTGCTGTGCTGCTAACATTAACCATGATGACTTTTAGTACCATCATTAGAATCCTTCATCAATGGAGAGAGAGAGAGAGAGAGAGAGAGAGAGAGAGAGAGAGAGAGAGAGAGAGAGAGATATGGATGGATGGATGGATGGATGGATGGATGGATGGATGGATGGATGGATGGATGGATGGATGGATGGATGGATGGATGGATGGATGGATGGATGGATGGATGGAGACAGAGCGAGGAAGAGAGGCAGAGTCGGAAAATGAAAGTCGTTTACAAACAGCTAATATACGTGGGTATTTACATATGATTGTAGGAAAGTCAATACAGTATTTACACGAGTGTAATGAATCACAATACAGTATTTACATATGAGTGTAATGAATCACAATACAGTATTTACATATGAGTGTAATGAAACTCAATACAGTATTTACATATGAGTGTAATGAAACTCCATACAGTATTTACATATGAGTGTAATGAAACTCCATACAGTATTTACATATGAGTATAATGAAACTCCATACAGTATTTACATATGAGTGTAATGAAACTCCATACAGTATTTACATATGAGTATAATGAAACTCCATACAAATCAAATCAAATCAAATGTATTTATATAGCCCTTCGTACATCAGCTGATATCTCAAAGTGCTGTACAGAAACCCAGCCTAAAACCCCAAACAGCAAGCAATGCATGTGAAAGAAGCACGGTGGCTAGGAAAAACTCCCTAGGAAAAACTCCCTAGAAAGGCCAAAAACCTAGGAAGAAACCTAGAGAGGAACCAGGCTATGAGGGGTGGCCAGTCCTCTTCTGGCTGTGCAGGGTGGATATTATAACAGAACATGGTCAAGATGTTAAAATGTTCATAAATGACCAGCATGGTCAAATAATAATAATCATAGTAGTTGTCGAGGGTGCAACAAGCACGTCCGGTGAACAGGTCAGGGTTCCATAGCCGCAGGCAGAATAGTTGAAACTGGAGCAGCAGCACGGCCAGGTGGACTGGGGACAGCAAGGAGTCATCATACCAGGTAGTCCTGAGGCATGGTCCTAGGGCTCAGGTCGTCCGAGAGAAAGACAGAAAGAGAGAAAGAGAGAATTAGAGAGAGCATATTTAAATTCACACAGGACACCGGATAAGACAAGAGAAATACTCCAGATGTAACAGACTGACCCTAGCCCCCCGACACATAAACTACTGCAGCATAAATACTGGAGGCTGAGACAGGAGGGATCAGAAGACACTGTGGCCCCATCCGATGATACCCCCGGACAGGGCCAAACAGGCAGGATATAACCCCACCCACTTTGCCAAACACAGCCCCCACACCACTAGAGGGATGTCTCCAACCACCAACTTACCGTCCTAAGACAAGGCCGAGTATAGCCCACAACGATCTCCGCCATGGCACAACCCAAGGGGGGGCGCCAACCCAGACAGGAAGACCACGTCAGTGACTCAACCCACTCAAGTGACGCACCCCTCCCATGGACGGCATGGAAGAACACCAGTAAGCCAGTGACTCAGCCCCTGTAAAAGGGTTAGAGGCAGAGAATCCCAGTGGAAAGAGGGGAACCGGCAAGGCAGAGACAGCAAGGGCGGTTCGTTGCTCCAGCCTTTCCGTTCACCTTCACACTCCTGGGCCAGACTATACTTAATCATAGGACCTACTGAAGAGATAAGTCTTCAGTAAAGACTTAAAGGTTGAGACTGAGTCTGCGTCTCTCACATTGGTAGGCAGACCATTCCATAAAAATGGAGCTCTATAGGAGAAAGCCCTACCTCCAGCCGTTTGCTTAAAAATTCTAGGGACAATTAGGAGGCCTGCGTCTTGTGACCGTAGCGTACGTGTAGGTATGTACGGCAGGACCAAATCGGAAAGATAGGTAGGAGCAAGCCCATGTAATGCTTTGTAGGTTAGCAGTAAAACCTTGAAATCAGCCCTTGCCTTAACAGGAAGCCAGTGTAGGGAGGCTAGCACTGGAGTAATATGATCAAATTTTTTGGTTCTAGTCAGGATTCTAGCAACCGTATTTAGCACTAACTGAAGTTTGTTTAGTGCTTTATCCAGGTAGCCGGAAAGTAGAGCATTGCAGTAGTCCAGCCTAGAAGTAACAAAAGCATGGATTAATTTTTCTGCGTCATTTTTGGACAGAAAGTTTATGATTTTTGCAATGTTACGTAGATGGAAAAAAGCTGTCCTTGAAACAGTCTTGATATGTTCTTCAAAAGAGAGATCAGGGTCCAGAGTAACGCCGAGGTTCTTCACAGTTTTATTTGAGACGACTGTACAACCATCCGGATTAATTGTCAGATTCAACAGAAGATCTCTTTGTTTCTTGGGACCTAGAACAAGCATCTCTGTTTTGTCCGAGTTTAAAAGTAGAAAGTTTGCAGCCATCCACTTCTTTATGTCTGAAACACAGGCTTCTAGAGAGGGCAATTTTGGGGCTTCACCATGTTTCATTGAAATGTACAGCTGTGTGTCGTCCGCATAGCAGTGAAATTTAACATTATGTTTTCGAATGACATCCCCAAGAGGTAAAATATATAGTGAAAACAATAGTGGTCCTAAAACGGAACCTTGAGGAACACCGAAATTTACAATTGATTTGTCAGAGGACAAACCATTCACAGAAACAAACTGATATCTTTCCGTCAGATAAGATCTAAACCAGGCCAGAACTTGTCCATGTAGACCAATTTGGGTTTCCAATCTCTCCAAAAGAATGTGGTGATCGATGGTATCAAAAGCGGCACTAAGATCTAGGAGCACGAGGACAGATGCAGAGCCTCGGTCTGACGTCATTAAAAGGTCATTTACCACCTTCACAAGTGCAGTCTCAGTGCTATGATGGGGTCTAAAACCAGACTGAAGCTTTTCGTATACATTGTTTGTCTTCAGGAAGGCAGTGAGATGCTGTGCAACAGCTTTTTCAAAAAAATTTGAGAGGAATGGAAGATTCGATATAGGCCGATAGTTTTTTATAATTTCTGGGTCAAGATTCGGCTTTTTCAAGAGAGGCTTTATTACTGCCACTTTTAGTGAACTTGGTACACATCAGTATTTACATATGAGTAAAAAATAGCATATGATTACCAGTAAACACTTAACTGTTCTGGTGTACATGCAGGGTGGATATTATTGGAAATTGCATTTTTAGAGAATGTTAAAGGGATCAGAGTGAACGTTACAGAGATCAGAGAGAACGTTAGAGAGATCAGTGAGAATGTTAGAGAGATCAGAGAGAATGTTAGAGAGATCAGAGAGAATGTTAGAGAGATCAGAGAGAATGTGAGAGAGATCAGTGAGAATGTTAGTGAGATCAGAGAGAATGTTAGAGAGATCAGAGAGAACGTTAGAGAGATCAGCGAGCATGTTAGAGAGATCAGAGAGAACGTTAGAGAGATCAGCGAGCATGTTAGAGAGATCAGAGAGAATGTTAGAGAGATCAGAGAGAACGTTAGAGAGATCAGAGAGAACGTTAGAGAGATCAGAGAGAACATTAGAGAGATCAGCGAGCATGTTAGAGAGATCAGAGTGAATGTTAGACAGACCAGAGAGAATGTTAGAGAGATCAGAGAGAATGTTAGAGAGATCAGAGAGATCAGCGAGCATGTTAGAGAGATCAGAGAGAATGTTAGAGAGATCAGAGAGAACGTTAGAGAGATCAGAGAGAATGTTAGAGAGATCAGTGAGAATGTTAGAGAGATCAGAGAGAACGTTAGAGAGATCAGAGTGAATGTTTTTGTAAGCCTGTGCGTGTGTCTGTGTTCACTGTGAGAGTGTGAAAGAGACTTTGATATCATAACTTTTTCTGTGTTGAAAGACCTTCTTCAGAGAGTGAGTGCCCCAGTTACTGAGGTATCCACAGTACTTTATCCTTGTGTGGGGCCTGGAAGTGCACAGGCGCGACCACGTCACTGTTCCGACCGTCTCGTGTCACATGTCGTAAATTAAACCAGCAGCAGCAGTTTGTTCAAGGAGGGTTGAAGCTGAGTTTGGAACATTCCAGATGAGATTCATCTATCAGACACACACATTTACATACCCCTATCGCTGACACCTTCCTCCACTCTAACACTAACACTTATTGTGTGTGTGTGTGTGTGTGTGTGTGTGTGTGTGTGTGTGTGTGTGTGTGTGTGTGTGTGTGTGTGTGTGTGTGTGTGTGTGTGTGTGTGTGTGTGTGTGTGTGTGTGTGTGTGTGTGTGTGTGTGTGTGTGTGTGTGTGTGTGTGTGTGGAGCTAGGCATTTTGTTTGACACCGTGTGCTTCCTTGAACAAAGCGTCTACTGATCAGGTGGTAAACACGTTTACTGTAAATACAGACAACATGAAACTATCACTTCTCCCCTTTCTCTCTCTCTCTCACCCACCCATTCACACTCAGACAGGGGAGAACATGAGCAAATGAGGAGGGGACAGAGAGGAAAACACAAGGGATTGTGGAGAGAAGGGAATGAGAGCAGAGGAGAGTGGAAACAGGAGAGGAGCAGCCTGTAGAGGACAGATATTTCAGATTCCAGAGGAGAGATAGAACATGACAGAATAGGTGAGGGAGAGAGGGAATGGTTCATTAGTGGAGTGCTGCCTCATCTCCAGCTGTAGCTCATTAGGGGGACGGAGGCAGGCCGTCAACTGACCCCCAAAATCTGAATCAAGCTGCCTGTGTCTGATCTGTGTGGTTTAATGTCACCCTCTGAGGCTAATGAGCCTCTGCCCACGGTACTCAGGTGTGGAAACCTGATCTCTCTCTCTCTCTCGGTCTTTCTGCCTCTCTCTCTCTGCCTCTCTCTCTCTCTCTCTCTCTCTCGCTTTCTCTCTCTTTCTCTGCCTCTCTCTCTCTCTGTCTCCATCTGTGTGTGTGTGTCGCTCTCTCTCTGTCTCTCTCTCTCTCTCACCTTCTCTCTTTCTCTCTCTACCTGGACATCTGCCTCTCTCTTTCTATTGTCCTCTAAATCTCTCTCTCTCAATTCAATTCAATTATTTGTGAAAATGTGATTGTATTATAAATTGTATTTTAATGTTAAAGAGATCCTAATAAAATAAAATAAAAATAAAATGTCAATTTAAGGGCTTTATTGGCATGGGAAACATATGCCAAATCAAGGGAAGTAGATAATAAAGAAAAGTGAAATAAACAATAAAAGTTTACAATAAAACATTAAACTCACAAAAGTTCCAAAAGTATAAGGACATGTCAAATGTCATATTATGTGCAAATAGTTAAAGTGCAAAAGGGAAAATAAACAAACATCATATCAAATCAAATTTGATTTGTCACATGCGCCAAATTAATCCGGTGTAGACCTCACAGTTGAATGCTTACCTACAAGCCCTTAACCAACAATGCAGTTTTAAGAAAAAAAGTGTTATGAAAGTTTACTTGTAATAATTGTAAAAAATAACAGAAGCGAAGCTATTTACAGGGGGTACCGGTACAGAGTGAATATTTGTTATATGTTTTATTTTTACCTTTATTTAACCTAGTTAATAATGTGTTGGAGTCGTGCTTAGCCATGCAGTCATGAGCAAGTCAGTTAAGAACAAATTCTTATTTTCAATGACGGCCTAGGAACAGTGGTTTAACTGCCTTGTTCCGGGGCAGAACGACCTATTTTTTTAAATGTATGTACATGTAGGTAGAGGTAACGTGACTATGTATGGATAATAAACAGAGAGTAGCAGCAACGTAAAAATGGGGGTGTGGGGGGGACAATGCAAATAGTCTGGGTAGCCATTTGATTAGCTGTTTAGGAGTCTTATGGCTTGGGGGTAGAAGCTGTTAAGAAGCCTCTTGGACCTAGACTTGGAGCTCCGGTACTGCTTACAATGCGGTAGCAGAGAGAACAGTCTATGACTAGAGTGGTTGGAGTCTTTGGACATTTTTTTGGCCTTTCTCTGACACTGCCTGGTATAGAGGTCCTGGATGGCAGGAAGTTTGGCCTGTGTAGTGACTTGTGGTCAGAGGCCAAGCAGTTGCCAATACCAGGCGGGGATGCAACCAGTCAGGATGCTCTCGATGGTGCAGCTGTAGAACTTTTTGAGGATGTGAGGACCCATGTCAAATCTTTTCAGTCTCCTGAGGGGGAATAGGCGTTGTCGTGCCCTCTTCATGACTGTTTTGGTGTGTTTGGACCATGATAGTTTGATGGTGCTGTGGACACCAAGGATTTCGAAGCCTCAACCTGCCTCACTGCAGCCCCGTCGATGAGAATGGGGGCGTGCTCGGTTCTCCTTTTTCTGTAGTCCACAATCATCTACTTTGTCTTGATCACATTGAGGGAGAGGTTGTGATCCTGCCACCACACGGTCAGGTCTCTGACCTCCTCCCTATAGGCTGTCTCGTCATTGTCGGTGATCAGGCCTACCACTGTTGTTTCATCAGCAAACTTAATGAATGTGTTGGAGTCGTGCTTAGCCATGCAGTCATGAGTGAACAGGAGGGGACTGAGCACGCACCCCTGAGGGGCCCCCGAGTTGAGGATCAGTGTGGCGGATGTGTTGTTACCTACCCTTGCCATCTGGGGGCGGCCTGTCAGGAAGTCCAGGATCCAGTTGCAGAGGGAGGAGTTTAATGCCAGGGTCTTTAGTTTAGTGAACATAAATATGGGTTGTATTTACAATGGTGTTTGTTCTTTACTGGTTGCCCTTTTATTGTGGCAACAGGTCACAAGTCTTGCTGCTGTGATGGTGCACTGTGGTATTTCACCCAATAGATATGGGAGTTTATCAAAATTGGCTTTGTTTTCAAATTCTTTGCAGATCTGTGTAATCTGATATGGTCTCTAATATGGTCATACATTTGGCAGGAGGTTAGGAAGTGTCACTGTGTATTCTCTGTTTAGGGCCAAATAACATTCTAGATTGCTCAGTTTGTTTGTTTAAAGTAATTATCTTTTTGTTTTCACATGATTTGGTTGGGTCTAATTGTGTTGCTGTCCTGGGGCTCTGTGGGGTGTGTTTGTGTTTGTGAACAGAGCCCCAGGACCAGCCTGCTTAGGGAGGTCTTCTCCAGGTTCATCTCTCTGTAAGTGATGGCTTTGTTATGGAAGGTTTGGGAATCGCTTCCTTTTAGGTGGTTGTAGAATTTAACGGCTCTTTTCTGGATTTTGATTATTGGCGGGTATCGGCCTAATTCTGCTCTGCATGCATTATTTTGTGTTTTACGTTGTACACAGAGGATATTTCTTCAGAATTCTACATGCAGAGTCTCAGTTTGGTGTTTGTCCCATTTTGTGAATTCTTGGTTGGCGAGCGGACCCCAGACTTCACAACCATAAAGGGCAATGGGTTCTATAACCGATTCAAGTATTTTTAGACAGATCCTAATTGGTATGTCAAATGTTATGTTCCTTTTGATGGCATAGAAGTTACCTGTGGCACTGATGTTTAGGCCGAGGTATGTATAGTTGTTTTGGTAGGTATAGTAGGTATTGTTTTGGTAGGTATAGTTTTGTGTGCTCTAGGGCAATGGTGTCTAGATGGAATTTGTATTTGTGGTCTTGGCAACTGGACCTTTTTTGGAACACCATTATTTTTGTCTTACTAAGATTTACTGTCAGGGCCCAGGTCTGGCAGAATCTGTGTGGAAGATCGACCTGGCCCTGGTATCCTGGAAGGATATTGACCTCATCCCGTCAGTAGAGGATGCCTGGTTATTTTTTTTAAATGCCTTCCTCACTATCTTAAATAAGCATGCCCCTTTCAAGAAATTTAGAACCAGGAACAGATATAGCCCTTGGTTCTCCCCAGACCTGACTGCCCTTAACCAACACAAAAATATCCTGTGGCGTTCTGCATTAGCATCGAACTGCCCCCGCGATATGCACCTTTTCAGAGAAGTTAGAAACCAATACACACAGGAAGTTAGAAACGCCAAGGCTAGCTTTTTCAAACAGAAATTTGCTTCCTGCAACTCAAACTCTAAAAAGTTCTGGGACACTGTAAAGTCCATGGAGAATAAGAACACCTCCTCCCAACTGCCCACTGCACTGAGGATAGGAAACTCTGTCACCACCGATAAGCCCACTATAATTGAGAATTTCAATAAGCATTTTTCTACGGCTGGCCATGCTTTCCACCTAACTACCCCTACTGGACCCCTACAAATCAGCTGGGCTTGACAATCTGGACCCTTTCTTTCTAAAATTATCTGCCGAAATTATTGCAACCCCTATTACTAGCCTGTTCAACCTCTCTTTTGTGTCGTCTGAGATTCCCATAGATTGGAAAGCAGCTGCTGTCATCCCCCTCTTCAAAGGAGGTGACACTCTTGACCCAAATTGCTACAGACCTATATCCATCCTACCCTGCCTTTCTAAGGTCTTCGAAAGCCAAGTCAACAAACAGATTACCGACCATTTCGAATCCCACCGCACCCTCTCCGCCATGCAATCTGGTTTCAGAGCTGGACATGGGTGCACCTCAGCCACGCTCAAGGTCCTAAACGACATCGTAACCGCCATCGATAAGAAACAATACTGTGCTGCCGTATTCATTGACCTGGCCAAAGCTTTTGACTCTGTTAATCACCACATACTCATCGGCAGACTCAGTAGCCTTGGTTTCTCAAACGATTGCGTCGCCTGGTTCACCAACTACTTCTCTGATAGAGTTCAGTGTGTCAAATCGGAGGGCCTGCTGTCCGGACCTCTGGCAGTCTCTATGGGGGTACCACAGGGTTCAATTCTTGGGCCAACTCTTTTCTCTGTATACATCAATGATGTCACTCTTGCTGCTGGTGAATCTCTGATCCACCTCTACACAGACGACACCATTCTGTATACTTCTGGCCCTTCTTTGGACACTGTGTTAACAACCCTCCAGACGAGCTTCAATGCCATACAACTCTCCTTCCGTGGTCTCCAACTGCTCCTAAATACAAGTAAAACTAAATGCATGCTCTTCAACCGATCGCTGCCTGCACCTGCCTGCCTGTCCAGCATCAGTTCTCTGGACGGTTCTGACTTAGAATTTGTGGACAACTACAAATACCTAGGTGTCTGGTTAGACTGTAAACTCTCCTTCCAGACTCACATCAATCATCTCCAATCCAAAGTTAAATCTAGAATTGGCTTCCTATTTCGCAACAAAGCATCCTTCACTCATGCTGCCAAACATACCCTCGTAAAACTGACCATCCTACCAATCCTCGACTTCGGCGATGTAATTTACAAAATAGCCTCCAATACCCTACTCAACAAGCTGGATGCAGTCTATCACAGTGCCATCCGTTTTGTCACCAAAGCCCCATATACTACCCACCACTGCGACCTGTACGCTCTCATTGGCTGGCCTTCGCTTCATAATCGTCGCCAAACACATTGGCTCCAGGTCATCTACCCTGCTAGGTAAAGTCCCCCCTTATCTCTGCTCACTGGTCACCATAGCAGCACCCACCTGTAGCACGCGCTCCAGCAGGTATATCTCTCTGGTCACCCCTAAAGCCAACTCCTCCTTTGGTCGTCTCTCCTTCCAGTTCTCTGCTGCCAATGACTGGAACGAACTACAAAAATCTCTGAAACTGGAAACACTTATCTCCCTCACTAGCTTTAAGCACCAGCTATCAGAGCAGCTCCCAGATCACTGCACCTGTACATAGCCCATCTATAATTTAGCCCAAACTACTACCTCTTCCCCTACTGTATTTATTTATTTTATTTATTATTTTGCTCCTTTGCACCATATTATTTCTATTTTAACTTTGAACTTTCTTCAAATTATAATTCTACCATTCCAGTGTTTTACTTGCAATACTTTATTTACTTTGCCACCATGGCCTTTTTTGCCTTTACCTCCCTTATCTCACATCATTTGCTCACATTGTATATAGTCTAATTCTTGTCTACTGTATCATTGATTGTATGTTGTTTTACTCCATGTGTAACTCTGTGTTTTTGTATGTTGTCGAACTGCTTTGCTTTATCTTGGCCAGGTCGCAATTGTAAATGAGAACTTGTTCTCAACTTGCCTACCTGGTTAAATAAAGGTGAAATAAAAAAAAATAAAACAAATCTAGGTGCTGCTGTAGGCCCTCCTTGGTTGACTTCAGATTCTGGTATCCCTATCTCACCCCACAGCCCTGTGGAAATAAATGTGTGTGTTCTTTTGCCAATTTTATCCGCACACTTGTTGTTGGTGTATGGATTTTCTAACGTCGTATATTTTTCACAACAACATCACTTTCCATCAATTTGTATAGCAGACCCTCATGCCAAATTGTGTCAAAAGCTTTTTTGAAATCAACAAAGCATGAGAAGACATTGCCTTTGTTTTGGTTTGTTTGTTTGTCAATTAGGGTGTGCAGGGTGAATACGTGGTCTGTCGTACGGTAATTTGGTGAAAAGCCAATTTAACAGTACATTGTTTTCACTGAGGAATGTTCAAGTCTGCTGTTAATGATAATGCAGAGGATTTTCGTTTTTTATCCGGCCGTGAAAATACTGCCCCCTAGCCCAGACAGGTTTTAAACAAATACCCCCTGCCACATCCTGACCAAACTATAATAACAAATAACCCCTTTACTGGTCAGGACGTGACACAGTAGAAATTATACTTCAGATTCTAGCAGGGTGAGGCCGGGTGCTGCAGACTGTTCTAGTGCTCTCGCCAATTCGTTGATATAGCACAGCACAGAAGAAAAAAAAATGTATGAAATGAAATGAAATGTATGCATTCACTACAGTAAGTCACTCTGGATTAGAGCGTCTGCTAAATGAGTCAAACACTTTTTTGAAATCAACAAAGCATTAGAAGACTTTGCCTTTGTTTTGGATTGTTTGTTTGTCAATTAGGGTGTGCAGGGGTAAAATGTGGTCTGTCGTATGGTAATTTGGTAAAAAGCCAATTTGACATTTGCTCATCACATTGTTATCACTGAGGACATTTTTGAGTCTGCTATTAATGATAATACAGAGGATTTTCCCAAGGTTGCTGTTGACGCATATCCCACGGTAGTTATTGGAGTCAAATTTGTCTCCACTTTTGTGGATTGGGGGGGGATCAGTCCTTGGTTCCAAATATTGGGGAAGATGCCAGAGCTAACAATGATGTTAAAGAGTTTTATTATAGCCAATTGGAGTTTGTGTTCTGTATATTTTATAATTTCATTAAGGATACCATCAACACCACAGGCCTTTTTGGGTTGGAGGGTTTGTATTTTATCCTGTAGTTCATTCAATGTAATTTGAGAATCCAGTGGGTTCTGGTAGTCTTTAATAGTTGATTCCGAGATTTGTATTTGATCATGTATATGTTTTGTCTTTTTGTTCTTTGTTATAGAGCCAAAAAGATTGGAGAAGTGGTTTACCCATAGATCTCCATTTTGGATAGATAACTCTTCATCTTGTTGTTTGTTTGGTTTTTTCCAATTTTCCCAGAAGCGTTTAGAGTGTATGGATTCTTCAGTTACATTGAGCTGATTTCTGACGTGCTGTTCCTTCTTTTTCCGTAGTGTATGTCTGTATTGTTTTAGTGATTCACCATAGTGAAGGTGTAGACTCTGGTTTTCTGGGTCTCTATGTTTTTGGTTGGATAGGTTTCTCAATTTCTTTCTTACGTTTTTGCATTCTTCATCAAACCATTTGTCACTGTTGTTAATTTTCTTAGATTTTCTGTTCTACAATTTTTAGATTTGGTAGGGAATCTGAAAGGTCAAATATACTGTTTAGGGTTTCTACTTCCAAGATTACACCTTCACTATTACAGTGAAACATTTTGTCCAGGAAGTTGTCTAAAAGGGATTGAATTTGTTGTTGTCTAATAGTTTTTTGGTAGGTTTCTACACTACATTCCTTCCATCTATAGCATTTCTTAATATTACTCAGTTCCTTTGGCTTTGATGCCTCATGACTGAGTATTGCTCTGTTCAAGTAGACTGTGATTTTGCTGTGATCTGATAGGGGTGTCAGTGGGCTGACTGAATGCTCTGAGAGACTCTGGGTTGAGGTCAGTGATAAAGTAGTCTACCGTACTACTGCCAAGAGATGAGCTATAGGGGTACCTATCATAGAAGTCCCTTCGAAGCCTACCATTGACTATGTACATACCCAGCGTGGGACAGAGCTGCAGGAGATGTGACCCGTTGTTGTTGGTTATGTTGTCATAGTTGTGTCTAGAGGGGTATATGGGGGAGGGAATGCTGTCACCTCCAGGTAGGTGTTTGTCCCCCTGTGTGCTGAGGGTGTCAGGTTTTTATCCAGTTCTGGCATTTAGGTCGCCACAGACTAGTACATATCCCTGGGCCTGGAAATGATTGATTTCCCCCTCCAGGATAGAGAAGCTGTCTTCATTAAAGTATGGGGATTCTATTGTGGGGATATAGGTAGCACACAGGAGGACATTTTTCTCTGTTGAGATAATTTCCTTATTAATTTCTAGCCAGATGTAAAATGTTCCTGTTTTGATTAATTTAATGGAGTGAGTTAGGTCTACTCTATAACACATTAGCATACCCCCTGAGTCCTTTCCCTGTTTCACCCCTGGTAGTTTGGTGGATGAGACTACCAGCTCTCTGTAACCTAGAGGACCACCAGTGGGTCTGTCTCCTCTCTACCACCTGGTAGTTTGGTGGATGAGACTACCAGCTCTCTGTAACCTAGAGGGCAACCAGTGGGTCTGTCTCCTCTCTACCACCTGGTAGTTTGGTGGATGAGACTACCAGCTCTCTGTAACCTAGAGGACCACCAGTGGGTCTGTCTCCTCTCTACCACCTGGTAGTTTGGTGGATGAGACTACCAGCTCTCTGTAACCTAGAGGACCACCAGTGGGTCTGTCTCCTCTCTACCACCTGGTAGTTTGGTGGATGAGACTACCAGCTCTCTGTAACCTAGAGGACCACCAGTGGGTCTGTCTCCTCTATACCACCTGGTAGTTTGGTGGATGGGACTACCAGCTCTCTGTAACCTAGAGGACCACCAGTGGGTCTGTCTCCTCTCTACCACCTGGTAGTTTGGTGGATGAGACTACCAGCTCTCTGTAACCTAGAGGACCACCAGTGGGTCTGTCTCCTCTCTACCACCTGGTAGTTTGGTGGATGGGACTACCAGCTCTCTGTAACCTAGAGGACCACCAGTGGGTCTGTCTCCTCTCTACCACCTGGTAGTTTGGTGGATGAGACTACCAGCTCTCTGTAACCTAGAGGACCACCAGTGGGTCTGTCTCCTCTCTACCACCTGGTAGTTTGGTGGATGAGACTACCAGCTCTCTGTAACCTAGAGGACCACCAGTGGGTCTGTCTCCTCTCTACCACCTGGTAGTTTGGTGGATGAGACTACCAGCTCTCTGTAACCTAGAGGACCACCAGTGGGTCTGTCTCCTCTCTACCACCTGGTAGTTTGGTGGATGAGACTACCAGCTCTCTGTAACCTAGAGGACCACCAGTGGGTCTGTCTCCTCTATACCACCTGGTAGTTTGGTGGATGAGACTACCAGCTCTCTGTAACCTAGAGGACCACCAGTGGGTCTGTCTCCTCTCTACCACCTGGTAGTTTGGTGGATGAGACTACCAGCTCTCTGTAACCTAGAGGACCACCAGTGGGTCTGTCTCCTCTCTACCACCTGGTAGTTTGGTGGATGAGACTACCAGCTCTCTGTAACCTAGAGGACCACCAGTGGGTCTGTCTCCTCTCTACCACCTGGTAGTTTGGTGGATGAGACTACCAGCTCTCTGTAACCTAGAGGACCACCAGTGGGTCTGTCTCCTCTCTACCACCTGGTAGTTTGGTGGATGAGACTACCAGCTCTCTGTAACCTAGAGGACCACCAGTGGGTCTGTCTCCTCTCTACCACCTGGTAGTTTGGTGGATGAGACTACCAGCTCTCTGTAACCTAGAGGACCACCAGTGGGTCTGTCTCCTCTCTACCACCTGGTAGTTTGGTGGATGAGACTACCAGCTCTCTGTAACCTAGAGGACCACCAGTGGGTCTGTCTCCTCTCTACCACCTGGTAGTTTGGTGGATGAGACTACCAGCTCTCTGTAACCTAGAGGACCACCAGTGGGTCTGTCTCCTCTCTACCACCTGGTAGTTTGGTGGATGAGACTACCAGCTCTCTGTAACCTAGAGGACCACCAGTGGGTCTGTCTCCTCTCTACCACCTGGTAGTTTGGTGGATGAGACTACCAGCTCTCTGTAACCTAGAGGACCACCAGTGGGTCTGTCTCCTCTCTACCACCTGGTAGTGTGGTGGATGAGACTACCAGCTCTCTGTAACCTAGAGGACCACCAGTGGGTCTGTCTCCTCTCTACCATGTTTCATGTCGGATGACAATATCTGTATTTCCGATTTCTTTGATGAAGTCCAGGTTCCTGCTCTTTAGGTCAAAGGCAGATGACCTCAGGCCTTGGATATTCCAGGATGAGATAGTGAAGGCTTTGTGCTCCAAAAAAGTGTCCAATGATGTTAGTCGTGTGGTTTAGCCTCAGACCAGTAAGTGTGAGTAGAGCCTGCGGAGAATATGGTACTCTCTCTCTCTCTCTCTCTCTCTCTCTCTCTCTCTCTCTCTCTCTCTCTCTCTCTCTCTCTCTCTCTCTCTCTCTCTCTCTCTCTCTCTCTCTCTCTCTCTCAAGCAAATTTCACAGTTGGAGTGGGTGGCAATACTCAGTCAAGTCTCTGTTGAATATTAGCAAGGATATTAACCATGTGGACATGACCATAATTGTTACGCTGGGAGAGAGCTGAATGCTATGTGTATACTGTGTGTGTGTGTGTGTGTGTGTGTGTGTGTGTGTGTGTGGTGTGTGTGTGTGTGTGTGTGTGTGTGTGTGTGTGTGTGTGTGTGTGTGTGTGTGTGTGTGTGTGTGTGTGTGTGTGTGTGAATGATTCAAAACTTGGGAGTAACAGGCCTATAGGGGAAGTGTCCCACAGTCCTTTATCCTTTAGATGTGGGACATGTTGCTATTGTATGGACTTTCCATGCTTTAGTATCTCATAATGTGTTTCTAACACACACAGGGCGTTAGGAAATACACACTCATACTTTACACTATCAATGTGGGGCTTACTGGTATTGTAAGGATTCAGTAATCTGATTTATAATTGCCACAGGGCATTAGAATACAGGAAAAATCCTGGAGTGCTTTGAAGAGGCCATTTTGGCAATAGGAGGCCAGGCGATATAAATAGTAATTGATCATTCTCCAATCTAATGCTGTATAGTGGGGCTGGACCTTTGAAACCAGACCAAACTCTACTGATAGTTGGTCTCTCTCTCTCTCATCCATCCTCTGTTTTTCTTTTTCAAATATCTCCTCTCTTTAGTCTTTCCACACGTCCTCTCTCTCTCTCTCTCTTTCTCTCTTTCTCTCTCCCTTCATCCCTCTCCCTCTCTGTCTGTAGTAATCGCTCAGCACACCCCTCTCTCTTTCTTGTCTGTTCTTCCATGAAATGAAAGCGCTTTAAGCTGCTGTCTAATCAGAGTCTGTTTGGGAAAGTGATGACAGAAAGTGTCCACTGTGAGTGCGTGGAGTGTGTGGGTCCACGTGCATTTGTGTGTGTGTGTGTGTGTGTGTGTGTGTGTGTTTGTTTGCTTCTTCATGGGAATGTGTGTGTGTCTATTCGGTGTGTGTGTTTACGTGGTGTTTTTAATCCAAACATAATCTGTTATAGTGGGGATGCAGTTTGATATTAGAATGATTAAGTAAAACTGTGATTGTGTGCTGTGGGGGTTTGGATAAATGAACTCTGTGTAACAAAGCTAATGAAATCCACTAACAGCTACAGATGTATAGAGCTTCAGTCTAAACCACTGCAGTCCTGAAAAGATCTGGACTACATTACATTACAGTATAATGGGACTGATAAACACTACATTACAATACAGTATAATGACACTCATAAACACTACATTACAGTATAATGGGACTGATAAACACTACATTACAGTATAATGAGACTGATAAACACTACATTACATTACAGTATAATGGGACTGATAAACACTACATTACATTACAGTATAATGGGACTGATAAACACTACATTACAGTATAATGGGACTGATAAACACTACATTACATTACAGTATAATGAGACTGATAAACACTACATTACATTACAGTATAATGGGACTGATAAACACTACATTACATTACAGTATAATGGGACTGATAAACACTACATTACATTACACTATAATGGAACTGATAAACACTACATTACATTACAGTATAATGGGACTGATAAACACTACATTACATTACAGTATAATGGAACTGATAAACACTACATTACAGTATAATGGGACTGATAAACACTACATTACATTACAGTATAATGGGACTGATAAACACTACATTACATTACAGTATAATGGGACTGATAAACACTACATTACATTACAGTATAATGGGACTGATAAACACTACATTACATTACAGTATAATGGAACTGATAAACACTACATTACATTACAGTATAATGGGACTGATAAACACTACATTACATTACAGTATAATGGGACTGATAAACACTACATTACATTACAGTACAATGGGACTGATAAACACTACATTACAGTATAATGGGACTGATAAACACTACATTACATTACAGTATAATGGAACTGATAAACACTACATTACATTACAGTATAATGGGACTGATAAACACTACATTACATTACAGTATAATGGGACTGATAAACACTACATTACAGTATAATGAGACTGATAAACACTACATTACATTACAGTATAATGGGACTGATAAACACTACATTACAGTATAATGAGACTGATAAACACTACATTACATTACAGTATAATGGGACTAATAAACACTACATTACATTACAGTATAATGGGACTGATAAACACTACATTACATTACAGTATAATGGGACTGATAAACACTACATTACAGTATAATGGGACTGATAAACACTACATTACATTACAGTATAATGGGACTGATAAACACTACATTACATTACAGTATAATGGGACTGATAAACACTACATTACATTACAGTATAATGGGACTGATAAACACTACATTACATTACAGTATAATGGGACTGATAAACACTACATTACATTACAGTATAATGGGACTGATAAACACTACATTACATAACAGTATAATGGGACTGATAAACACTACATTACATTACAGTATAATGAGACTGATAAACACTACATTACATTACAGTATAATGGGACTGATAAACACTACATTACATTACAGTATAATGGGACTAATAAACATTACATTACATTACAGTATAATGGGACTGATAAACACTACATTACATTACAGTATAATGGGACTGATAAACACTACATTACATTACAGTATAATGGGACTGATAAACACTACATTACATTACAGTATAATGGGACTGATAAACACTACATTACATTACAGTATAATGAGACTGATAAACACTACATTACATTATAGTATAATGAGACTGATAAACACTACATTACATTATAGTATAATGAGACTGATAAACACTACATTACATTACAGTATAATGAGACTGATAAACACTACATTACATTATAGTATAATGAGACTGATAAACACTACATTACATTACAGTATAATGGGACTGATACACACTACATTACATTACAGTATAATGGGACTGATAAACACTACATTACATTACAGTATAATGGGACTGATAAACACTATATTACATTACAGTATAATGGAACTGATAAACACTACATTACATTACAGTATAATGACACTCATAAACACTACATTACATTACAGTATAATGGGACTGATAAACACTACATTACAGTACAGTATAATGGGACTGATAAACACTACATTACATTACAGTATAATGACACTGATAAACACTACATTACAGTATAATGGGACTGATAAACACTACATTACATTACAGTATAATGGGACTGATAAACACTACATGAAAGTATAATGGAACTGATAAACACTACATTACAGTATAATGAGACTGATAAACACTACATTACAGTATAATGAGACTGATAAACACTACATAACAGTATAATGGGACTGATAAACACTACATTACATTATAATGGGACTGATAAACACTACATTACATTACAGTATAATGGGACTGATAAACACTACATTACAGTATAATGACACTGATAAACACTACATTACATTATAGTATAATGGGACTGATAAACACTACATTACATTACAGTATAATGAGACTGATAAACACTACATTACATTACAGTATAATGGGCCTGATAAACACTACATTACATTACAGTATAATGGAACTGATAAACACTACATTATATTACAGTATAATGGGACTGATAAACACTACATTACATTACAGTATAATGGGACTGATAAACACTACATTACATTACAGTATAATGGGACTGATAAACACTACATTACAGTATAATGGGACTGATAAACACTACATTACAGTATAATGGGACTAATAAACACTACATTACATTACAGTATAATGGGACTGATAAACACTACATTACATTACAGTATAATTGGACTGATAAACACTACATTACATTACAGTATAATGGGACTGATAAACACTACATTACATTATAGTATAATGGGACTGATAAACACTACATTACATTACAGTATAATGGGACTGATAAACACTACATTACATTACAGTATAATGGGACTGATAAACACTACATTACATTACAGTATAATGGGACTGATAAACACTACATTACATTACAGTATAATGAGACTGATAAACACTACATTACATTACAGTATAATGAGACTGATAAACACTACATTACATTACAGTATAATGGGACTGATAAACACTACATTACATTACAGTATAATGGGACTGATAAACACTACATTACATTACAGTATAATGAGACTGATAAACACTACATTACATTACAGTATAATGGGACTGATAAACACTACATTACATTACAGTATAATGGGACTGATAAACACTACATTACAGTATAATGGGACTGATAAACACTACATTACATTACAGTGTAATGGGAATTATAAACACTACATTACAGTGTAATGGGACTGATAAACACTACATTCCATTACAGTATAATGGGACTGATAAACACTACATTACATTACAGTATAATGACACTCATAAAAACTACATTACATTACAGTATAATGGGACTGATAAACACTACATTACATTACAGTATAATGGGACTGATAAACACTACATTACATTACAGTATAATGGGACTGATAAACACTACATTACATTACAGTATAATGGGACTGATAAACACTACATTACATTACAGTATAATGAGACTGATAAACACTACATTACATTACAGTATAATGGGACTGATAAACACTACATTACATTACAGTATAATGACACTGATAAACACTACATTACATTACAGTATAATGGGACTGATAAACACTACATTACATTACAGTATAATGGAACTGATAAACACTACATTACATTACAGTATAATGGGACTGATAAACACTACATTACATTACAGTATAATGGAACTGATAAACACTACATTACATTACAGTATAATGGGACTGATAAACGCTACATTACATTACAGTATAATGGGACTGATAAACACTACATTACATTACAGTATAATGGGACTGATAAACACTACATTACAGTATAATGGGACTGATAAACACTACATTACATTACAGTATAATGAGACTGATAAACACTACATTACATTACAGTATAATGGGACTGATAAACACTACATTACAGTATAATGGGACTGATAAACACTACATTACATTACAGTATAATGGGACTAATAAACACTACATTACATTATAGTATAATGGGACTGATAAACACTACATTACATTACAGTAAAATGGGACTGATAAACACTACATTACATTACAGTATAATGGAACTGATAAACACTACATTACATTACAGTATAATGGGACTGATAAACACTACATTACATTACAGTATAATGGGACTGATAAACACTACATTACATTACAGTACAATGGGACTGATAAACACTACATTACAGTATAATGGGACTGATAAACACTACATTACATTACAGTATAATGGAACTGATAAACACTACATTACATTACAGTATAATGGGACTGATAAACACTACATTACATTACAGTATAATGGGACTGATAAACACTACATTACAGTATAATGAGACTGATAAACACTACATTACATTACAGTATAATGGGACTGATAAACACTACATTACAGTATAATGAGACTGATAAACACTACATTACATTACAGTATAATGGGACTGATAAACACTACATTACAGTATAATGGGACTGATAAACACTACATTACATTACAGTATAATGGGACTGATAAACACTACATTACATTACAGTATAATGGGACTGATAAACACTACATTACATTACAGTATAATGGGACTGATAAACACTACATTACATTACAGTATAATGGAACTGATAAACACTACATTACATTACAGTACAATGGGACTGATAAACACTACATTACATTACAGTATAATGAGACTGATAAACACTACATTACATTACAGTATAATGGGACTGATAAACACTACATTACAGTATAATGGGACTGATAAACACTACATTACCTTACAGTATAATGAGACTGATAAACACTACATTACATTACAGTATAATGAGACTGATAAACACTACATTACATTACAGTATAATGAGACTGATAAACACTACATTACAGTATAATGAGACTGATAAACACTACATTACATTACAGTATAATGGGACTGATAAACACTACATTACATTACAGTATAATGGGACTAATAAACACTACATTACATTACAGTATAATGGGACTGATAAACACTACATTACATTATAGTATAATGAGACTGATAAACACTACATTACATTACAGTA
This sequence comes from Salmo salar, assembly GCF_965601325.2. NCBI lineage: Eukaryota > Metazoa > Chordata > Actinopteri > Salmoniformes > Salmonidae > Salmo > Salmo salar. The sequence continues at coordinate 155,074,360 of NC_138299.1, read as the reverse complement.
TAATGGGACTGATACACACTACATTACATTACAGTATAATGGGACTGATAAACACTACATTACATTACAGTATAATGGGACTGATAAACACTATATTACATTACAGTATAATGGAACTGATAAACACTACATTACATTACAGTATAATGACACTCATAAACACTACATTACATTACAGTATAATGGGACTGATAAACACTACATTACAGTACAGTATAATGGGACTGATAAACACTACATTACATTACAGTATAATGACACTGATAAACACTACATTACAGTATAATGGGACTGATAAACACTACATTACATTACAGTATAATGGGACTGATAAACACTACATGAAAGTATAATGGAACTGATAAACACTACATTACAGTATAATGAGACTGATAAACACTACATTACAGTATAATGAGACTGATAAACACTACATAACAGTATAATGGGACTGATAAACACTACATTACATTATAATGGGACTGATAAACACTACATTACATTACAGTATAATGGGACTGATAAACACTACATTACAGTATAATGACACTGATAAACACTACATTACATTATAGTATAATGGGACTGATAAACACTACATTACAGTATAATGGGACTAATAAACACTACATTACATTACAGTATAATGGGACTGATAAACACTACATTACATTACAGTATAATGGGACTGATAAACACTACATTACAGTATAATGGGACTGATAAACACTACATTACATTACAGTATAATGGGACTGATAAACACTACATTACAGTATAATGGGACTGATAAACATTACATTACAGTATAATGGGACTGATAAACACTACATTACATTACAGTATAATGGGACTGATAAACACTACATTACATTACAGTATAATGGGACTGATAAACACTACATTACATTACAGTATAATGGGACTGATAAACACTACATTACATTACAGTATAATGAGACTGATAAACACTACATTACATTACAGTATAATGAGACTGATAAACACTACATTACATTACAGTATAATGGGACTGATAAACACTACATTACATTACAGTATAATGGGACTGATAAACACTACATTACATTACAGTATAATGAGACTGATAAACACTACATTACATTACAGTATAATGGGACTGATAAACACTACATTACATTACAGTATAATGGGACTGATAAACACTACATTACATTACAGTATAATGGGACTGATAAACACTACATTACAGTATAATGGGACTAATAAACACTACATTACATTACAGTATAATGGGACTGATAAACACTACATTACATTACAGTATAATGGGACTGATAAACACTACATTACAGTATAATGGGACTGATAAACACTACATTACATTACAGTGTAATGGGAATTATAAACACTACATTACAGTGTAATGGGACTGATAAACACTACATTCCATTACAGTATAATGGGACTGATAAACACTACATTACATTACAGTATAATGACACTCATAAAAACTACATTACATTACAGTATAATGGGACTGATAAACACTACATTACATTACAGTATAATGGGACTGATAAACACTACATTACATTACAGTATAATGGGACTGATAAACACTACATTACATTACAGTATAATGGGACTGATAAACACTACATTACATTACAGTATAATGAGACTGATAAACACTACATTACATTACAGTATAATGGGACTGATAAACACTACATTACATTACAGTATAATGACACTGATAAACACTACATTACATTACAGTATAATGGGACTGATAAACACTACATTACATTACAGTATAATGGAACTGATAAACACTACATTACATTACAGTATAATGGGACTGATAAACACTACATTACATTACAGTATAATGGAACTGATAAACACTACATTACATTACAGTATAATGGGACTGATAAACGCTACATTACATTACAGTATAATGGGACTGATAAACACTACATTACATTACAGTATAATGGGACTGATAAACACTACATTACATTACAGTATAATGACACTGATATACACTACATTACATTACAGTATAATGACACTGATAAACACTACATTACATTACAGTATAATGGGACTGATAAACACTACATTACAGTATAATGGGACTGATAAACACTACATTACATTACAGTATAATGACACTGATATACACTACATTACATTACAGTATAATGGGACTGATAAACACTACATTACATTACAGTATAATGACACTGATATACACTACATTACATTACAGTATAATGACACTGATAAACACTACATTACATTACAGTATAATGGGACTGATAAACACTACATTACATTACAGTATAATGGGACTGATAAACACTACATTACATTACAGTATAATGGAACTGATAAACACTACATTACAGTATAATGGGACTGATAAACACTACATTACATTACAGTATAATGACACTGATAAACACTACATTACATTACAGTATAATGACACTGATAAACACTACATTACATTACAGTATAATGGGACTGATAAACACTACATTACAGTATAATGGGACTGATAAACACTACATTACATTACAGTATAATGGGACTGATAAACACTACATTACATTACAGTACAATGGGACTGATAAACACTACATTACAGTATAATGGGACTGATAAACACTACATTACATTACACTATAATGGAACTGATAAACACTACATTACATTACAGTATAATGGGACTGATAAACACTACATTACATTACAGTATAATGGGACTGATAAACACTACATTACAGTATAATGAGACTGATAAACACTACATTACATTACAGTATAATGGGACTAATAAACACTACATTACATTACAGTATAATGGGACTGATAAACACTACATTACATTACAGTATAATGGGACTGATAAACACTACATTACATTACAGTATAATGGGACTGATAAACACTACATTACATTACAGTATAATGGAACTGATAAACACTACATTACATTACAGTATAATGAGACTGATAAACACTACATTACATTACAGTATAATGAGACTGATAAACACTACATTACATTACAGTACAATGGGACTGATAAACACTACATTACATTACAGTATAATGGGACTGATAAACACTACATTACAGTATAATGAGACTGATAAACACTACATTACATTACAGTATAATGGGACTGATAAACACTACATTACATTACAGTATAATGGGACTGATAAACACTACATTACAGTACAGTATAATGGGACTGATAAACACTACATTACATTACAGTATAATGGGACTGATAAACACTACATTACATTACAGTATAATGAGACTGATAAACACTACATTACAGTATTATGGGACTGATAAACACTACATTACAGTATAATGGGACTGATAAACTCTATATTACATTACAGTATAATGGAACTGATAAACACTACATTACATTACAGTATAATGGGACTGATAAACACTACATTACATTACAGTATAATGGGACTGATAAACACTACATTACATTACAGTATAATGGGACTGATAAACACTACATTACATTACAGTATAATGGAACTGATAAACACTACATTACATTACAGTATAATGGGACTGATAAACACTACATTACATTACAGTACAATGGGACTGATAAACACTACATTACAGTATAATGGGACTGATAAACACTACATTACATTACACTATAATGGAACTGATAAACACTACCTTACATTACAGTATAATGGGACTGATAAACACTACATTACAGTATAATGGGACTGATAAACACTACATTACATTACAGTATAATGAGACTGATAAACACTACATTACATTACAGTATAATGGGACTAATAAACACTACATTACATTACAGTATAATGGGACTGATAAACACTACATTACAGTACAGTATAATGGGACTGATAAACACTACATTATATTACAGTATAATATAATGGGACTGATAAACTGATATGGGACTGATAAACACTACATGACAGTATAATGGGACTAATAAACACTACATTACATTACAGTATAATGGGACTGATAAACACTACATTACATTACAGTATAATGGGACTGATAAACACTACATTACAGTATAATGGGACTGATAAACACTACATTACATTACAGTATAATGGGACTGATAAACACTACATTACAGTATAATGGGACTGATAAACACTACATTACATTACAGTATAATGGGACTGATAAACACTACATTACAGTATAATGGGACTGATAAACACTACATTACATTACAGTATAATGCGACTGATAAACACTACATTACACTACAGTATAATGTGACTGATAAACACTACATTACAGTACAATGGGACTGATAAACACTACATTACAGTATAATGGGACTGATAAACACTACATTACATTACAGTATAATGGGACTGATAAACACTACATTACATTACAGTATAATGGGACTGATAAACACTACATTACATTACAGTATAATGAGACTGATAAACACTACATTACATTACAGTATAATGGGACTGATAAACACTACATTACATTACAGTATAATGGGACTGATAAACACTACATTACATTACAGTATAATGGGACTGATAAACACTACATTACATTACAGTATAATGGGACTGATAAACACTACATTACATTACAGTATAATGGGACTGATAAACGCTACATTACATTACAGTATAATGGGACTGATAAACACTACATTACATTATAGTATAATGGGACTAATAAACACTACATTACATTACAGTATAATGGGACTGATAAACACTACATTACATTACAGTATAATGGGACTGATAAACACTACATAACAGTATAATGGGACTGATAAACACTACATTACATTACAGTATAATGGGACTGATAAACACTACATTACATTACAGTATAATGGGACTGATAAACACTACATTACATTACAGTATACTGGGACTGATAAACACTACATTACATTACAGTATAATGGGACTGATAAACACTACATTACATTACAGTATAATGGGACTTATAAACACTACATTACATTACAGTATAATGGGACTGATAAACACTACATTACAGTATAATGGGACTGATAAACACTACATTACATTACAGTATAAGGGGACTGATAAACACTACATTACATTACAGTATAATGGGACTGATAAACACTACATTACATTACAGTATAATGCGACTGATAAACACTACATTACACTACAGTATAATGTGACTGATAAACACTACATTACAGTACAATGGGACTGATAAACACTACATTACAGTATAATGGGACTGATAAACACTACATTACATTACAGTATAAGGGGACTGATAAACACTACATTACATTACAGTATAATGGGACTGATAAACACTACATTACAGTACAATGGGACTGATAAACACTACATTACAGTATAATGGGACTGATAAACACTACATTATATTACAGTATAATGGGACTGATAAACACTACATTACATTACAGTATAATGGGACTGATAAACACTACATTACATTACAGTATAATGGGACTGATAAACACTACATTACAGTATAATGGGACTGATAAACACTACATTACATTACAGTATAATGGGACTGATAAACACTACATTACATTACAGTATAATGGGACTGATAAACACTACATTACATTACAGTACAATGGGACTGATAAACACTACATTACATTACAGTATAATGGAACTGATAAACACTACATTACATAACAGTATAATGGGACTGATAAACACTACATTACATTACAGTATAATGGGACTGATAAACACTACATTACAGTATAATGGGACTGATAAACACTACATTACAGTATAATGGGACTGATAAACACTACATTACATTACAGTATAATGAGACTGATAAACACTACATTACATTACAGTATAATGGGACTGATAAACACTACATTACAGTATAATGGGACTAATAAACACTACATTACAGTATAATGGGACTGATAAACACTACACTACATTACAGTATAATGGGACTGATAAACACTACATTACATTACAGTATAATGGGACTGATAAACACTACATTACATTACAGTATAATGGGACTGATAAACACTACATTACATTACAGTATAATGGAACTGATAAACACTACATTACATTACAGTATAATGGGACTGATAAACACTACATTACATTACAGTATAATGGGACTGATAAACACTACATTACATTACAGTATAATGGGACTGATAAACACTACATTACATTACAGTATAATGGGACTGATAAACACTACATTACATTACAGTATAATGGGACTGATAAACACTACATTACATTACAGTATAATGGGACTGATAAACACTACATTACATTACAGTATAATGGGACTGATAAACACTACATTACATTACAGTATAATGGGACTGATAAACACTACATTACATTACAGTATAATGAGACTGATAAACACTACATTACATTACAGTATAATGGGACTGATAAACACTACATTACATTACAGTATAATGGGACTGATAAACACTACATTACATTACAGTATAATGGGACTGATAAACACTACATTACATTACAGTATAATGGGACTGATAAACACTACATTACATTACAGTATAATGGGACTGATAAACACTACATTACATTACAGTATAATGGAACTGATAAACACTACATTACATTACAGTATAATGTTCGTGTAAAACATTGCAATAAAACAGAACACATTGAACACAATCTGAAGAGGATTTATGATCACCAAGACAACATCAGTGGTGATGGTGATGATGGTGGTGATGGTGATGGTGGTGATGGGGATGGTGATGATGGTGATGGTGGTGGTGACTGTGGTGATGATGGTGATGATCATGGTGAGGATGATGGTGATGATGGTGATGGTGGTGATGGGGATGGTGGTGATGGTGATGGTGATGGGGATGATGGTGCAGATTGTGATGATGGTGATGGTGATGATGGTGATGATGATGATGGTGATGATGATGATGGTGCTGATGATGATGATGGTGCTGATGGTGATGATGGTGGTGGTGATGATGGTGATAATGATGGTAATGGTGATGATGATGGTGATGATGATGATTGTGAGGATGATGGTGCAGATTGTGATGATGGTGATGGTGATGGTGATGATGGTGATGATGGTGAGGATGATGGTGCTGATTGTGATGATGGTGATGGTGATGATGGTGATGATGGTGGTGGTGATGATGGTGATGATGATGATGATGGTGATGGTGAGGATGATGATGATGATGATGGTGATGGTGATGATGATGATCATGGTGAGGATGATGGTAATGATGGTGATGATGGTGATGATGATGATGATGGTGATGGTGGTGATGGTGGTGATGATGATGGTGATGGTGATGATGGTGGGGATGATGGTGCAGATTGTGATGATGGTGATGATGGTGATGGTGATGATGGTGCTGATGATGATGATGGTGCTGATGGTGATGATGGTGGTGATGATGATGGTGATGGTGATGATGATGATGGTGATGATGGTGATGATGGTGGTGGTGGTGATGGTGATGGTGATGATGATGATGATTGTGAGGATGATGGTGCAGATTGTGATGATGGTGATGATGGTGATGATGGTGAGGATGATGGTGCTGATTGTGATGATGGTGATGGTGATGATGGTGATGATGATGGTGATGGTGATGATGATGATGGTGCTTATGATGATGATGGTGGTGATGATGATGGGGATGGTGATGATGGTGGTGGTGATGATGATGTTGATGATGATGATGGTGATGGTGAGGATGATGATGATGATGGTGATGGTGATGATGGTGATGATGATGATGATGATGATGGTGATGGTGGTGATGGTGATGGTGGTGATGATGATGGTGATAATGATGGTGCTGATGGTGATGATGGTGGTGATGATGATGGTGATGGTGATTATGATGATGGTGCTGATGATGATGATTGTGCTGATGGTGATGATGGTGGTGATGGTGATGGTGATGGTGATGATGATGATGATGGTGAGGATGATGGTGCTGATTGTGATTATGGTGATGGTGATGATGGTGATGGTGATGATGGTGGTGGTGATGATGGTGATAATGATGATGGTGATTGTGAGGATGATGATGGTGATGGTGATGATGATGATGATGATGGTGAGGATGATGGTGCTGATGGTGATGATGGTGATGATGATGATGATGGTGATGGTGATGGTGGTGATGGTGATGGTGGTGATGATGATGGTGATGGTGATGGTGATGATGGTGGGGATGATGGTGCAGATTGTGATGATGGTGATGGTGATGGCGATGATGGTGATGATGGTGCTGATGATGATGATGGTACTGATGGTGATGATGGTGGTGATGATGATGGTGATGGTGATGATGGTGATGATGATGGTGATGGTGAGTATGATGATGGTGCTGATGATGATGATGGTGGTGATGATGATGGTGATGGTGATGATGGTGATGATGGTGGTGGTGATGATGGTGATGATGATGATGATGGTGATGGTGAGGATGATGATGATGATGGTGATGGCGATGGTGATGATGATGATGGTGGTGAGGATGATTGTGATGATTGTGATGATGGTGGTGATGATGGTGGTGATGGTGATGATGGTGAGGATGATGATTGTAATGATGGCGATGGTGATGATGATGATGGTGGTGAGGATGATTGTGATGATTGTGATGATGGTGGTGATGATGGTGGTGATGGTGATGATGGTGAGGATGATGATTGTAATGATGGTGATGGTGAGGATGATGGTGATGATGATTGTAGAGTTGGTGTTGCAGGTGAGGCACCACAACTGTGCGTGTGTGTGAATGCCTGTGTGCATGTGTGTGTGTGTGTGTGTTAGCGTCCATGAGTGTGTGTATGTGTGTGCCTGCCGGTTAGGTTTAGATCTCCACCAGATAGACATGGTGTCCGTTTATTGCCGTTCAGTAGCCAGGGCCAGACTCAGACAGACATCCTTCCCCAGTTATCTTCACACTGCACTGGGACAGAAAAACACCCACTATCAGATATTGAACCTGAGCTGGAAATCACTGTAATGACAGATAAGGTATGACAGGTATTTATGACGGATCTATGTCATGACAGATAAGGTATGACAGGTATTGATGATGGATCTATGTCATGACAGATAAGGTATGACAGGTATTGATGACGGATCTATGTCATGACAGATAAGGTATGACAGGTATTGATGACGGATCTATGTCATGACAGATAAAGTATGACAGGTATTGATGACGGATCTATGTTATTAAGACAGACAAGGTATGACAGGTATTGATGACGGATCTATGTCATGACAGATAAGGTATGACAGGTATTGATGATGGATCTATGTCATGACAGATAAGGTATGACAGGTATTGATGACGGATCTATGTCATGACAGACAAGGTATGACAGGTATTGATGATGGATCTATGTCATGACAGATAAGGTATGACAGGTATTGATGACGGATCTATGTCATGACAGATAAGGTATGACAGGTATTGATGACGGATCTATGTCATGACAGACAAGGTATGACAGGTATTGATGATGGATCTATGTCATGACAGATAAGGTATGACAGGTATTGATGATGGATCTATGTCATGACAGATAAGGTATGACAGGTATTGATGATGGATCTATGTCATGACAGATAAGGTATGACAGGTATTGATGATGGATCTATGTCATGACAGATAAGTTATGACAGGTATTGACGACAGATTGTTTGTCTTAATTGTCCAACCAACGAGCTTTAGGTGAGCTGACTGAGGACAGGTTCCATTACTGGCCTGCAGGTGGCAGTGTAAGGCCAACAAACATTAGTGTGTCGTGTGTTTTTTTAATGTGTGTGGGTATATGTGTGTGTGTATGTGTGTGGCTTTGCAAATGCCCTCTTGTATAGGAGGAGAGAGCAACACCATCACCATCATCATCCTCCTCCTCTTCATCATCATCTTCATCCTCATCTTCATCAAAAACATCCCCATCAGTATATCAGCAGTGTGCAAGGTTTGTCTGTTTGTGTACTCCATGCATGTGCCCTTTCTCTCTCTCTGTCCACTTTGCTCTCTGTCCAGCTCCATCCATCTCTCTCTATCCACCTCCCTACATCTCTCTCTCTGTCCATCTCCCACCGTTTCCCCTCTCTGTCTCTCTCTCCCTCTACGTCTCCATCCATCTCTTCCTCGCTCCCTCTCTGTCAGATACTTAGCAGAGTCGTCCTTAAGGTGAGAGCCCAGAGAGAGAGAGGGAGAGAGAGAGAGAGAGAGAGAGGTGTGTGTGTGTGTGTGTGTGTGTGTGTGTGTGTGTGTGTGTGTCTGTGTGTCTGTGTGTGTGTGTGTGTGTCTGTGTGTGTGTCTGTGTGTCTGTGTGTGTGTGTGTGTGTGTGTGTGTGTGTGTGTGTGTGTGTGTGTGTGTGTGTGTGTGTGTGTGTGTGTGTGTATATCTCTGTGTGTGTGTGTGTGTGTGTATATCTCTGTGTGTGTGTGTGTGCATGGACGAAGCATGACAGCAGCATCAGATCTCAGACCCAATCAGATATGTTCACCTTTCTGCCCTGCTCTCTTCCTCCTCCTATCTCTCCTTCTCTCACTTGCTCTTTTTTCTCTCCCCTGCCCTCTTTCCCTCAAACCTTCTCTCATTAACTCTGTCTTTCTCCTTTTGACTTTCAGTGACTTTTTATCCTCTTATGGAGACATCTCTACCTTCACATTCTCCTCACACTCTCCTCACTCAGTCTCACATA
>NC_138299.1:154976063-155061063 GCF_965601325.2 Salmo salar | reverse complement strand
TGTCTCCCCCCTCTCTCTCTGGTCGGGTGAATCCAGCTGTCATCGACAATCTCCAGTGGCAGTGAAAAGGTCACACTCCCTTCTGAGTTCCATGTTCTGTCTGCCTTGGGAGAACACCAGGCGCTTCCTGTCTCTTTCAGATGAGCCACACAGTGACAGGTCACAGGTCACCTGACCTTTTGACTTCATGACCTTCCAATGACCTTTCAGTTCCAATGACCTTTTTAGACCTTTGGTTTGGCTGCTCACGTGACAAGATTCATGTGGAACGGAACAGTCATGGAGTTGAAGGACATCCTCTCCATGATTTCGACATAGACATCGGTGGAGGCTGTTGACGGGAGGACGGCTAATAATAATGGCTGGAATGGAACGCTATCAAAAAACACCGTTCCACAGACTCCGTTCCAGACATTATTATGGGCCGTCCTCCCCTCAGCAGCCCCCACTGATACACACACACACACACACACACACACTCACACACACTCACACACACACACACACCACACACACACACACACACACACACACACACACACACACACACACACACACACACACACACACACACACACACTCACACACACACACACGCGCGCGCACAGTGGTAGTTATACTGATGGGGATGGTTTTGATGATGAAGATGAGGACGATGGTGTTGCTCCCTCCTCTATAAGAGCAAAGCCCTGCAGCAGTGGAACAATAAGTAGTCTTCTGTCTGGCTGCTTTTCCTCGGCTTAGCACCCCTCGCTGGTCTCTGTGGCATTACTCAAAGGTCTCTCTCTGGCCAATCCCAGACAGTCAATATATGTCCATCGTTAGATCACGGCAGGGAAGTTTAACCTAACAGATGACATTCAATACAGCCACAATGATTGCCTCCTAATGAATGAAATAGCCCTGACATTTCAGGACAAAACGCTGCTCCTTTCACATGCGACTGTTAACGCTGCTCCTTTCACATGCGACTGTTAACTCTCTCTCTCCCTCTCTCTCTCTCTCTCTCCCTCTCTCTCTCCCTCTCTCTGTTTCTCTCTCTCTCTCTCTCTCTCTGTCTCTCTCTCTCTTTCTCGTTCCCTCTCCTCTGCCATTTTTCCTCTCACTAACTCTAGCCTCTTACTCTCTACGTCCATGTACCCTCTTCCTACCCCTCTCTCCATCACTCTCTCTCTTACTCTCTACCTCCATGTATCCTCTACCTACCCCTCTCTCCACCACTCTCTCTCTCTTTCTCCTCTCTGGTCCTCATCAGTATGCTTGGACATGCCTGACTGTCTCTGTGTTGGCTGGGGCAGAGGAGAGAGGGTTAGAAAGAGAGAGAGAGAGAGAGAGAGAGAGAGAGAGAGAGAGAGAGAGAGACAGAGAGAGAGAGAGAGAGAGGGATGGAGAGAGAGAGGGATGGAGAGAGCATAGGAGAGCAAGAGAGCAAGCAGGGGAAGAGGATTGTGGTATTTTATAGGGAGGGTTGGGGCTGAGGGAGATTAAGCAGCAGGTAGGAGAGACAGGGCGACACCACACAATGACCCCTGTATGACCCTGAGCAGCCCCTCACTGGTGGTCAGGGTCCACACTTTTCTACACACACCTACCTGCCCCTCACAACAGGTGCAACCAGGCCACCCGCCAACGGGGGGGGGGGGGGGGAGGTTAGCACTTGCGGGGTAATTGCCAGTCATTTTAGGTATGGAGCGGTGGGGTGATAGAGAGGGAGAGAGGGATGAGGTATGGAACTGTGGGGTGATAGAGAGGGAGGAGGTATGGAGCAGTAGGGTGATAGAGAGGGAGAGAGGGAGGAGGTATGGAACGGTGGGGTGATAGAGAGGGAGGAGGTATGGAGCGGTGGGGTGATAGAGAGAGAGGAGGTATGGAGCGGTGGGGTGATAGAGAGGGAGGAGGTATGGAGCGGTGGGGTGATAGAGAGAGAGGAGGTATGGAGCGTTGGGGTGATAGAGAGAGAGGAGGTATGGAGCGGTGGGGTGATAGAGAGAGAGGAGGTATGGAGCGGTGGGGTGATAGAGAGGGAGGAGGTATGGAGCGGTGGGGTGATAGAGAGAGAGGAGGTATGGAGCGGTGGGGTGATAGAGAGGGAGGAGGTATGGAGCGGTGGGGTGATAGAGAGGGAGGAGGTATGGAGCGGTGGGGTGATAGAGAGGGAGGAGGTATGGAGCGGTGGGGTGATAGAGAGGGAGGAGGTATGGAGTGGTGGGGTGATAGAGAGGGAGGAGGTATGGAGCGGTGGGGTGATAGAGAGGGAGGAGGTATGGAGCGGTGGGGTTATAGAGAGGGAGAGAGGGAGGAGGTATGGAGCGGTGGGGTGATAGAGAGGGAGAGAGGGAGGAGGTATGGAGCGGTGGGGTGATAGAGAGGGAGGAGGTATGGAGCGGTGGGGAGATAGAGAGGGAGGAGGTATGGAGCGGTGGGGTGATAGAGAGAGAGGAGGTATGGAGCGGTGGGGTGATAGAGAGGGAGGAGGTATGGAGCGGTGGGGTGATAGAGAGGGAGGAGGTATGGAGCGGTGGGGTGATGGAGAGGGAGGAGGTATGGAGCGGTGGGGTGATAGAGAGGGAGAGAGGGAGGAGGTATGGAGCGGTGGGGTGATAGAGAGGGAGGAGGTATGGAGCGGTGGGGTGATAGAGAGGGAGGAGGTATGGAGCGGTGGGGTGATAGAGAGAGAGGAGGTATGGAGCGTTGGGGTGATAGAGAGAGAGGAGGTATGGAGCGGTGGGGTGATAGAGAGAGAGGAGGTATGGAGCGGTGGGGTGATAGAGAGGGAGGAGGTATGGAGCGGTGGGGTGATAGAGAGAGAGGAGGTATGGAGCGGTGGGGTGATAGAGAGGGAGGAGGTATGGAGCGGTGGGGTGGTAGAGAGGGAGAGAGGGAGGAGGTATGGAGTGGTGGGGTGATAGAGAGGGAGGAGGTATGGAGCGGTGGGGTGATAGAGAGGGAGGAGGTATGGAGCGGTGGGGTGATAGAGAGGGAGGAGGTATGGAGCGGTGGGGTGATAGAGAGGGAGGAGGTATGGAGCGGTGGGGTGATAGAGAGGGAGGAGGTATGGAGCGGTGGGGTGATAGAGAGGGAGGAGGTATGGAGTGGTGGGGTGATAGAGAGGGAGGAGGTATGGAGCGGTGGGGTGATAGAGAGGGAGGAGGTATGGAGCGGTGGGGTTATAGAGAGGGAGAGAGGGAGGAGGTATGGAGCGGTGGGGTGATAGAGAGGGAGGAGGTATGGAGCGGTGGGGTGATAGAGAGGGAGAGAGGGAGGAGGTATGGAGCGGTGGGGTGATAGAGAGGGAGGAGGTATGGAGCGGTGGGGAGATAGAGAGGGAGGAGGTATGGAGCGGTGGGGTGATAGAGAGAGAGGAGGTATGGAGCGGTGGGGTGATAGAGAGGGAGGAGGTATGGAGCGGTGGGGTGATAGAGAGGGAGGAAGTATGGAGCGGTGGGGTGATAGAGAGGGAGGAGGTATGGAGCGGTGGGGTGATGGAGAGGGAGGAGGTATGGAGCGGTGGGGTGATAGAGAGGGAGAGAGGGAGGAGGTATGGAGCGGTGGGGTGATAGAGAGGGAGGAGGTATGGAGCGGTGGGGTGATAGAGAGGGAGGAGGTATGGAGCGGTGGGGTGATAGAGTGGGAGGAGGTATGGAGCGGTAGGGTGATAGAGAGGGAGGAGGTATGGAGCGGTGGGGTGATAGAGAGGGAGGAGGTATGGAGCGGTGGGATGATAGAGAGGGAGGAGGTATGGCCTGATCTGGAAGAGTGCCTTTGGAATAGCAGATCTGAAAGTTTCTGTTTTCCCAGAATACAAATGAGATCTGGCTATGTTGTTATTGGAGACACGGGCCTAGCTCTTTTCAGCTGCAGGATACAAGGATACACGCACGTGTGCACACACACACACACACACACACACACACACACACACACACACACACACACATTCTGCTACTGATATACCAGATAATGCGGCATGTTAAAAGCAAGACCCGATTATGAGCGCTTATTTAACGCGTCTAAAAGAATCAGATGTGAAAACAGTCTGTGTCTCGCTGTCATGCTCAAATAGGCATGTGCTGCTTTCTGAATATATAAAAACGGGAGGAAAATTCCTATGCTCATTTGATGACGAATTTAGACACACTGATTAATTTAATTAAGGTTTTAATCATAACATAATATCTAGATAAGTTAATATGAACCCTATAATGATTTTAATTAAATAATTCGAGCTGTCCATGATTGCAGTAGCAATATGGGTTTTGCCTATCTTTGAATATGATGTCAGAGTTCATTCCTTGAACACATTATTTACAGGAGTCTTCTAAATGAGAATTTGAGGAGAGAGTGAGCGAAACAAATCCATTTAATTAAAAATGTAAGCACCGAGGTGCCGGAAGGAAATCCCCGCTCCTTTCTTGTGGACTATCGCGAGAGTTACGTTTCCATAGATACAACCATGCACAACAACCAGGTTTCTGTCTTGAGAAAGGAGCTGTTTGTTTTAACCAACTTTATTTCAAATAGCTAAAGGGGACATAATAAGATAAATCCGAGGTAATTATTTTACATGACGTTTAAAATAAAAATAAAAATGATGGTCTGGAAGTGACATGAAAGCTAACTTGCTAACTTTATCTAGTTAATTAAACTAGCCAGTCTAGCTAGCCAAAAAACAAGTAACGTTAGCTAAACGTTAACGTTAGGTACAGTAGATAGCTACTTAGCTAGCCTAAACAAACATGTGCAATCACAGAAGGTGTTGATACCTCAAAACTACCTGTTTCTGTTATTAATAGCCATTACAATATTCTGTCATTTTGGTTAGGTTTTAACTGCCTTACTATGCAATTGTGTCATATTTTGCCCCGGATATTCAGTTCATTTTATTGCAGCAGTATTTCCTATGTGTGATTTAGCCTGGCCTGGCTGATCAGTGAAATAATTAGCAGGTTTTATATGATTAATCTGGGTTTTTATTACAGCAGGGAGCCGTGTGTAAAAAGGCACACAAAAGGTGCACAGGGAATAACCAAGATCTAGAGAGTGGAGCCATGAATCTAAATGACTTTGTGGTGATTCCCAACAAGCCCAAGTCAGTCAAGCTCAATGCCAGGTTAGTGGAGAGTTGTTCATCTGTTGCTCTCTTCCCCAATGCAACACCGGCTCAACTCTGAGTTGATTGGGACAAACCAATGCTTGTTCATTTAGGTAAAGGATCTACCAAAATGCTCTTGTTTTCAATAAAGAAAGTTAATGGTTTTGTCGATAAAAATGTCAAACCCGTTTTATTTTTCTTGTCTTCTCCCGTTTGTCCATTGTTCCCTATTCTTATCTCTTGACATTGGATCATTAGGAGATGGGCTTTGTCTATTTGTGCTGATAGTTGCTTTCTGTTTTTTCCAGAATGTAGCGTAAATAGATCCTATTCCTTGGTGTTTCTCATTTACTAATAGTTAATTGATTAGATGGATGAATCGATAGGTGACACTCTACTCTGGTCTAATAGGTAATCAATGTAATTGATGAACTGGTAGGTGCTTCTCTAGTCTGATAAGTGATTGATAAGATGAATTGATTGTTGTTGATTGTTTGTGTGTTTCCATAGGAACCTGCGAGAGCTGCGCATGGAGACAGTGATGCTGGCCCAGGAGAGTAAAGACATGGAGGATCGACTGCAACAACTCAGAGAGAGCATGAGCCGGGAGAAAGAGGAGAGAGAGTGAGTAACAGAGAGAGTGACTGATAGTTGTGAGAAAGAAAGACAGAGAGAGAGAGAGATGGAGAACCTGTTAGAAGTGTAGATAGATGTGTCACGGGCAGTTGCTGCAGTGTGTTATCTGGTGTCCTATCCTCCATATATCCTAGCTGGACCATTAGTATCACATCAATTATCTGGCAAATGTGGGTTAACGGAAACTCTGCTAATTTAGGCAGGAAATACATTTTCAGTGGGAAAGATAAACATATTATCTTGTATTATATATGATTGTTTTCCCCCTCCCTGCATTTCATTAATAACGTTGAGATGTGTGACCCAGGGTGCATTGCTTTGGGAAGTTATGGAGAACAGCGTTTTAGGGCCGTATATCACACTATACGAGCCCATAACTCATTCACTGGGCTTCATTTATCACACACACTCGCACACACGTTGCACGCACCCCCATCCTCCCACTAATACACACACACACGTGCACACACTCAATCATAATAAATGACAGTTGAAGTGTAACAGGGGAGGGAGATGAACTACTGGGAGAGTTTACGTCTCAAGTGTTTGCAATCTGTTTGTCCCGGTGAAAATTCATACATAATAGCCATGGAAGTGTACAGCCAATGATGGGGTGAAGACATCTCTGGAAATAGTTAAGGGCAGATTGTTTCTCTCTGTGTGTGTAGAGTTTGGCTGAGATTGTTTTAGAGGGGAGGAACAGACCTCCTTATGAACTCGTACATCAACTGGAGAGAGGAGGGCCGAGCTGCTGCTACTGACGATAAACATGTAAAGGAAACAGTGTCACGGTAAAATACGGCTGTGTTTACTGCTTTACCAGACGACACAGGACTGTGTGTGTGTGTGTGTGTGTGTGTGTGTGTGTGTGTGTGTGTGTGTGTGTGTGTGTGTGTGTGTGTGTGTGTGTGTGTGTGTGTGTGTGTGTGTGTGTGTGTGTGTGTGTGTGTGTGTGTGTGTGTGTGTGTGTGTGTGTGTGTGTGTGTGTGTGTGTGTTCTACAGGAACTGTTAGATTGAGAGTGTAGGGTAGTATCATCCACTCTCCAATCACAGTGCTGTTTATGTAGAGAACTACAGGGCCTGTTGTTTCCCTGTCTCAGAGCCATTCATCAATAAGACAGGATCTGGATACAAAGTATCTGTTCAACTCCTCACACCCTACTCCTTTATGAAGACAGAGAACAGGCAACTTCTCCTGTTCAACTCCTCACACCCTACTCCTTTATGAAGACAGAGAACCAGGGAGGAGAGTGAGAGAATCAAAAGTCTGAAATGGAGAAAAGGAGGAGGATTTTAATAATAATGTAGCACTTTCTTTTTAATTGAACTTCCTTTTTCCTCTAACACCACCACCCCCTCTAACACCACCACCCCCTCTAACACCACCACCCCCTCTAACACCACCCCCTCTAACACCACCCCCTCTAACACCACCCCTCTAACACCACCACCCCCTCTAACACCACCACCCCCTCTAACACCACCACCCCCTCTAACACCACCACCCCCTCTAACACCACCACCCCCTCTAACACCACCACCCCTCCCTCTAACACCACCACCCCTCTAACACCACCCCTCCCTCTAACACCACCCCTCCCTCTAACACCACCACCCCCTCTAACACCAACCCTCTAACACCACCCCTCTAACACCACCACCCCCTCTAACACCACCCCCTCTAACACCACCCCCTCTAACACCACCCCCTCTAACACCACCCCTCTAACACCACCACCCCCTCTAACACCACCACCCCCTCTAACACCACCACCCCCTCTAACACCACCACCCCCTCTAACACCACCACCCCTCCCTCTAACACCACCACCCCTCTAACACCACCCCTCCCTCTAACACCACCCCTCCCTCTAACACCACCACCGCCTCTAACACCAACCCTCTAACACCACCCCTCTAACACCACCACCCCCTCTAACACCACCACCCCCTCTAACACCACCACCCCCTCTAACACCACCACCCCCTCTAACACCACCACCCCTCCCTCTAACACCACCACCCCTCCCTCTAACACCACCCCTCCCTCTAACACCACCCCTCCCTCTAACACCACCACCTCCTCTAACACCACCACCCCCTCTAACACCACCCCTCTAACACCACCCCCTCTAACACCACCCCTCTAACAGTGGCTGAAAGTCTCTTGTACATTCAGTTTGTTCTTCATTTCATGCACCTTGGTTGCTTCTATTCTTTATCTGTGGAGCAGAATGAAGCAACATCAAGCCTCTTTTATCTGTGGAGCAGAATGAAGCAACATCAAGCCTCTTTTATCTGTGGAGCAGAATGAAGCAACATCAAGCCTCTTTTATCTGTGGAGCAGAATGAAGCAACATCAAGCCTCTTTTATCTGTGGAGCAGAATGAAGCAACATCAAGCCTCTTTTATCTGTGGAGCAGAATGAAGCAACATCATTCCTCTTTTATCTGTGGAGCAGAATGAAGCAACATCAAGCCTCTTTTATCTGTGGAGCAGAATGAAGCAACATCAAGCCTCTTTTATCTGTGGAGCAGAATGAAGCAACATCAAGTCCTCTTTTATCTGTGGAGCAGAATGAAGCAACATCAAGCCTCTTTTATCTGTGGAGCAGAATGAAGCAACAATGGAAATGGATGTATTGTCTTACTCTGTCTGCAGCGTGAAGGAGAGAGGACTAACTACAGTATACTAGAAATATACTCAGGCTTGCTGAGCTCACACACTACATCACCCAGTGTGTTTGGCCTGCTGAAGCTGGGGCTTGTTTATAGATTCCTTCTCCTCTTCTGGATGCTTCTAGTGTTCTGGATGCTTCTAGTGTTCTGGATGCTTCTAGTGTTCTGGATGCTTCTATGGTTCTAGTGTTCTGGATGCTTCTAGTGTTCTGGATGGTTCTATGGTTCTAGTGTTCTGGATGGTTCTAGTGGTCTGGATGGTTCTAGTGTTCTGGATGGTTCTATGCTTCTAGTGTTCTGGATGCTTCTAGTGTTCTGGATGCTTCTATGGTTCTAGTGTTCTGGATGGTTCTAGTGTTCTGGATGGTTCTATGCTTCTAGTGTTCTGGATGCTTCTAGTGTTCTGGATGCTTCTATGGTTCTAGTGTTCTGGATGGTTCTATGGTTCTAGTGTTCTGGATGCTTTTAGTGTTCTTGATGGTTCTATGGTTCTAGTGTTCTGGATGGTTCTAGTGTTCTTGATGGTTCTATGGTTCTAGTGTTCTGGATGCTTCTAGTGTTCTGGATGGTTCTATGGTTCTAGTGTTCTGGATGGTTCTATGGTTCTAGTGTTCTGGATGGTTCTAGTGTTCTGGATGGTTCTAGTGTTCTGGATGGTTCTATGGTTCTAGTGTTCTGGATGATTCTAGTGTTCTGGATGGTTCTAGTGTTCTGGATGGTGTTATGGTTCTAGTCTTCTGGATGGTTCTAGTGTTCTGGATGCTTCTAGTGTTCTGGATGGTTCTATGGTTCTAGTGTTCTGGATGGTTCTAGTGTTCTGGATGGTTCTAGTGTTCTGGATGGTTCTATGGTTCTAGTGTTCTGGATGATTCTAGTGTTCTGGATGGTTCTAGTGTTCTGGATGGTTCTATGGTTCTAGTGTTCTGGATGGTTCTAGTGTTCTGGATGGTTCTAGTGTTCTGGATGGTTCTATGGTTCTAGTGTTCTGGATGGTTCTAGTGTTCTGGATGGTTCTAGTGTTCTGGATGGTTCTATGGTTCTAGTGTTCTGGATGCTTCTAGTGTTCTGGATGCTTCTAGTGTTCTGGATGGTTCTAGTGTTCTGGATGGTTCTATGGTTCTAGTGTTCTGGATGGTTCTAGTGTTCTGGATGCTTCTAGTGTTCTGGATGCTTCTAGTGTTCTGGATGGTTCTAGTGTTCTGGATGGTTCTATGGTTCTAGTGTTCTGGATGGTTCTAGTGTTCTGGATGGTTCTATGGTTCTAGTGTTCTGGATGGTTCTGTGGTTCTAGTGTTCTGGATAGTTCTATGGTTCTAGTGTTCTGGATGCTTCTAGTGTTCTGGATGGTTCTATGGTTCTAGTGTTCTGGATGGTTCTAGTGTTCTGGATGGTTCTATGGTTCTAGTGTTCTGGATGGTTCTGTGGTTCTAGTGTTCTGGATAGTTCTATGGTTCTAGTGTTCTGGATGCTTCTAGTGTTCTGGATGGTTCTAGTGTTTTGGATGGTTCTATGGTTCTAGTGTTCTGGATGGTTCTAGAGTTCCTGAACCCTCATGCCCATACCTGAATCACAACATCCAGTCTGTCTGATGGTCTCTCACTATGCTATTCTAGTCTGTTGAGGGTGGTAGGGGGTGACAGTGACATGGCTCCATTCACCACACACACACACACACACACACACACACACACACACACACACAGACACAGACAGATATGTCCTAGGGGATGATGTAATGTCCTCAGGGTGACAGTGTGAAGCGTGACAGGTATGACAGCGGTAGTTTAACCTGAGGTCACCTTTCATGCACCTGACATCAGATTGATGTGCTGTATTTTGGAACGGTAGGGCAACCATATCTGACTAGTCGTTGATGTTTCTGGGGTTCTGTCGGTGCTCATTGTGTCTGTTCTGTGAGTTAGGTGAAGGTGTTTGAGAGGGGATGATGAGATGGTTGTGTTTTGGGCTGTTTTTACAGAGACCTCTACACGGTCCTGACAGGACGGGTGCAGGCTGTTGAACTCTGTTACTAACAATCATACAGTTGGGTTAGACAGTAACACACACACACACACCCTGTGTGTAACGGTGGTGGTGCCACTGAGTGTTTGTGTTGAGCAGACGTGAGACATGGTGATGGAGTGGAGGTGGACGTGCTAATTAAACCACAGCCTGGAGAGGCCACAGCCTGGAGAGGCCACAGCCTGGAGAGGCCACAGCCTGGAGAGGCCACAGCCTGGAGAGGCCACAGCCTGGAGAGACCACAGCCTGGAGAGGCCACAGCCTGGAGAGGCCACAGGCTGGAGAGACCACAGCCTGGAGAGACCACAGCCTGGAGAGGCCACAGGCTGGAGAGGCCACAGGCTGGAGAGACCACAGCCTGGAGAGACCACAGCCTGGAGAGGCCACAGCCTGGAGAGGCCACAGCCTGGAGAGGCCACAGCCTGGAGAGACCACAGCCTGGAGAGGCCACAGGCTGGAGAGACCACAGCCTGGAGAGACCACAGCCTGGAGAGACCACAGCCTGGAGAGACCACAGGCTGGAGAGGCCACAGGCTGGAGAGGCCACAGCCTGGAGAGACCACAGCCTGGAGAGACCACAGGCTGGAGAGACCACAGGCTGGAGAGGCCACAGCCTGGAGAGACCACAGGCTGGAGAGGCCACAGGCTGGAGAGGCCACAGGCTGGAGAGGCCACAGGCTGGAGAGGCCACAGCCTGGAGAGACCACAGCCTGGAGAGACCACAGCCTGGAGAGACCACAGCCTGGAGAGGCCACAGGCTGGAGAGGCCACAGCCTGGAGAGACCACAGGCTGGAGAGGCCACAGGCTGGAGAGGCCTGCCAACAGACCTCATATTACATCCAGTCTGTGTGTTTTTAGGGATACTGTGCTTGGACAGGGATCGTGCCTTTGGTGTATGTGTCATCTGTGGCTCGCCTGTCCTCTCTCCAGTTGATGTATGACTTTATAATTAGGTCTGTTCCTCCCCTCTAAAACAATCTCACACACACACACACACACACACACACACACACACACACACACACACACACACACACACACACACACACACACACACACACACACGCACACATGCACACACACACACACACCACATAAACAGGTCTAGACATCTCGTATGGTGACAGGCTGCCAGCTCTATCAAAACCAACCACCAGTCAGACCAGAGACAGTAATGAGAACGCTATAATATACATGATTCAGTCTGAGGAAGGCATGAATAACTCACATGTCTCTCTGTCTCTCCCCCTTTCACTGGTGTGTGTGTGTAGAATATAGACTTAAATACAACTTTATTGTCCACAGTAGATGGAACATTGCCTTTATCGTGACCTCACAAGTAGACCAAACAACATTATCACTTTACACATAATAGTGTTTCATGTGTGGGTATTTGTTGTAGGCCTAACCCTTCCAAAAGTGGTTGAATTGCAAATGCCTTAAAATGTTGAAATTTATTGAAGGTAGCTAGACAGTTTCAGTTTAACAGTTCTCACAAAGAACTTACGTTTCCCTGAAATTAGGCCAGTAGTTCTATCTAATGTAGAGAAAGTAATACAATACGTCACAACTTTATTGCCCATTTACAATTCATGGAATACTGTCAGACCATGTGTCTGTTGCCATTATTTCAATGAGACTAGTTTAGTTAGAGAGAAGCACTAAACCCACGGTATGATCTGGTTTGATCTCTATTGATTATTACACCCACCGTATGATCTGGTTTGATCTCTATTGATTACTAAACCCACGGTATGATCTGGTTTGATCTCTATTGATTATTACACCCACCGTATGATCTGGTTTGATCTCTATTGATTACTAAACCCACGGTATGATCTGGTTTGATCTCTATTGATTACTAAACCCACGGTATGATCTGGTTTGATCTCTATTGATTACTAAACCCACCGTATGATCTGGTTTGATCTCTATTGATTACTAAACTCACGGTATGATCTGGTTTGATCTCTGTTGATTATTACACCCACGGTATGATCTGGTTTGATCTCTATTGATTACTAAACTCACGGTATGATCTGGTTTGATCTCTGTTGATTATTACACCCACGGTATGATCTGGTTTGATCTCTATTGATTACTAAACCCACGGTATGATCTGGTTTGATCTCTGTTGATTATTACACCCACGGTATGATCTGGTTTGATCTCTATTGATTACTAAACTCACGGTATGATCTGGTTTGATCTCTATTGATTACTAAACCCACGGTATGATCTGGTTTGATCTCTATTGATTACTAAACCCACGGTATGATCTGGTTTGATCTCTATTGATTACTAAACCCACGGTATGATCTGGTTTGATCTCTATTGATTACTAAACCCACGGTATGATCTGGTTTGATCTCTGTTGATTATTACACCACTGTAAATGTTCATGGTCATGTCTATTATAAGTTCTGATTTATTCTCTCTCTCTCTCCCTCTCCCTCTGTCAGGAGGTTTGGTGGTTCCCGTTGGAAGTCAGGGCAGGCTGGAGCTGTGAATAACCACTGTGCAAAGAGGAACAAGGAGAGTGGACTCCAAAAGGCAAGCCCCATGATGGTCTGAAATGTCTATACTGAAATCATTCCTCTAGTGTTGACTGTTTTCTTCCAATGTGTTATGTTACCCCAAACAGCTGTCAGCAGGCAAGGTGAAGATACGGCTCCTCAAAGATCAACCTCAGCCAGGTGAAATTTCAGAAGTGTGTGTGTGTGCGATATATGGTTGTACTCTATGTGTGTTGGTATGGTTAGTTATACAACAAAGTGTGTGTGTGTGTGTGTTGTCTGTCCAGAAGTCTGCAGGGTGTTAGAGAAGGAGAAGGCTACAGCTGTTCTCTCAGGTGGTCAGGTGTCCAGCAGTAAGACCAGGCTGAGGGGGAAGGTGTGTGGCCAGTGTGAGGCCAGGGCTGCTGGACTGGTTAGTATCCCACACACACACACACACACACTTTCTGTATCCGTCTATTCTAGTTACCTTTCCTCTTAGAAATGTTAGTTGTATCACAGTCCTGTCTATGTCTTCTCTCCACCATGTGTTGTTGTATCATAGTCCTGTCTATGTCTTCTCTCCACCATGTGTTGTTGTATCATAGTCCTGTCTATGTCTTCTCTCCACCATGTGTTGTATCATAGTCCTATCTATGTCTTCTCTCCACCATGTGTTGTATCATAGTCCTGTCTATGTCTTCTCTCCACCATGTGTTGTATCATAGTCCTGTCTATGTCTTCTCTCCACCATGTGTTGTATCATAGTCCTGTCTATGTCTTCTCTCCACCATGTGTTGTATCATAGTCCTGTCTATGTCTTCTCTCCACCATGTGTTGTTGTATCATAGTCCTGTCTATGTCTTCTCTCCACTATGTGTTGTTGTATCATAGTCCTGTCTATGTCTTCTCTCCACCATGTGTTGTTGTATCATAGTCCTGTCTATGTCTTCTCTTCACCATGTGTTGTTGTATCACAGTCCTGTCTATGTCTTCTCTCCACTATGTGTTGTTGTATCATAGTCCTGTCTATGTCTTCTCTCCACCATGTGTTGTTGTATCACAGTCCTGTCTATGTCTTCTCTCCACCATGTGTTGTTGTATCATAGTCCTGTCTATGTCTTCTCTCCACTATGTGTTGTTGTATCATAGTCCTGTCTATGTCTTCTCTCCACCATGTGTTGTTGTATCATAGTCCTGTCTATGTCTTCTCTCCACCATGTGTTGTATCATAGTCCTGTCTATGTCTTCTCTCCACCATGTGTTGTTGTATCATAGTCCTGTCTATGTCTTCTCTCCACCATGTGTTGTTGTATCATAGTCCTGTCTATGTCTTCTCTCCACCATGTGTTGTTGTATCATAGTCCTGTCTATGTCTTCTCTCCACCATGTGTTGTTGTATCATAGTCCTGTCTATGTCTTCTCTCCACCATGTGTTGTTGTATCATAGTCCTGTCTATGTCTTCTCTCCACCATGTGTTGTTGTATCATAGTCCTGTCTATGTCTTCTCTCCACCATGTGTTGTTGTATGACAGTCCTGTCTATGTCTTCTCTCCACCATGTGTTGTTGTATCATAGTCCTATCTATGTCTTCTCTCCACTATGTGTTGTTGTATAATAGTCCTGTCTATGTCTTCTCTCCACCATGTGTTGTATCATAGTCCTGTCTGTCTTCTCTCCACCATGTGTTGTTGTATCATAGTCCTGTCTATGTCTTCTCTCCACCATGTGTTGTATCATAGTCCTGTCTATGTCTTCTCTCCACCATGTGTTGTATCATAGTCCTGTCTATGTCTTCTCTCCACCATGTGTTGTATCATAGTCCTGTCTATGTCTTCTCTCCACCATGTGTTGTATCATAGTCCTGTCTATGTCTTCTCTCCACCATGTGTTGTTGTATCATAGTCCTGTCTATGTCTTCTCTCCACTATGTGTTGTTGTATCATAGTCCTGTCTATGTCTTCTCTCCACCATGTGTTGTTGTATCATAGTCCTGTCTATGTCTTCTCTCCACCATGTGTTGTTGTATCATAGTCCTGTCTATGTCTTCTCTCCACCATGTGTTGTATCATAGTCCTGTCTATGTCTTCTCTCCACCATGTGTTGTTGTATCATAGTCCTGTCTATGTCTTCTCTCCACCATGTGTTGTTGTATCATAGTCCTGTCTATGTCTTCTCTCCACCATGTGTTGTTGTATCATAGTCCTGTCTATGTCTTCTCTCCACCATGTGTTGTATCATAGTCCTGTCTATGTCTTCTCTCCACCATGTGTTGTTGTATCATAGTCCTGTCTATGTCTTCTCTCCACTATGTGTTGTTGTATCATAGTCCTATCTATGTCTTCTCTCCACTATGTGTTGTTGTATCATAGTCCTGTCTATGTCTTCTCTCCACTATGTGTTGTTGTATCATAGTCCTATCTATGTCTTCTCTCCACCATGTGTTGTATCATAGTCCTGTCTATGTCTTCTCTCCACCATGTGTTGTATCATAGTCCTGTCTATGTCTTCTCTCCACCATGTGTTGTTGTATCATAGTCCTATCTATGTCTTCTCTCCACCATGTGTTGTATCATAGTCCTGTCTATGTCTTCTCTCCACCATGTGTTGTATCATAGTCCTGTCTATGTCTTCTCTCCACCATGTGTTGTTGTATCATAGTCCTGTCTGTCTTCTCTCCACCATGTGTTGTTGTATCATAGTCCTGTCTATGTCTTCTCTCCACCATGTGTTGTATCATAGTCCTGTCTATGTCTTCTCTCCACCATGTGTTGTTGTATCATAGTCCTGTCTATGTCTTCTCTCCACCATGTGTTGTTGTATCATAGTCCTGTCTATGTCTTCTCTCCACCATGTGTTGTTGTATCATAGTCCTGTCTATGTCTTCTCTCCACCATGTGTTGTTGTATCATAGTCCTGTCTATGTCTTCTCTCCACCATGTGTTGTTGTATCATAGTCCTGTCTATGTCTTCTCTTCACCATGTGTTGTTGTATCATAGTCCTGTCTATGTCTTCTCTCCACTATGTGTTGTTGTATCATAGTCCTGTCTATGTCTTCTCTCCACCATGTGTTGTATCATAGTCCTGTCTATGTCTTCTCTCCACCATGTGTTGTTGTATCATAGTCCTGTCTATGTATTCTCTCCACTATGTGTTGTTGTATCATAGTCCTATCTATGTCTTCTCTCCACTATGTGTTGTTGTATCATAGTCCTGTCTATGTCTTCTCTCCACTATGTGTTGTTGTATCATAGTCCTATCTATGTCTTCTCTCCACCATGTGTTGTATCATAGTCCTGTCTATGTCTTCTCTCCACCATGTGTTGTATCATAGTCCTGTCTATGTCTTCTCTCCACCATGTGTTGTTGTATCATAGTCCTGTCTATGTCTTCTCTCCACCATGTGTTGTTGTATGACAGTCCTGTCTATGTCTTCTCTCCACCATGTGTTGTTGTATCATAGTCCTGTCTATGTCTTCTCTCCACCATGTGTTGTTGTATCATAGTCCTGTCTATGTCTTCTCTCCACCATGTGTTGTTGTATGACAGTCCTGTCTATGTCTTCTCTCCACCATGTGTTGTTGTATCATAGTCCTGTCTATGTCTTCTATTGGTAAAATATAACCGTTGTTACAGAGTCTTGTGAGTTTCCATAGATGCTGAAGCGAAGGGTTGATGTTTACTTGTTGGCTAAAGACTGTGTTTGTTATCTCTGTGGTGGTGGGTGTATCCCAGTCCTTAATAATTGGCCACTCATGCAGAATAACCAGCCTACAGACAGCAGAATATCCAGCCTAAAGACAGCAGAATATCCAGCCTAAAGACAGCAGAATATCCAGCCTAAAGACAGCAGAATATCCAGCCTAAAGACAGCAGAATATCCAGCCTAAAGACAGCAGAATATCCAGGTTAAAGACAGCAGAATATCCTGCTTAAAGACAGCAGAATATCCAGCTTAAAGACAGCAGAATATCCAGCCTAAAGACAGCAGAATATCCAGCCTAAAGACAGCAGAATATCCAGCCTAAAGACAGCAGAATATCCAGCCTAAAGACAGCAGAATATCCAGCCTAAAGACAGCAGAATATCCAGCCTAAAGACAGCAGAATATCCAGCCTAAAGACAGCAGAATATCCAGCCTAAAGACAGCAGAATATCCAGCTTAAAGACAGCAGAATATCCAGCCTAAAGACAGCAGAATATCCAGCTTAAAGACAGCAGAATATCCAGCCTAAAGACAGCAGAATATCCAGCCTAAAGACAGCAGAATATCCAGCCTAAAGACAGCAGAATATCCAGCCTAAAGACAGCAGAATATCCAGCCTAAAGACAGCAGAGTTTACAGCCGTACAGCAGAGTTTACAGCCGTACAGCAGAGTTTACAGCCGTACAGCAGAGTTTACAGCCGTACAGCAGAGTTTACAGCCGTACAGCAGAGTTTACAGCCGTACAGCGGGGATATCACTGGGTGTGTAGGGGTGTTCCTCAGTTTACCCTGGGTGTTTCTGCTCATGCAGAATCCCGAACCTGCAGCATGTAGAGTTTAGAGTCAAAGTAACACACAGAGAAAGAGTGAAAGAGAGATAGAGAGAGGTGGGAGGGAATGGGTGTCTCCTTTTTTTTGTTGGTCCCCCTTGTTGTCCTTATTTGATGCATAGTGCAGTGTAACGTTGTTCGTAATGTAATCTGCTATATAGTGCAGTGTAACGTTGTTCGTAATGTAATCTGCTATATAGTGCAGTGTAACGTTGTTCGTAATGTAATCTGCTATATAGTGCAGTGTAACGTTGTTCGTAATGTAATCTGCTATATAGTGCAGTGTAACGTTGTTCGTAATGTAATCTGCTATATAGTGCAGTGTAACGTTATTCGTAATGTAATCTGCTATATAGTGCAGTGTAACGTTGTTTGTAATGTAATCTGCTATATAGTGCAGTGTAACGTTGTTTGTAATGTAATCTGCTATATAGTGCAGTGTAACGTTGTTTGTAATGTAATCTGCTATATAGTGCAGTGTAACGTTGTTTGTAATGTAATCTGCTATATAGTGCAGTGTAACGTTGTTTGTAATGTAATCTGCTATATAGTGCAGTGTAACGTTAAGCATAATGTTATAATCAGGGATGCAAACTAGTCACCTTTCAGCGAAATTGGTCGTTTTGAATCCAAAAATAGGTGACCTACGTGATTCGTGTAGATCCGATGAGAAAAGTTTGGGAGAGGGGTTTTGGATCAGGCTACTGGCTGTAAGCGAAAGAGTGATGCGCGTTTGGAGCAATACTGGCTGTATCCAAGGCTCAGCCAATCGTTCACTTAACAGCAGAATGCAGCACGCGGCTGAAGAGAGAAGAGACAACCAATTTGCAAGTTACAGCATCAGCGCGTGCTCTCTGGAAAGACAGCAGAGAGTAGAAAGGCCATTTACAGCAGCGCGTCCCCTGAACGATAACGAAGAGGTAGATGATAAGCTTGACCACGGAGACGGTGGTAGGAAGGTGAAGAAGCGTACTGCATGATCTGTAACTGAAAAACAATTGGCATATGGAAAGTTTGAGGTGAGGGAGAAAGTGTGGTGGAACAAGTATTGTTAGCATTGTTAAGTAACATTATCTAATTCTCCATTAGGTAGTCAGAGAAATGTTGAGCAACATTAGCCAATTTAACTGATGAAATAATTGAGTTGGGAAAATTTGCTGGCTAATAAAGTCAGATAGCTAACTTTAACTAGCTAACGTTACAACATCAGATGAGCTAACATTAGTAACCTAACCAATTCACTATAGTATTAACTAGCTAACGTTACATCATCAGATGAGCTAACATTAGTAACCTAACCAATTCACTATAGTATTAACTAGCTAACGTTACATCATCAGATGAGCTAACATTAGTAACCTAACCAATTCACTATAGTATTAACTAGCTAACGTTACATCATCAGATGAGCTAATATTAGTAACCTAACCAATTCACTATAGTATTAACTAGCTAACGTTACATCATCAGATGAGCTAACATTAGTAACCTAACCAATTCACTATAGTATTAACTAGCTAACGTTACAACATCAGATGAGCTAACATTAGTAACCTAACCAATTCACTATAGTATTAACTAGCTAACGTTACATCAGATGAGCTAACATTAGTAACCTAACCAATTCACTATAGTATTAACTAGCTAACGTTACATCATCAGATGAGCTAACATTAGTAACCTAACCAATTCACTATAGTATTAACTAGCTAACGTTACATCATCAGATGAGCTAACATTAGTAACCTAACCAATTCGCTATAGTATTAACTAGCTAACGTTACAACATCAGATGAGCTAACATTAGTAACCTAACCAATTCACTATAGTATTAACTAGCTAACGTTACATCATCAGATGAGCTAACATTAGTAACCTAACCAATTCACTATAGTATTAACTAGCTAACGTTACATCAGATGAGCTAACATTAGTAACCTAACCAATTCACTATAGTATTAACTAGCTAACGTTACATCAGATGAGCTAACATTAGTAACCTAACCAATTCACTATAGTATTAACTAGCTAACGTTACATCATCAGATGAGCTAACATTAGTAACCTAACCAATTCACTATAGTATTAACTAGCTAACGTTACATCAGATGAGCTAACATTAGTAACCTAACCAATTCACTATAGTATTAACTAGCTAACGTTACATCATCAGATGAGCTAACATTAGTAACCTAACCAATTCACTATAGTATTAACTAGCTAACGTTACATCATCAGATGAGCTAACATTAGTAACCTAACCAATTCACTATAGTATTAACTAGCTAACGTTACATCAGATGAGCTAACATTAGTAACCTAACCAATTCACTATAGTATTGTAATGACCCGGCTGGGTCATAAAGGAAAAAGAGACGGACTCTAGGTGTGCATGTCAGAACACAGGTTTATTCCTAAACTGGGCTATTGTTCAGGCCACAGCCCACGCCGCTAAATGCCGAATGTACACAACTATACCAAGTCTAATTAATGTTTACTCCCATAGGAACAGATCAAGGCCCCGAACAGAAAGAGAGAGAAGATGAGACAGTAATCCCTATTTATCATTTCCAAATCCCGCGGGATTACCCATCATACCCCCCCAACCTTTCCCTCTGTCCTGACATATTTAACCCCTGCTAGTAGCCATGAGAACCATAACACACCCACAAACACAGAACACAATACCGGGTCGTTACATAGCCCCCCCCCTTTCTAAACCCTAGCCCCTAGGGTTACACAACAAAATCCTTAAAACGACCCGGAGGTCGCATCAGTCTCTTGGGCCTCCCCGTGGCTCTCACCGGTGAACCCCCAAAACACTCATCTGCCCCAATGTCATTTCCAGCGCCCTCCAAAGAAGCAGCCCCCATCCCAGGCTCAGGTTGCGCTAGAGTCTCCTCGTTAGACTGTTCCCGTGGGCTCACATCAGAGACCTCACTCCCATTTCCTACCGTTTTCCTCCCTCTGTAGGGTGCCAATCGGTCCCGGTGGACCACCACCTTCCTGCTCCGTGGGGGGACCTCCACCCGGTACGTCACCTCCCCCACTCTCTCTATCACCAGACACGGCCCCACCCATGCACTGTCCAGCTTTGGGCACCGCCCCTTCTTGCGCGTGGGGTTGTGAAGCCACACACATTCTCCCGCTCCAAAGTGCCTCCCCCTAGCGCGCGAGTCGTAGTGGCGCTTTAGGCGCACCCCTGCGTTCTCGAGTTGCTCTCTTGCGAAGGTGTGAGCCGCTTCTAACCGGTTCTGCAGACGACACACATAGTTCGGGCCAGGCAAAACCCCGTCGTCATTATCAGGAGGGTGGCCAAACGTCAGTTCGGCTGGGGTGCGCAACTCACGACCTAACATTAGTAGCGCTGGGGAGCACGCAGTTGATTCTTGAACAGCCGACCTACATGCCATAAGAATAAACGGTAAGTGGGTGTCCCAATCTCTCTGGTGTTTTGAGGTAACGATGGCCAGCTGCTGTGCTAACGTTCTGTTAAATCTTTCCACCAGCCCATCACTCTGGGGGTGAAGCGGAGTAGTGCGCGTCTTCTCCGTGCCTAACCGTCTACACAACTCTGAGAACACCCGTGACTCGAAGTTTCTCCCCTGGTCGCTGTGAATAGACTGTGGCACCCCAAACCGACTGATTATTCCCCCCACCAACGCATCAGCTACTGTCTCTGCCTCCTGGTCTGGGAGAGCGTAAGCCTCCGGCCATTGGTGAAGTAGTCCATAGCGGTTAGAATCCACCTGTTACCTCTGTCTGTGGTTGGAAACGGCCCCACTATGTCTACCCCCAGTCTCTCCATGGGCTCCCCTACTGGGAATTGTTGTAGGAGGGCGTGTGACTGACCTGGAGGTCCTTTTTTAGCAGCACACTCGTCACACTGCCTACAAAAGTCCTCAACATCCCTCCTGTGCCTGGCCCAATAGAAGCCTTTACGCATGCGCTTTAACGTTTTGGAGACCCCAAAATGCCCTGCGCCAACTCCCCCATGAAGCTGCTGTAACACGCTCCCCTGCAGCCTTTTGGGCACCACTACCTGCCACGTAATTTCTCCAGTCGCTGGCTTTTTCCACCCCCTCTGGAGCACTCCCTCAGCCACTCTAAGGACTGTGAATTTAGCCCACAGTCCCTTGGTGACTGGTGATAGAGGGGCTACTTCCCCCCACGGCGGTCGTCTTCTCTCTTCCACCCACCGCAGCACAGGACGCAGCTCTGCGTCCTCCTCCTGGCGACGCCTCCACTCCCCAACGTCCACAGCCTCAAGCTCCCGGCACTCTGTCACACTCAGCTGACTCACCGTGGCGGTGACTCCCTCCTCCCTGCACAGTTCTCTCTCTCGCTCCACCCGTTTGGCGCAGTACCCACAGCCATCCTCAGCACACGGGCGGCGGGACAAGGCGTCTGCATTGCTGTGGCGAAGGCCGGCTCTGTGCTCCACCTGGAAGTCGTAGGGTTGCAGCTCCTCCAGCCAGCGGGCAATCTGACCCTCTGGCTCCTTGAAGGAGAGAAGCCACTGCAGGGCGGAGTGATCCGTCCGGACCACAAACGGCAGGCCCCCCACGTAGTACTTGAAATGGCGTACTGCTGCCACGACAGCCAAAAGCTCTCTCCTTGTCACACAGTAGCGTTTTTCAGCCTTATCAAAAGTCCTGCTGTAATAAGCTACTACGTGTTCCCCATCAGGACCACGCTGAGCCAGCACAGCCCCCAAACCCTCATTGCTTGCGTCGGTGTCCAGGATGAACGGACTGTTCGGGTCTGGTGAGGCCAGGACAGGGGCCTCCATCAGGGCACGTTTGAGAGCCTCAAACGCCCGCTGGTGCTCTTCGGTCCACTGAAAAACAGTGTCCTCCTTGAGAAGGTGGTTCAACGGAGCCGCTACCCCCGCAAACCCCTTCACAAACCTACGATAGTAGGATGCCAGCCCCAGGAAGCTCTTAACCTCTTTTTTCCCCCCTGGAACTGGCCACCCCCTCACAGCCTCTACTTTGTCTGGCATCGTGCTGATGCCCTCACCACCCAGCTGATGCCCCAGGAACGCCACCTCCCTTTGCATGAAATGGCACTTTCCCGGATGTAATTTTAGCCCCGCCCCCGAGATCCTCTCCAACACTCGCCTAAGTGCCCCCAGTGCCCCCTCGAACGATGTGCCGTGCACCAATATGTCGTCTAGGTACACAACACACTCGTCTCTCGGAACCTCCGCCAGCACTCTGTCCATGAGCCTCTCAAAGGTGGCAGGAGCATTACAGAGCCCGAAGCACAGCACCTTGAACTGCCAATGGCCCCTATCTGTGGAGAAGGCCGTTTTTTCACGTGCCCCTGGCGAGAGGGGCACCTGCCAGTAGCCACTGCGCAGATCAAGGGAGGAGAACCACGAGGACCCTCTCACGTGGTCTAGCGACTCATCAATCCTCGGTAGGGGATAAGAGTCTTTAGTGGTGACAGAATTTAGGCCCCTGTAGTCAACACAAAACCTAAGTTTACCCCCTTTCTTAGGCACCATGACGACCGGCGCGGACCATGGGCTATCTGATGGCTCAATGAAATCAGCCCGCAACATGTCAACAATAGCTGTGTCTGCTGCTTCCCTCCTGGCAAGGGGAATACGACGGGGCCGAATTTTAATGGGTCGGGCGTCCCCAGTGTCTATTTCGTGCTGAACTAGGTGCGTTTGTCCTACCTCATCTTCCCCCCAAGCGAAGCTATCTTTAAAGTCCAACAGCAGCTGCTTTAACTGTCTCTGTTGTCTGTCATCCAGACCCTGACAGTTATTCAGCCACACAGCCTCGACGGCGTCGATAGCTTCCTCCTTCCCCCCGTCGGGCTGATGGGGTGAAGGAGCCAGTGTGTTTTGGGCTACTGAGCTGCCTGTGCTTGCACCATGATGGGGAGTGAAGGCCGTCGCCGCCGGAGACAGCTGCTGGAATGGCACAACGACCAAGGGAGCAGCCGGGATGACCGGTGGAGTTTCTGCAAGCTTGGAGGAAGACGGAGGGACAGCCCTGCCCCCTGCTGGCTCTCCCGAAGGCGACATTCCCACTGTGGGCCCCCCCGACAGCCTCAAAGTGCCCGACGCTAAGTCCAACTGAGCCCCACAGTTTTTCAAAAAGTCCATTCCCAGTATACAGGGGTCCTGCACCGCTGCTACCCACACCAGACACCCCACAGTTCTCCCCCCCACAGTCACAGATAGCTGACACTTCCCTAACATGGGGGCTAGCTCCCCCGTGACAGTCCGTAGCTGGACAAGGGTCGGCTCCACCCGCACCCCAACAGGTAGTATGTCTGGTCTCACCAGGGTTACTGTAGAGCCCGTGTCGACCAGGGCCAAACATTCCACCCCCTCTACCTTGACGATGACATTGCAGAAGTCCCCAACGGTGGTACGTCCCACCACAACTACCGGACTAGGAAACACGGCGGCAGCTACACCCTGGGGGAGCAGGTCCCCACCCTCTTGTCTGCGCTGCTGGGTACCTCTTTTGCTTACAGTGGGTTCGGGGGCGGGGGGGTGGGTCCACGCTGCCCCCTGCGCGAGAACCCGCCGTCGTTTCCCTGGTGACGGGGGAATCTGCCACACTCCCGTTGAATGTGGCCAGGCTGGCCACAACCCCAGCAGACAATAGGAGTTGAGCTGACACTGCGACGCTGCCTGGAGCCCCTCTCCATGACAAGCGAAGCAGTCTTGACTAGCCCGCCCAACTCGTCGACCCACTCTGGTTTCGTGACCCCTGGCACCCCAGCCACCACTGCTCTCACCTCTGGTTGACTGGCGACTTCCACTCTCACTCCCTCACCCCAGATCAGCTCCCTCTTCCTGGCTATCTCCACTGCAGCCCGCAGAGATGGTGGGTCCGCCATCTGAACATGCTTACCCAGTTCGGTGGAAGAGAGCGCTCTAATAAAACTGTCCCGTGCCAGCTCGTCTTGCACCCCAATCGGCATAGTTGCATAAGCCCGCCTGGTCAGGCTCAGAATACCACTTGCAACGCCTTTAATGATTCCCCCTGAAGTCTCTTTTTGTTACTCAGTTCAATCCGCAGCATGTTGGGCTGCGCGTCGCTGCCGAAACGGCCCCCCAATGCCTCCACTAGCGCACCGTAGTCGCCCCTCTCGTCTGGGGCTAGCGTTAACAGGCATTCCGACGCCTCCTCTGTCAGGCTCAGGGCAAGCTGTAACGCTTTCGTCTCGTCAGACCACCTCCCGGCTCTAGCCAACAACTCGAATTGAGTGAAAAAAACTTCCCATTTACCTTGTCCATTGAACTTTGGCAGTTTAGCCGCTACCGTGGCTAATGGCAATAGGCCGCTGCCATCTCTGTTTACATAAGCAGGCTCCGCCATTTCCGCACCTGGTGACGTCGATATCCCCGTCGCCGTGACGTCTGCTCTCGAGCGGTGTGAAGGAAAACCCGCCAGTTCTGCCATCTTGCTGACTGACAATTTAACTCCCGCCATGTGGCCCTCCAGCTTTAGCGTGACCGTAGATGCGAGTCACGCTAAAGCTAACCCAGCCTATACTAAACAGCTAACTCGCCTAGTCTTGATCCCGTAGTTCGAAAGCACTTCTGACGCCAATGTAATGACCCGGCTGGGTCATAAAGGAAAAAGAGACGGACTCTAGGTGTGCAGGTCAGAACACAGGTTTATTCCTAAACTGGGCTATTGTTCAGGCCACAGCCCACGCCGCTAAATGCCGAATGTACACAACTATACCAAGTCAAATTAATGTTTACTCCCATAGGAACAGATCAAGGCCCCGAACAGAAAGAGAGAGAAGATGAGACAGTAATCCCTATTTATCATTTCCAAATCCCGCGGGATTACCCATCATACCCCCCCAACCTTTCCCTCTGTCCTGACATATTTAACCCCTGCTAGTAGCCATGAGAACCATAACACACCCACAAACACAGAACACAATACCGGGTCGTTACAGTATTAACTAGCTAACGTTACATCAGATGAGCTAACATTAGTAACCTAACCAATTCACTATAGTATTAACTAGCTAACGTTACAACATCAGATGAGCTAACATTAGTAACCTAACCAATTCACTATAGTATTAACTAGCTAACGTTACATCAGATGAGCTAACATTAGTAACCTAACCAATTCACTATAGTATTAACTAGCTAACGTTACATCAGATGAGCTAACATTAGTAACCTAACCAATTCACTATAGTATTAACTAGCTAACGTTACATCAGATGAGCTAACATTAGTAACCTAACCAATTCACTATAGTATTAACTAGCTACCGTTACATCATCAGATGAGCTAACATTAGTAACCTAACCAATTCACTATAGTATTAACTAGCTAACGTTACATCATCAGATGAGCTAACATTAGTAACCTAACCAATTCACTATAGTATTAACTAGCTAACGTTACAACATCAGATGAGCTAACATTAGTAACCTAACCAATTCACTATAGTATTAACTAGCTAACGTTACATCATCGGATGAGCTAACATTAGTAACCTAACCAATTCACTATAGTATTAACTAGCTAACGTTACATCAGATGAGCTAACATTAGTAACCTAACCAATTCACTATAGTATTAACTAGCTAACGTTACATCATCAGATGAGCTAACATTAGTAACCTAACCAATTCACTATAGTATTAACTAGCTAACGTTACATCATCAGATGAGCTAACATTAGTAACCTAACCAATTCACTATAGTATTAACTAGCTAACGTTACATCAGATGAGCTAACATTAGTAACCTAACCAATTCACTATAGTATTAACTAGCTAACGTTACATCATCAGATGAGCTAACATTAGTAACCTAACCAATTCACTATAGTATTAACTAGCTAACGTTACAACATCAGATGAGCTAACATTAGTAACCTAACCAATTCACTATAGTATTAACTAGCTAACGTTACATCATCAGATGAGCTAACATTAGTAACCTAATCAATTCACTATAGTATTAACTAGCTAACGTTACATCATCAGATGAGCTAATATTAGTAACCTAACCAATTCACTATAGTATTAACTAGCTAACGTTACAACATCAGATGAGCTAACATTAGTAACCTAACCAATTCACTATAGTATTAACTAGTATAACGTAACGACTCCTCGCCATTCCTCAAGTTATAACGCGTTAGTTGCTTACTGGACCCTGGCAATCTGTGTGAGGTGTTGACTAGTTAACTAGCTAACGAACTAACTACTATTTGTGAACTAATGTTTTCCCTCTACAGTATGTGGTTAAGTGTCACCTTTTTGGGCCCTCACCAGTTTGCGTCCCTGTATAATCTGCTAGATGGTGGGTGTAACGTTAATTTATAATCTGATAGATGGTGGGTGTAACGTTAATTTATAATCTGCTAGATGGTGGGTGTAATGTTAATTTATAATCTGCTAGATGGTGGGTGTAACGTTAATTTATAATCTGATAGATGGTGGGTGTAACGTTAATTTATAATCTGATAGATGGTGGGTGTAATGTTAATTTATAATCTGCTAGATGGTGGGTGTAACGTTAATTTATAATCTGCTAGATGGTGGGTGTAATGTTAATTTATAATCTGCTAGATGGTGGGTGTAACGTTAATTTATAATCTGCTAGATGGTGGGTGTAACGTTAATTTATAATCTGCTAGATGGTGGGTGTAACGTTAATTTATAATCTGATAGATGGTGGGTGTAACGTTAATTTATAATCTGATAGATGGTGGGTGTAACGTTAATTTATAATCTGCTAGATGGTGGGTGTAACGTTAATTTATAATCTGATAGATGGTGGGTGTAACGTTAATTTATAATCTGCTAGATGGTGGGTGTAACGTTAATTTATAATCTGCTAGATGGTGGGTGTAACGTTAATTTATAATCTGCTAGATGGTGGGTGTAACGTTAATTTATAATCTGCTAGATGGTGGGTGTAACGTTAATTTATAATCTGCTAGATGGTGGGTGTAACGTTAATTTATAATCTGCTAGATGGTGGGTGTAACGTTAATTTATAATCTGCTAGATGGTGGGTGTAACGTTAATTTATAATCTGCTAGATGGTGGGTGTAATGTTAATTTATAATCTGCTAGATGGTGGGGGTAATGTTAATTTATAATCTGCTAGATGGTGGGGGTAATGTTAATTTATAATCTGCTAGATGGTGGGTGTAACGTTAATTTATAATCTGCTAGATGGTGGGTGTAACGTTAATTTATAATCTGCTAGATGGTGGGTGTAATGTTAATTTATAATCTGCTAGATGGTGGGTGTAATGTTAATTTATAATCTGCTAGATGGTGGGTGTAACGTTAATTTATAATCTGCTAGATGGTGGGTGTAATGTTAATTTATAATCTGCTAGATGGTGGGTGTAACGTTAATTTATAATCTGCTAGATGGTGGGTGTAACGTTAATTTATAATCTGCTAGATGGTGGGTGTAATGTTAATTTATAATCTGCTAGATGGTGGGGGTAATGTTAATTTATAATCTGCTAGATGGTGGGTGTAACGTTAATTTATAATCTGCTAGATGGTGGGTGTAACGTTAATTTATAATCTGCTAGATGGTGGGTGTAATGTTAATTTATAATCTGCTAGATGGTGGGTGTAACGTTAATTTATAATCTGCTAGATGGTGGGTGTAACGTTAATTTATAATCTGCTAGATGGTGGGTGTAATGTTAATTTATAATCTGCTAGATGGTGGGTGTAACGTTAATTTATAATCTGCTAGATGGTGGGTGTAATGTTAATTTATAATCTGCTAGATGGTGGGTGTAATGTTAATTTATAATCTGCTAGATGGTGGGTGTAATGTTAATTTATAATCTGCTAGATGGTGGGTGTAACGTTAATTTATAATCTGCTAGATGGTGGGTGTAACGTTAATTTATAATCTGCTAGATGGTGGGTGTAACGTTAATTTATAATCTGCTAGATGGTGGGTGTAACGTTAAGTGTAATGTTATAATCTGATGTGGGCTAAATGACAATGGGATGGCCCTGGTGCCCTATAATGATAGGTCATAATGGCAGTAGTTATGGCTGTCTCTGACACACACACCCACCGGACATTACGTACACATTACTCAGCTGTGTATACCACACACACACACACACACACACACACACAGACAGATGCTGCATGGCCCCCGTGCCCTATAATGATCATGATAACGGTAGTGCTTATGGCTGTCTGTGCCATTCCGCTTTGGACTGCCCTTTAACGCGTGCGTACACACACACACACACACACACACACACACACACACACACACACACACACACACACACTCTGAATGGTGCCTAGTCACAGTCACACTCCAGTGTGTCTCTACATCTATGGTATTTGAGAGGCAGTCAGACCCAGTTTCCTTCATTACAGGAGGCCTGATGGGGAGAGGGATGGAGTGTGTAGCCTGAACGGGATGCCTAACCCCTGGGGAGGCAGTGTAATTTACCCCCCGGCCAGAGCGGGGAAATGAGCCCTTGTTTATGAACCCATTAAGGGCTGTGGGGACATGAGCAGCTGCAGGCCCAGATACCGTGGCTCTCTGTCTGACAGCCCTTTTCATCTCTCCTTTCTCATTCACCCTTTCCTCTACCTTTCATCTTCTGTCCATCTTGTCTTACACTCTGTCTGTCAGTCTGTCTGTCAGGTTGTCTGTCTGTCAGGTTGTCTGTCTGTCAGGTTGTCTGTCAGGTTGTCTGTCT
Organism: Salmo salar; assembly: GCF_965601325.2. Taxonomy (NCBI): domain Eukaryota; kingdom Metazoa; phylum Chordata; class Actinopteri; order Salmoniformes; family Salmonidae; genus Salmo; species Salmo salar. Next base: position 155,031,879 of record NC_138299.1, on the reverse strand, counting down.
GTCTGTCTGTCTGTCTGTCTGTCTGTCTGTCTGTCTGTCTGTCTGTCTGTCTGTCTGTCTGTCAGGTTGTCTGTCTGGCTGTCTGTCTGTCTGGCTGGCTGTCAGGTTGTCTGTCTGTCTGTCTGTCTGTCTGTCTGTCTGTCTGTCTGTCTGTCTGTCTGTCTGTCTGTCTGTCTGTCTGTCTGTCTGTCTGGCTGGCTGTCTGTCTGGCTGGCTGTCTGTCTGGCTGGCTGGCTGCTGCAGTCCTCTGCTTTAAAAATACTTTCCTACTGATAGATAATGAGCTTCCATATGATGGCCCCAACACCACACACACACACACACACACACACACACACACACACACACACACACACACACACACACACACACACACACACACACACACACACACACATTAACATAGACATACATACACACATAAACATAGACATACACACACACACCTCATGTGGCCAGCACGGCAACACTCAATATTTATCCTGCGGTTTCAAGTTAGTTTGGGAAGGTTGATGTCAGGAAGTGGAGAAGATATTAGGATGTATAATTTAATGTTTTGCTCCTTGCTCCATCCCTGCATAAATACTGTTAGAGTGACTTTCTGTTTTAGACATGTGCAGAATGTGGAGAGGACTACTGTGTCGGCTGTTTTGCCAAGTTTCACCAGAAGGGGGCACTGAAGCTCCATAGAATGATCCCCATTCAGGTGAGACAGCACACAGGTTCTCTCTCTCTCGCGCTCTCTCTCTCTCTCTCTCTCTCGCTCTCTCGCTCTCTCTCGTTCTCTTTCTCTCTCGCTCTTTCTCTCTCGCTCTTTCTCTCTCTCTCGCTCTCTTTCTCGCGCTCTCTCTCGCTCTCTCTCGCTCTCTTTCTCTCTCTTGTACTCTCTCTCGCTCTCTCGCTCTCTCGCTCTCTCGCTCCGCTCTCTCTCTCGCTCTCTTGCTCTCTCTCTTGCTCTCTCTCTCGCTCTCTCTCTCGCTCTCTCACTCTCTCTCGCTCTCTGAGTCTGGCAAACAGGCACACTCATCCACACTTCAGTATGGCATACACATAGCTGAGTCCTATGGCACACACACATAGCTGAGTCCTATGGCACACACACATAGCTGAGTCCTATGGCACACACACATAGCTGAGTCCTATGGCACACACACATAGCTGAGTCCTATGGCACACACACATAGCTGAGTCCTATGGCACACACATCAAATCAAATCAAATCAAATTTATTTTTATATAGCCCTTCGTACATCAGCTGATATTCTCAAAGTGCTGTACAGAAACCCAGCCTAAAACCCCAAACAGCAAGCAAAGCATGTGAAAGAAGCACGGTGGCTAGGAAAAACTCCCTAGGAAAAACTCCCTAGAAAGGCCAAAAACCTAGGAAGAAACCTAGAGAGGAACCAGGCTATGAGGGGTGGCCAGTCCTCTTCTGGCTGTGCAGGGTGGATATTAAAACAGAACATGGTCAAAATGTTAAAATGTTAAAATGTTCATAAATGACCAGCATGGTCAAATAATAATAATCATAGTAGTTGTCGAGGGTGCAACAAGCACGTCCGGTGAACAGGTCAGGGTTCCATAGCCGCAGGCAGAACAGTTGAAACTGGAGCAGCAGCACGGCCAGGTGGACTGGGGACAGCAAGGAGTCATCATACCAGGTAGTCCTGAGGCATGGTCCTAGGGCTCAGGTCCTCCGAGAGAAAGACAGAAAGAGAGAAAGAGAGAATTAGAGAGAGCATATTTAAATACACACAGGACACCGGATAAGACAAGAGAAATACTCCAGATGTAACAGACTGACCCTAGCCCCCCGACACATAAACTACTGCAGCATAAATACTGGAGGCTGAGACAGGAGGGATCAGAAGACACTGTGGCCCCATCCGATGATACCCCCGGACAGGGCCAAACAGGCAGGATATAACCCCACCCACTTTGCCAAAGCACAGCCCCCACACCACTAGAGGGATGTCTCCAACCACCAACTTACCGTCCTAAGACAAGGCCGAGTATAGCCCACAACGATCTCCGCCATGGCACAACCCAAGGGGGGGGGGGGGGGGGGGGGCGCCAACCCAGACAGGAAGACCACGTCAGTGACTCAACCCACTCAAGTGACGCACCCCTCCCATGGACGGCATGGAAGAACACCAGTAGGCCAGTGACTCAGCCTCTGTAAAAGGGTTAGAGGCAGAGAATCCCAGTGGAAAGAGGGGAACCGGCAAGGCAGAGACAGCAAGGGCGGTTCGTTGCTCCAGCCTTTCCGTTCACCTTCACACTCCTGGGCCAGACTATACTTAATCATAGGACCTACTGAAGAGATAAGTCTTCAGTAAAGACTTAAAGGTTGAGACTGAGTCTGCGTCTCTCACATTGGTAGGCAGACCATTCCATAAAAATGGAGCTCTATAGGAGAAAGCCCTACCTCCAGCCGTTTGCTTAGAAATTCTAGGGACAATTAGGAGGCCTGCGTCTTGTGACCGTAGCGTACGTGTAGGTATGTACGGCAGGACCAAATCGGAAAGATAGGTAGGAGCAAGCCCATGTAATGCTTTGTAGGTTAGCAGTAAAACCTTGAAATCAGCCCTTGCCTTAACAGGAAGCCAGTGTAGGGAGGCTAACACTGGAGTAATATGATCAAATTTTTTGGTTCTAGTCAGGATTCTAGCAGCCGTATTTAGCACTAACTGAAGTTTATTTAGTGCTTTATCCGGGTAGCCGGAAAGTAGAGCATTGCAGTAGTCCAGCCTAGAAGTAACAAAAGCATGGATTAATTTTTCTGCGTCATTTTTGGACAGAAAATTTCTGATTTTTGCAATGTTACGTAGATGGAAAAAAGCTGTCCTTGAAACAGTCTTGATATGTTCTTCAAAAGAGAGATCAGGGTCCAGAGTAACGCCGAGGTCCTTCACAGTTTTATTTGAGACGACTGTACAACCATCCAGATTAATTGTCAGATTCAACAGAAGATCTCTTTGTTTCTTGGGACCTAGAACAAGCATCTCTGTTTTGTCCGAGTTTAAAAGTAGAAAGTTTGCAGCCATCCACTTCTTTATGTCTGAAACACAGGCTTCTAGCGAGGGCAATTTTGGGGCTTCACCATGTTTCATTGAAATGTACAGCTGTGTGTCGTCTGCATAGCAGTGAAATTTAACATTATGTTTTCGAATGACATCCCCAAGAGGTAAAATATATAGTGAAAACAATAGTGGTCCTAAAACGGAACCTTGAGGAACACCGAAATTTACAATTGATTTGTCAGAGGACAAACCATTCACAGAGACAAACTGATATCTTTCCGACAGATAAGATCTAAACCAGGCCAGAACTTGTCCATGTAGACCAATTTGGGTTTCCAATCTCTCCAAAAGAATGTGGTGATCGATGGTATCACCACATTAGCTGAGTCCTATGGCACACACATAGCTGAGTCCTATGGCACACACATAGCTGAGTCCTATGGCACACACACATAGCTGAGTCCTATGGCACACACACATAGCTGAGTCCTATGGCACACACACATAGCTGAGTCCTATGGCACACACACATAGCTGAGTCCTATGGCACACACACATAGCTGAGTCCTATGGCACACACACATAGCTGAGTCCTATGGCACACACACATAGCTGAGTCCTATGGCACACACACATAGCTGAGTCCTATGGCACACACACATAGCTGAGTCCTATGGCACACACACATAGCTGAGTCCTATGGCACACACACATAGCTGAGTTCTATGGCACACACATAGCTGAGTCCTATGGCACACACATAGCTGAGTCCTATGGCACACATACATAGCTGAGTCCTATGGCACACACACATAGCTGAGTCCTATGGCACACACATAGCTGAGTCCTATGGCACACACACATAGCTGAGTCCTATGGCACACACACATAGCTGAGTCCTATGGCACACACACATAGCTGAGTCCTATGGCACACACACATAGCTGAGTCCTATGGCACACACACATAGCTGAGTCCTATGGCACACACACATAGCTGAGTCCTATGGCACACACACATAGCTGAGTCCTATGGCACACACACATAGCTGAGTCCTATGGCACACACATAGCTGAGTCCTATGGCACACACACATAGCTGAGTCCTATGGCACACACACATAGCTGAGTCCTATGGCACACACACATAGCTGAGTCCTATGGCAGACACATAGCTGAGTCCTATGGCAGACACATAGCTGAGTCCTATGGCAGACACATAGCTGAGTCCTATGGCAGACACATAGCTGAGTCCTATGGCAGACACATAGCTGAGTCCTATGGCACACACACATAGCTGAGTCCTATGGCACACACACAGTAACAAAATGGAGGTTCTCCAATTAAAAACACAGTCTTTTCTGCCATTGAAATCATTGGGTACAGCTATATATTGTTATGGGCCGTTGTGTTATTTCTCTATTTTCTCTTTGTATTGTTGTGAAGGACCTGTTGTTTACGAAGCATGTGACAAATAAAAATATATTTTTAGTTCTTTATTATATAACCTTTGAGAACTAACAATGTTTGAGCAAAAGGACACAGCATTAGCCATGGCAAAATATGTAGAATCACAGGAAATTAGCTTTAAAACGGCAACATTTTCTCTCAGCTGCATGGCAAAATGTGTAGGATTGCAGGAAATTAGCTTTAAAACTGCAAAAATGTACCTCGCCGCCATGGAGAAATGTGTCGAATTGTAGGAAATTGTCTCTACACCGCCAAGATGGGGTCTTTCAAAATCCAGCACCGCCGACCGTGCCCCTGCCACGCCCCCTGCCCGCCCACCACCTAAGGCCTTTTTCGATCCAGAAGAAAACCTGAAAAATTAACCACGCTTGATCACATGCCCTCACACTGATTACACACACCTGCACCGGGATGTACTGGAGGGAAAACAGTACACACACACACACACACACACACACGCAAACATGCATACACACACACACACACACACACACACACACACACACACACACACACACACACACACAAAAGAAAACACACACGCACAGTCACACACACGGTCACATACACACACACACTTCGGTGCTTAGTGAGTAGAATGGTTGAAACGGTGGAACAGAACAGAGTTGGTTTAACAGCTGGCAGTGGAGCAGAGCAGAGTGTGGTGTTGATGGAAGACCTCTGGGTCAGGACCACGCCCCCTGCCAGGTTGCCACTCCATCTAGACTAGCTGTGTCCTCTGGGCGCTAACATAAACTTGCATACAGTGCTGTTCTGTTACTGTACAGGTAGATAGTGTGTTAGCATACAGTGCTGTTCTGTTACTGTAGAGGTAGATAGTGTTAGCATACAGCACTGTTCTGTTACTGTAGAGGCTAGTCAGAGTGTTAGCATACAGTGCTGTTCTGTTACTGTAGAGGTAGATAGTGTTAGCATACAGTGCTGTTCTGTTACTGTAGAGGCTAGTCAGAGTGTTAGCATACAGTGCTGTTCTGTTACTGTAGAGGCTAGTCAGAGTGTTAGCATACAGCACTGTTCTGTTACTGTAGAGGCTAGTCAGAGTGTTAGCATACAGCACTGTTCTGTTACTGTAGAGGCTAGTCAGAGTGTTAGCATACAGCACTGTTCTGTTACTGTAGAGGTAGATGGTGTTAGCATACAGTGCTGTTCTGTTACTGTACAGGTAGATAGTGTTAGCATACAGCACTGTTCTGTTACTGTAGAGGCTAGTCAGAGTGTTAGCATACAGCACTGTTCTGTTACTGTAGAGGTAGATAGTGTTAGCATACAGTGCTGTTCTGTTACTGTAGAGGTAGATAGAGTGTTAGCATACAGTGCTGTTCTGTTACTGTAGAGGCTAGTCAGAGTGTTAGCATACAGTGCTGTTCTGTTACTGTAGAGGCTAGTCAGAGTGTTAGCATACAGCACTGTTCTGTTACTGTAGAGGCTAGTCAGAGTGTTAGCATACAGTGCTGTTCTGTTACTGTAAAGGTAGATAGTGTTAGCATACAGTGCTGTTCTGTTACTGTAGAGGTAGATAGTGTTAGCATACAGTGCTGTTCTGTTACTGTAGAGGCTAGTCAGAGTGTTAGCATACAGCACTGTTCTGTTACTGTAGAGGCTACTCAGAGTGTTAGCATACAGCACTTTTCTGTTACTGTAGAGGCTAGTCAGAGTGTTAGCATACAGTGCTGTTCTGTTACTGAAGAGGCTAGTCAGAGTGTTAGCATACAGCACTGTTCTGTTACTGTAGAGGCTAGTCAGAGTGTTAGCATACAGCACCATAGCTAAATGCTACACATACACAATACGGGGATCGCATCAGTTTCAATTACACATAAACTGTTGAAGAATGGAGATGACCTCAAAATAGAGATGGCCTCAAAATGGAGATGGTCTCGAGATGGCCTCAAAATGGAGATGGCCTCGTGATGGCCTCAAAATGGAGATGGCCTCGTGATGGCCTCAAAATGGAGATGGCCTCAAAATGGAGATGGCCTCGTGATGGCCTCAAAATGGAGATGGACTCAAAATGGAGATGACCTCAAAAAGGAGATGGCCTCAAAATGGGCTTCAGGTTGGCTAGTGTCCCCATACAGCAGCAGGGACATTCATAAGTTAACACTGAATTGTGTGTGTGTGTGTGTGTGTGTGTGTGTGTGTGTGTTTGAACAATGGGCATGCATGTTTATGTTGATGTCTGAGAGTGTTTTTACTCGATGGAGTATCCATCTCTGTCTCTATTTGTTTCTCTGTCTCTGTGGTGTGTCTGTCTCTATCTCTGTGGTGTGTCTGTCTCTATCTCTGTGGTGTGTCTGTCTCTATTTCTGTCTCTATCTCTGTGGTGTCTGTCTCTGTGGTGTGTCTATCTCTATTTCTGTCTCTATCTCTGTGGTGTCTGTCTCTGTGGTGTGTCTATCTCTATTTCTGTCTCTATCTCTGTGGTGTCTGTCTCTGTGGTGTGTCTGTCTCTATTTCTGTCTCTATCTCTGTGGTGTCTGTCTCTGTGGTGTGTCTGTCTCTATCTCTGTGGTGTGTCTGTCTCTATTTCTGTCTCTATCTCTGTGGTGTGTCTGTCTCTATTTCTGTCTCTATCTCTGTGGTGTCTCTATCTCTGTGGTGTGTCTGTCTCTATCTCTGTGGTGTGTCTGTCTCTATTTCTGTATCTATCTCTGTGGTGTCTCTATCTCTGTGGTGTGTCTGTCTCTATCTCTGTAGTGTCTCTGTCTCTATTTCTGTCTCTATCTCTGTGGTGTCTCTGTCTCTGTGTTGTCTCTGTCTCTATCTCTGTAGTGTCTCTGTCTCTATTTCTGTCTCTATCTCTGTGGTGTCTCTATCTCTGTGGTGTGTCTGTCTCTATCTCTGTAGTGTCTCTGTCTCTATTTCTGTCTCTATCTCTGTGGTGTCTCTGTCTCTGTGTTGTCTCTGTCTCTATCTCTGTGGTGTCTCTGTCTCTGTGTTGTCTCTGTCTCTATCTCTGTGTTGTCTCTGTCTCTAGCTCTGTCTCTATTTGTTTCTCTGTGGTGTCTCTCTTGCTGTCTCTGTGGTGTCGCTGTCTCTCTATCTCTGTTTCTGTAGTCTCTCTGTCTCTATTTCTATCTCTGTCTCTGTAATGTCTCTGTAGTGTCTCTGTCTCTATCTCTGTCTGTCTCCGTCTCTATCTCTGTCTCTGTAGTGTCTCTGTCTCTATCTCTGACTGTCTCCATCTCTGTGTCTTTCTCTATCTCTGTCTCTGTGTCTTTCTCTATCTCTATGTCTATCTCTTTGTCTATCTCTATGTCTTTCTCTATCTCTATCTGTCTCTATCTTTGTCTCTCTCTATCTCTGTCTATATCTCTGTCTCTATCTCTCTCTATCTCTGTCTATATCTCTGTCTCTCTCTATCTCTGTCTATATCTCTGTCTCTATCTCTCTCTATCTCTGTCTATATCTCTCTCTATCTCTGTCTATATCTCTGTCTCTATCTCTCTCTATCTCTGTCTATATCTCTGTCTCTATCTCTCTCTATCTCTGTCTATATCTCTGTCTCTATCTCTCTCTATCTCTGTCTCTATCTCTCTCTATCTCTGTCTCTATCTCTGTCTCTCTCTGTCTATATCTCTGTCTCTATCTCTCTTTATCTCTGTCTATATCTCTGTCTCTATCTCTGTCTATATCTCTGTCTCTATCTCTCTCTATCTCTGTCTATATCTCTGTCTCTATCTCTCTCTATCTCTGTCTATATCTCTGTCTCTATCTCTCTCTATCTCTGTCTATATCTCTGTCTCTATCTCTCTCTATCTCTGTCTCTATCTCTCTCTATCTCTGTCTCTATCTCTGTCTCTCTCTGTCTATATCTCTGTCTCTATCTCTCTTTATCTCTGTCTATATCTCTGTCTCTATCTCTGTCTATATCTCTGTCTATATCTCTATCTCTGTCTATATCTCTGTCTCTATCTCTCTCTATCTCTGTCTATATCTCTGTCTCTATCTCTCTCTATCTCTATCTCTGTCTCTATCTCTGTCTATATCTCTCTCTCTCTCTGTCTCTATCTCTCTCTATCTCTGTCTCTATCTCTCTCTATCTCTGTCTATATCTCTGTCTCTATCTCTCTCTATCTCTGTCTATATCTCTGTCGCTATCTCTCTCTATCTCTGTCTATATCTCTGTCTCTATCTCTCTCTATCTCTGTCTATATCTCTGTCTCTATCTCTCTCTATCTCTGTCTCTATCTCTCTCTATCTCTGTCTATATCTCTGTCTCTATCTCTCTCTATCTCTGTCTCTATCTCTGTCTATATCTCTGTCTCTCTCTATCTCTGTCTATATCTCTGTCTCTATCTCTCTCTATCTCTGTAGTGTCTCTGTCTCTATCTCTGACTGTCTCCATCTCTGTGTCTTTCTCTATCTCTGTCTCTGTGTCTTTCTCTATCTCTATGTCTATCTCTATGTCTATCTCTATGTCTTTCTCTATCTCTATCTGTCTCTATCTTTGTCTCTGTGTCTTATCTCTGTCTCTTTCTCTATCTTTGTCTCTGTGTCTTATCTCTGTCTCTTTCTCTATCTTTGTTTCTGTCTATATCTCTGTCTCTCTCTATCTCTGTCTATATCTCTGTCTCTATCTCTCTCTATCTCTGTCTATATCTCTGTCTCTATCTCTCTCTATCTCTGTCTATATCTCTGTCTCTATCTCTCTCTATCTCTGTCTATATCTCTGTCTCTATCTCTCTCTATCTCTGTCTATATCTCTGTCTCTATCTCTCTCTATCTCTGTCTATATCTCTGTCTCTATCTCTCTCTATCTCTGTCTATATCTCTGTCTCTATCTCTGTCTCTATCTCTCTCTATCTCTGTCTATATCTCTGTCTCTCTCTATCTCTGTCTATATCTCTGTCTCTATCTCTCTCTATCTCTGTCTATATCTCTGTCTCTCTCTATCTCTGTCTATATCTCTGTCTCTATCTCTCTCTATCTCTGTCTATATCTCTGTCTCTATCTCTCTCTATCTCTGTCTATATCTCTGTCTCTATCTCTCTCTATCTCTGTCTATATCTCTGTCTCTATCTCTCTCTATCTCTCTCTATCTCTGTCTATATCTCTGTCTCTATCTCTCTCTATCTCTGTCTATATCTCTGTCTCTATCTCTCTCTCTCTGTCTATATCTCTGTCTCTATCTCTCTCTATCTCTGTCCAAATCTCTGTCTCTATCTCTCTCTATCTCTGTCTATATCTCTGTCTCTATCTCTCTCTATCTCTGTCTATATCTCTGTCTCTATCTCTCTCTATCTCTGTCTCTATCTCTCTCTATCTCTGTCTCTATCTCCGTCTCTCTCTGTCTATATCTCTGTCTCTATCTCTCTCTATCTCTGTCTATATCTCTGTCTCTATCTCTCTCTATCTCTGTCTCTATCTCTGTCTCTATCTCTGTCTATATCTCTGTCTCTATCTCTCTCTATCTCTGTCTATATCTCTGTCTCTATCTCTCTCTATCTCTGTCTATATCTCTGTCTCTATCTCTCTCTATCTCTGTCTATATCTCTGTCTCTATCTCTATCTCTCTCTATCTCTGTCTCTATCTCTCTCTATCTCTGTCTCTATCTCTGTCTCTCTCTGTCTATATCTCTGTCTCTATCTCTCTTTATCTCTGTCTATATCTCTGTCTCTATCTCTGTCTATATCTCTGTCTATATCTCTGTCTCTATCTCTGTCTATATCTCTGTCTCTATCTCTCTCTATCTCTGTCTATATCTCTGTCTCTATCTCTCTCTATCTCTGTCTCTATCTCTGTCTCTATCTCTGTCTATATCTCTCTCTATCTCTGTCTCTATCTCTCTCTATCTCTGTCTCTATCTCTCTCTATCTCTGTCTATATCTCTGTCTCTATCTCTCTCTATCTCTGTCTATATCTCTGTCGCTATCTCTCTCTATCTCTGTCTATATCTCTGTCTCTATCTCTCTCTATCTCTGTCTATATCTCTGTCTCTATCTCTCTCTATCTCTGTCTATATCTCTGTCTCTATCTCTCTCTATCTCTGTCTCTATCTCTGTCTATATCTCTGTCTCTCTCTATCTCTGTCTATATCTCTGTCTCTATCTCTCTCTATCTCTGTCTATATCTCTGTCTCTATCTCTCTCTATCTCTCTCTCTATCTCTGTCTATATCTCTGTCTCTATCTCTCTCTATCTCTGTCTCTATCTCTCTCTATCTCTGTCTCTATCTCTCTCTATCTCTGTCTCTATCTCTCTCTATCTCTGTCTCTATCTCTGTCTCTCTCTGTCTATATCTCTGTCTCTATCTCTCTTTATCTCTGTCTATATCTCTGTCTCTATCTCTGTCTATATCTCTGTCTATATCTCTGTCTATATCTCTGTCTCTATCTCTCTCTATCTCTGTCTATATCTCTCTCTATCTCTCTCTATCTCTGTCTCTATCTCTGTCTCTATCTCTGTCTATATCTCTCTCTATCTCTGTCTCTATCTCTCTCTATCTCTGTCTCTATCTCTCTCTATCTCTGTCTATATCTCTGTCTCTATCTCTCTCTATCTCTGTCTATATCTCTGTCGCTATCTCTCTCTATCTCTGTCTATATCTCTGTCTCTATCTCTCTCTATCTCTGTCTATATCTCTGTCTCTATCTCTCTCTATCTCTGTCTCTATCTCTCTCTATCTCTGTCTATATCTCTGTCTCTATCTCTCTCTATCTCTGTCTATATCTCTGTCTCTATCTCTCTCTCTCTGTCTCTCTCTATCTCTGTCTATATCTCTGTCTCTATCTCTCTCTATCTCTGTAGTGTCTCTGTCTCTATCTCTGACTGTCTCCATCTCTGTGTCTTTCTCTATCTCTGTCTCTGTGTCTTTCTCTATCTCTATGTCTATCTCTATGTCTATCTCTATGTCTTTCTCTATCTCTATCTGTCTCTATCTTTGTCTCTGTGTCTTATCTCTGTCTCTTTCTCTATCTTTGTCTCTGTGTCTTATCTCTGTCTCTTTCTCTATCTTTGTTTCTGTCTATATCTCTGTCTCTCTCTATCTCTGTCTATATCTCTGTCTCTATCTCTCTCTATCTCTGTCTATATCTCTGTCTCTATCTCTCTCTATCTCTGTCTATATCTCTGTCTCTATCTCTCTCTATCTCTGTCTATATCTCTGTCTCTATCTCTCTCTATCTCTGTCTATATCTCTGTCTCTATCTCTCTCTATCTCTGTCTATATCTCTGTCTCTATCTCTCTCTATCTCTGTCTATATCTCTGTCTCTATCTCTGTCTCTATCTCTCTCTATCTCTGTCTATATCTCTGTCTCTCTCTATCTCTGTCTATATCTCTGTCTCTATCTCTCTCTATCTCTGTCTATATCTCTCTCTCTCTATCTCTGTCTATATCTCTGTCTCTATCTCTCTCTATCTCTGTCTATATCTCTGTCTCTATCTCTCTCTATCTCTGTCTATATCTCTGTCTCTATCTCTCTCTATCTCTCTCTATCTCTGTCTATATCTCTGTCTCTATCTCTCTCTATCTCTGTCTATATCTCTGTCTCTATCTCTCTCTCTCTGTCTATATCTCTGTCTCTATCTCTCTCTATCTCTGTCCAAATCTCTGTCTCTATCTCTCTCTATCTCTGTCTATATCTCTGTCTCTATCTCTCTCTATCTCTGTCTCTATCTCTCTCTATCTCTGTCTCTATCTCCGTCTCTCTCTGTCTATATCTCTGTCTCTATCTCTCTCTATCTCTGTCTATATCTCTCTCTCTCTATCTCTGTCTATATCTCTGTCTCTATCTCTCTCTATCTCTGTCTATATCTCTGTCTCTATCTCTCTCTATCTCTGTCTATATCTCTGTCTCTATCTCTCTCTATCTCTCTCTATCTCTGTCTATATCTCTGTCTCTATCTCTCTCTATCTCTGTCTATATCTCTGTCTCTATCTCTCTCTCTCTGTCTATATCTCTGTCTCTATCTCTCTCTATCTCTGTCCAAATCTCTGTCTCTATCTCTCTCTATCTCTGTCTATATCTCTGTCTCTATCTCTCTCTATCTCTGTCTCTATCTCTCTCTATCTCTGTCTCTATCTCCGTCTCTCTCTGTCTATATCTCTGTCTCTATCTCTCTCTATCTCTGTCTATATCTCTGTCTCTATCTCTCTCTATCTCTGTCTATATCTCTGTCTCTATCTCTGTCTATATCTCTGTCTCTATCTCTCTCTATCTCTGTCTATATCTCTGTCTCTATCTCTCTCTATCTCTGTCTCTATCTCTCTCTATCTCTGTCTATATCTCTGTCTCTATCTCTCTCTATCTCTGTCTATATCTCTGTCTCTATCTCTCTCTATCTCTGTCTCTATCTCTCTCTATCTCTGTCTATATCTCTGTCTCTATCTCTCTCTATCTCTGTCTATATCTCTGTCTCTATCTCTCTCTATCTCTGTCTATATCTCTGTCGCTATCTCTCTCTATCTCTGTCTATATCTCTGTCTCTATCTCTCTCTATCTCTGTCTATATCTCTGTCTCTATCTCTCTCTATCTCTGTCTCTATCTCTCTCTATCTCTGTCTATATCTCTGTCTCTATCTCTCTCTATCTCTGTCTATATCTCTGTCTCTATCTCTCTCTATCTCTGTCTATATCTCTGTCTCTATCTCTCTCTATCTCTGTCTCTATCTCTCTCTATCTCTGTCTATATCTCTGTCTCTATCTCTGTCTATATCTCTGTCTCTATCTCTCTCTATCTCTGTCTATATCTCTGTCTATATCTCTGTCTCTCCCTATCTCTGTCTATATCTCTGTCTCTATCTATCTCTGTCTCTATCTCTGTCTCTATCTCTGTCTCTATCTCTGTCTATATCTCTGTCTATATCTCTGTCTATATCTCTGTCTATATCTCTGTCTATATCTCTGTCTATATCTCTGTCTATATCTCTGTCTATATCTCTCTCTATCTCTGTCTCTATCTCTGTCTATATCTCTGTCTCTATCTCTCTCTATCTCTGTCTATATCTCTGTCTATATCTCTGTCTATATCTCTGTCTCTCTCTATCTCTGTCTATATCTCTGTCTCTATCTCTGTCTATATCTCTGTCTATATCTCTGTCTATATCTCTGTCTATATCTCTGTCTCTATCTCTGTCTCTATCTCTCTCTATCTCTGTCTATATCTCTGTCTATCTTTGACCTACTGGGCTGTTTTTCTGTCTGTGTGGGTTGTTTCCCTTTTTACATATTTTTCTCTGTGGTGTCTCTGTCTGTCTGTTTTAAGCTGTGTTAGAATACTCATACTAACCGTACTATTTGTGACATAAATTGAGTATGTAGTATGCTTGTTGGTCATAGTATGGGTATAGTTAATATGCCAAAAGTTCCCGGACATTGTACTACATTCGCCAAAATACGAAGAAGCAGTGGACACTATTTCTGTGGTTTTAGGGCCCATAATGCTAATGAGCGTGGTTCAGAAAATGGTCGTGGTTCACAACGTTTTCAGATTTGAAGAAAATGGCAGAAAATATGCTTTGTATCCGACGAGAGCGGATACAAATTCATTGCTTTAACTAATTATGACAAATGTTAAGAAAATGTTGAGTAATGTAATAAAGTAATGACTTTTCAAAATAAGTTACGTTGGCTGACAATTTGTTAGCTACGCTATCCTTACGAACCGCATAGCATATAATTACAGCAGTATGTAGTGGTATGTCAGCTAGCTACCTAACGGTAGTTGGCTACTAAGGGTGTGTTCGTAAATTTAATCTGGAGTGCCAGAGGCTGCTCAGAAGAGCGCTCTGGGCTTTCGTAAATTCGGAGCGTTCTCAGATTGTCCGTTCTAAATTCAGAGCGTTCTCAGATTGTCCGTTCTAAATTCGGAGCGTTCTCAGATTGTCCGTTCTAAATTCGGAGCGTTCTCAGATTGTCCGTTCTAAATTCAGAGCGTCAGAGCGCACACATCGAGTAGGGTTGATTTGAGAGTTCTGACCGAGCGTCAAGCACCCAAGCTAACTGGCTAACATTGGCTAGCTTGCTAGCTACTTCCAGATACAAATGAGAGAACACCTCACACTGGCACACTCAGATGAGAATTTACGAACGCACCCTATTGACTTGATTATTACAGTCATTCTTAGCTAAGTGGTACAGTCGTTATGCGTTCTTAATGGACATTGTTAATGAAGTCGTAAGGTGTCTAGCTAGTCCTTTGTTATGGTAACCAAGCTTGCAAGAAGTTGCATAGCAACAGCATCAATATCCGGTAGACAGTTGAAGGGCTACTAGTATGCTCAACTGAAAGGATACCGTTTGTTTACAGTATACTAAAATGAACTAATAGTATATACTCATTAAGTATGTAGTATACAGTATGTTAGCATGGGTATTCGAACACAGTTTTAGAGTACTCCTGCTGTGTGTGTGTGTGTGTGTGTGTGTGTGTGTGTGTGTGTGTGTGTGTGTGTGTGTGTGTGTGTGTGTGTGTGTGTGTGTGTGTGTGTGTGTGTGTTGTTCCCAGTGATGTGTCAGGTCAAGCCTGTCCGTCTCTCACCCTGGTTGTTTTGGGGTCAGTCCAGTTCCATCACCCTCCACTCTGGAACTGGGTCACTCGTCATATTCAAATGGTCTCCAGCCAGCCACACATACAAACAATAAACAACATGTGTATAGAAAATACAGCTTTTAAACTAGATCAACTCTGCAGTACGTCTAGACTGAAAGACATTGGGTAATTTAGCTAAATGGATCCAAACGTCACCATCTCATATATCAACTCTACAGTGAGGGGAAAAAAGTATTTGATCCCCTGCTGATTTTGTACGTTTGCCCACTGACAAAGAAATGATCAGTCTATAATTTTAATGGTAGGTTTATTTGAACAGTGAGAGACAGAATAACAACAACAAAAATCCAGAAAAACGCATGTCAAAAATGTTATGAATTGATTTGCATTTTAATGAGGGAAATAAGTATTTGACCCCTTCTCAATCAGAAAGATTTCTGTCTCCCAGGTGTCTTTTATACAGGTAACGAGTTGAGATTAGGAGTACACTCTTAAAGGGAGTGCTCCTAATCTCAGTTTGTTACCTGTATAAAAAACACCTGTCCACAGAAGCAATCAATCAATCAGATTCCAAACTCTCCACCATGGCCAAGACCAAAGAGCTCTCCAAGGATGTCAGGGACAAGATTGTAGACCTACACAAGGCTGGAATGGGCTACAAGACAATCGCCAAGAACTGTCAATCTTCCTCGGCCTGGGGCTCCATGCAAGATCTCACCTCGTGGAGTTCCAATGATCATGAGAACGGTGAGGAATCAGCCCAGAACTACACGAGATGATCTTGTCAGTCACCAAGAAAACAATTGGTAACACATGAAGGACTGAAATCCTGCAGCGCCCGCAAGGTCCGCCTGCTCAAGAAAGCACATATACATGCCCGTCTGAAGTTTGCCAATGAACATCTGAATGATTCAGAGGACAACTGGGTGAAAGTGTTGTGGTCAGATGAGACCAAAATGGAGCTCTTTGGCATCAACTCAACTCGCTGTGTTTGGAGGAGGAGGAATGCTGCCTATGACCCCAAGAACACCATCCCCACCGTCAAACATGGAGGTGGAAACATTATGCTTTGGGGGTGTTTTTCTGCTAAGGGGACAGGACAACTTCACCGCATCAAAGGAACGATGGACGGGGCCATGTAGCATCAAATCTTGGGTGAGAACCTCCTTCCCTCAGCCAGGGCATTGAAAATGAGTCGTGGATGGGTATTCCAGCATGACAATGACCCAAAACACACGGCCAAGGCAACAAAGGAGTGGCTCAAGAAGAAGCACATTAAGTGGCCTAGCCAGTCTCCAGACCTTAATCCCATAGAACATCTGTGGAGGGAGCTGAAGGTTCGAGTTGCCAAACGTCAGCCTCGAAACCTTAATGACTTGGAGAAGATCTGCAAAGAGGAGTGGGATAAAATCTCTCCTGAGATGTGTGCAAACCTGGTGGCCAACTACAAGAAACGTCTGACCTCTGTGATTGCCAGCAAGGGTTTTGCCACCAAGTACTAAGTCATGTTTTGCAGAGGGGTCAAATACTTATTTCCCTCATTAAAATGCAAATCATTTTATAACATTTTTGACATGTGTTTTTCTGGATTTTTTTGTTGTTATTCTGTCTCTCACTGTTCAAATAAACCTAACATTAAAATTATAGACTGATCATTTATTTGTAAGTGGGCAAACGTACAAAATCATTTTCCCTCACTGTATACCACCTTTAAGATGTGTTTTTAAGGTGTTCTTTTGACTAGGGATGTAAACTACCATTTAAAAAAAATATATGTATTTTTTTTAAACGATAAGAAGAAAAAAAATCTTCAAAAATGACGTGAATTCACTATTCAGATACAGTATGATCGTGCGTATGACCCACTGATGTATATAAACCATTGATTTTACCACTAGGGGGAAATGCAGTCTTGGCTAGCTAACATACGGCTCTCACCTATTACTATTACTGACTTTATTGTCCCCATTGGGAAATGTTGTTGCAGTGTCATGTACACATTTAAAGTGGCGTTTAAATACAAAACAAAATTGACAATACAACTTTCATAACAGTTACATACCAATATATATATATTTTTAATAATAAATAAATAAATACAACTTTTTTGGAAAAAGACTAGCCTACTGGCCTTACTGAGTCGATGGGAACATTAGCCCGAGCTATTTAGGAGAGATATCACACCTGGCACAAATGATTGTCTATTTGCGTTTTTCCTGCTGAGGGGTGCCCTATACCTGCGCCCAGAGGGGAGTAGTTCAAAGTCTGGGTACAGGGGGTGACTTGGGTCTAAAATGATTTTGTGAGCCTTGCAGAGGGCCCTGACCTTAAAGATCTCATCCATGCCTGACTGTTTGACTCCAAGTACCTTGCTTGCTGTGGTAATAATCCTTCTCAGCATATTTCTCTGGCTGACAGTGGCATTGCCAAACCAACAAACAACACAAAAAGTTAAAATACTCTCAATGAAAGATTTGTAAAACAGAGTCAGTATAGTACGATTAACATTAAAAGATCCCAGCTTTTGAGAAAGTACAGCCTCTGTTGACTCTTTTTGTAGATCAGGTCTGTACATTTACTCAACTGAAGCTTATTGTCCAAGAGGACACCCAGATAACCTTACTGCTGTCCCCCATCCACTCAGCAACCATGTTGTTTAATGCTGTTTTTGGTTCTCTGCTGTGTCCCTCTCCTCCATGTTCTCAGTTGTCAGAACGTGAGAAATGTCATCAATGTGATGGCTCGTTGCAGTGATGTATGACGGCGTGTTCATAGACGTCCCAACAATTTGTTGTTAACACCAAGTACAGTCTGGTGTTTGAGAGCTCACGCTTTGTACTTGCAGAGCAACCGTACAATTTGTCCATCCAGGCCATCAGGGTTTTTCGACATGGCATGCTGTAGTCTGGTTCTAGATATGCCATCAGGGCATTGGAGCTGACATCCTCTACCATCGACAATGGCAGCATATCAACTGCAATCATTTCTGTAATTATCGCTGTGATTTTCTCACTCCCTTATCGCACTGCTGCCAGCAACGGGTTGGCTCGTCTGGTGACTCGCTTTCAGATGGTTAAGTATTCCACCACAGGAGGTTGGTGACATCTTAATTGGGGAGGATGGGCTCTTGGTAATGACTGGGGTGGAATCTGTGGAATGGTGTCAAAATACATCAGACATGTGGTTTCCATGGTTTCCATGTGTTTGATTCTATTTACTCCGTGCCAGCCATTATTAAAAGCTGTCCTCCCCTCAGCAGCCTCCACTGACTGCCACTGTAGCTCAATTCCACCTTGCAAAGTTTGCGTTTATTTAACCACCTTCTCATTTAACTTCTCAAAGTATTGCCATGAAGGACTTAGCTGCTGTCTCGTCCCCGTCTCTCTCTGCCATTTTTCCAACCGTTAACGATGATGACGTGCCGATCGCTTTATCTCCAAGATGCACATCTCCTACTAATGTTACAGCATTGTTACTTGAGTTATTTACACTTATATGTTTCCCTTTATGATGATGATTGGGACTTGTTAGTGGTAGTTTTGTGAAAACTATACTGTGACTTTAATTTTGTAATGGATTTTAGGGGATTTTTTCTAAACGTTAACGATCCCAATGTTGTTTAAACGTCCACACCTATACTTTTGACATTTGTAGGATATTTGGATATAATAAACTCAGCAACAAAAGAAACGTCCTTTCACTGTCAACTGCGTTTATTTTCAGCAAACTTAACATGTGTAAATATTTGTATGAACATAACAAGATTCAACAACTGAGACATAAACTGAACAAGTTCCACAGACATGTAACTAACAGAAATGGAATAATGTGTCCCTGAACAAAGGGGGGGGTCAAAATCAAAAGTAACAGTCAGTATCTGTTGTGGCCACCAGCTGCATTAAGTACTGCAGTGCATCTCCTCCTCATGGACTGCACCAGATTTTCCAGTTCTTGCTGTGAGACGTTACCCCACTCTTCCATCAAGGCACCTGCAAGTTCCCGGACATTTCTGGGGGGAATGGCCCTAGCCCTCACCCTCCGATCCAACAGGTGCCAGATGTGCTCAATGGGATTGAGATCCGGGCTCTTCACTGGCCATGGCAGAACACACTGACATTCCAGTCTTGCAGGAAATCACGGACAGAACGAGCAGTATGGCTGGTGGCATTGTCATGCTGGAGGGTCATGTCAGGATTAACCTGCAGGAAGGGTACCACATGAGGGAGGAGGATGTCTTCCCTGTAACACACAGCCTTGAGATTGGCTGCAATGACAACAAGCTCAGTCTGATGATGCTATGACACACCACCACAGACCATGATGGACCCTCCACCTCCAAGTTGACCCTCCACCTCCAAGTCGATCCCGCTCCAGAGTACAGGCCTCGGTGTAACGCTCATTCCTTCGGCGATAAACGCGAATCCGACCATCACCCCCCCGGTGAGACAAAACCGCGACTCGTCAGTGAAGAGCACTTTTTGCCAGTCCTGTCTGGTCCAGCGACGGTGGGTTTGTGCCCATAGGCGACGTTGTTGCCGGTGATGTCTGGTGAGGACCTGCCTTACAACAGGCCTACAAGCCCTCAGTCCAGCCTCTCTCAGCCTATTGCAGACAGTCTGAGCACTGATGGAGGGATTGTGCATTCCTGGTGTAACTCGGGCAGTTGTTGTTGCCATCCTGTACCTGTCCCGCAGGTTTGATGTTCGGCTGTACCGATCCTGTGCAGGTGTTGTTACACGTGGTCTGCCACTACGAGGATGATCAGCTGTCCATCCTGTAGCGCTGTATTAGGCATCTCACAGTACGGACATTGCAATTTATTTCCCTGGCCACATCTGCAGTCCTCATGCCTCCTTGCAGCATGCCTAAGGCACGTTCACGCAGATGAGCAGGGACCCTGGGAATTTTTCTTTGGTGTTTTTCCAGAGTCAGTAGAAAGTTTTCAGAACTGTGACCTTAATTGCCTATCGTCTGTAAGCTGTTAGTTTCTTAACGACCATTCCACAGGTACATGTTCATGAATTGTTTATGTTTCATTGAACAAGCATGGGAAACAGTGTTTATACCTTTACAATGAAGATCTGTGAAGTTATTTGGATTTTTATGAATTATCTTTGAAAGACAGAGTCCTGAAAAAGGGACATTTCTTTTTTTGCTGAGTTTATATTCCTTATTCTCCTGCTTTCATTTCTTTCTCCTATTATATTACCCTCTCTAGCTCTCCTCCCTCCCTCCCTCTCTAGCTCTCCTCCCTCCCTCCCTCTCTAGCTCTCCTCTCTCCCTCCCTCCCTCCCTCCCTCCCTCCCTCCCTCCCTCTCCCTCCCTCCCTCCCTCCCTCCCTCCCTCCCTCCCTCCCTCCCTCCCTCCCTCCCAGTGAGGCTGATCCCTCAAGGACACAGCATCGTTGATAGAGCTAGGTTATCCTGTGTGGTCACACTGGTGATTGATAGAAGAAATAATAGTCTTGGCCCCTGGTACAGAGAGAATCAATCAGACCCTGTTTTTAAGGCATACTCATGGAGGACGTTCATATTTGATCCATATTTGATGTGTGGATATAATTTAAATAATGTAATTTGATGGTGGAAGTGATTTCCTGTTTCAGGGGTCAGGAGGAGAATTTGTGAATGAGCCCATGTGCTTCATGGGTAATTATATACATGGTGACTTGGGCAGCATAGAATAGTGTGAATAGAACTGGTAGCCCTGAGCCATCTTCTCAGAGCCATACTGTAGCAACAGGAGTAGTTGTAAAGGTGTGTGTGTGTGTGTGTGTGTGTGTGTGTGTGTGTGTGTGTGTGTGTGTGTGTGTGTGTGTGTGTGCGTGCGTGTCACTCATCACTGCCCTGCTCTCCTCACAGACAGAGATCCAGACCTCGGTGAGCACGCTGGATGTAGTGAGTCGCTTCCAGAGACAAGTCCAGCCCGACCCCAAGCCTGATTCCCAGACGGCTTGGCGAGGTGGCGGGGCGAGGGGGCCGGAGAGAAGGACCCAGGCCGCTCCCGCTGTTACACATACCCACGATGCACAGGGAAGCCAGGTGAGAGGTCATCGGTAGATAATGTCCTTAGCCAGGTTATTAAACATGCTACCTTCCTCCTTTCTTAAAGTGATCATTGTGTTTCTCAATGTCACAGGTTTTAGTTGTGAATCCCTTGACGGAGGAGGAAGATGAGTTTGATGAACTGGAGGATGAAGAGGAGAAGGAGATGCTGACTACCTCACTGCTGGGAGGAGAATATGATGAGGAGGAGTCAGCTCTCTCCTTTCAGGAGGCACTCAGGCAGTGGAGAGGAGAGAGAGGAGAGGGAGGAGAGAGAGGAGAGGGAGGAGAGAGAGGAGAGGGAGGAGAGAGAGGAGAGGGAGGAGAGAGAGGAGATGCAATCTGGAGACCCTTCCAAGCCCGGACAGGTATAACACGAACACACACACACACACACCATGCAATGAATAATTGTTTTGTTGACAGACAGGGGAACGTACTAGAAATACACATACACTGAGACAGCTATGGATGATTGGTAATAGTAAAAACTATAGGCAGAAGTACTCAACATATACCTGCATCCTTTTCTCCTGCCCTCTTTTCTTTCTCTGTCTCTCCCTCGTTCTCTCCCTCTTTCAGTGCTTGTATAACTCATATTGTGAAACATTGTTTGGTCCAGTCATGTGACAAATCTTCTCTGTCTCTTTCACTGCCCTGAAATGATAGAGCTATAGTACTGGGTCTCAGTCTGTGTTGACGTCTTCCTCCTCATCCTCCTCTTCTGTGTTGTGTTAAACAGCAGTACAGTAGTGATGTTTGGGGTTGTTATGTAGAGAAGCAACACTGTAGAGGTACTGCTACATACCGTATGTATCCCTGTGGTGAAACACTGTAGAGGTACTGCTACATACCGTATGTATCCCTGTGGTGAAACACTGTAGAGGTACTGCTACATACCGTATGTATCCCTGTGGTGAAACACTGTAGAGGTACTGCTACATACCGTATGTATCCCTGTGGTGAAACACTGTAGAGGTACTGCTACATACCGTATGTATCCCTGTGGTGAAACACTGTAGAGGTACTGCTACATACCGTATGTATCCCTGTGGTGAAACACTGTAGAGGTACTGCTACATACCGTATGTATTCCTGTGGTGAAACACTGTAGAGGTACTGCTACATACCGTATGTATCCCTGTGGTGAAACACTGTAGAGGTACTGCTACATACCGTATGTATTCCTGTGGTGAAACACTGTAGAGGTACTGCTACATACCGTATGTATTCCTGTGGTGAAACACTGTAGAGGTACTGCTACATACCGTATGTATCCCTGTGGTGAAACACTGTAGAGGTACTGCTACATACCGTATGTATCCCTGTGGTGAAACACTGTAGAGGTACTGCTACATACCGTATGTATCCCTGTGGTGAAACACTGTAGAGGTACTGCTACATACCGTATGTATTCCTGTGGTGAAACACTGTAGAGGTACTGCTACATACCGTATGTATTCCTGTGGTGGGTGAGAAAGCACCATACTGAAGGAGGTTAGGTTTTGGGGGGGAGTTAAAGGTCAAACTACCAGGTCTGTTTGTAATATTACAACAACAAAACTGTTTTTCCCCGACTGACATCATCGCACGCGTGACAGAACAGCAGCATATGAACTGCAATTTACCTTGATGTGTGACGCTCCCCAAAAAACAGTTACAGCGGCGTTGGGCCAGACAGTAACACTGTTTCAGTTACAGCGGTGTTGGGGCAGACAGTAACACTGTTTCAGTTACAGCGGTGTTGGGGCAGACAGTAACACTGTTTCAGTTACAGCGGTGTTGGGGCAGACAGTAACACTGTTTCAGTTACAGCGGTGTTGGGGCAGACAGTAACACTGTTTCAGTTACAGCGGTGTTGGGCCAGACAGTAACACTGTTTCAGTTACAGCGGTGTTGGGGCAGACAGTAACACTGTTTCAGTTACAGCGGTGTTGGGCCAGACAGTAACACTGTTTCAGTTACAGCGGTGTTGGGCCAGACAGTAACACTGTTTCAGTTACAGCGGTGTTGGGCCAGACAGTAACACTGTTTCAGTTACAGCGGTGTTGGGCCAGACAGTAACACTGTTTCAGTTACAACGGTGTTGGGCCAGACAGTAACACTGTTTCAGTTACAGCGGTGTTGGGCCAGACAGTAACACTGTTTCAGTTACAGCGGCGTTGGGCCAGACAGTAACACTGTTTCAGTTACAGCGGTGTTGGGCCAGACAGTAACACTGTTTCAGTTACAGCGGTGTTGGGCCAGACAGTAACACTGTTTCAGTTACAGCGGTGTTGGGGCAGAGGATTCCATCTTTAAGGGGTGGATAATGGTGATTAAAGACTAGGACTGGAGCTAATGTTTAGGACAGGAAGAGGATTAGAAGTGAAGGATGAAGACTAATGTTCTTTCCATCTTGCTCTGGACTAAGCGCCCCCCCCACACTCTCCTCTGATCTCTTCAGGTCCTGTGGAAAGTGCTTACTGCTGCAGAAAGGGCTAAAGTCATGGCTGCTGCATATTGAGATAATTAGAGCAGGAGATAATGATAGCAGTGTTAGTAGGGGTTCCACTATAGAGATAATGATAGCAGTGTTAGGAGGAGTTCCACTATAGAGATAATGATAGCAGTGTTAGGAGGGGTTCCACTATAGAGATAATGATAGCAGTGATAGGAGGGGTTCCACTATAGAGATAATGATAGCAGTGATAGGAGGGGTTCCACTATAGAGATAATGATAGCAGTGATAGGAGGGGTTCCACTATAGAGATAATGATAGCAGTGATAGGAGGGGTTCCACTATAGAGATAATGATAGCAGTGATAGGAGGAGTTCCACTATAGAGATAATGATAGCAGTGTTAGGAGGAGTTCCACTATAGAGATAATGATAGCAGTGTTGGGAGGGGTTCCGCTATAGAGATAATGATAGCAGTGTTAGGAGGGGTTCCACTATAGAGATAATGATAGCAGTGATAGGAGGGGTTCCACTATAGAGATAATGATAGCAGTGTTAGGAGGAGTTCCACTATAGAGATAATGATAGCAGTGATAGGAGGGGTTCCACTATAGAGATAATGATAGCAGTGATAGGAGGGGTTCCACTATAGAGATAATGATAGCAGTGTTAGGAGGAGTTCCACTATAGAGATAATGATAGCAGTGATAGGAGGGGTTCCACTATAGAGATAATGATAGCAGTGTTAGGAGGAGTTCCACTATAGAGATAATGATAGCAGTGTTAGGAGGGGTTCCACTATAGAGATAATGATAGCAGTGTTAGGAGGGGTTCCACTATAGAGATAATGATAGCAGTGATAGGAGGGGTTCCACTATAGAGATAATGATAGCAGTGATAGGAGGGGTTCCACTGTAGAGATAATGATAGCAGTGATAGCAGCCTAACTTGAGAATGTGTTTGGCCGTTTTATTAGTTCTCTAATGCTTGTACAGACTTTGCTTCACTCCCTTTATTTCTGCATTTTGCCTCATTTCTTCTGTCAACCCATTGGCAGGGAAACCTAATGTAAAGCTGGCATTGCACCAAATGTGTCCAGAGTAGTGCCATAACGTG
The DNA here is from genome assembly GCF_965601325.2 of Salmo salar. Classification (NCBI taxonomy): domain Eukaryota; kingdom Metazoa; phylum Chordata; class Actinopteri; order Salmoniformes; family Salmonidae; genus Salmo; species Salmo salar. Next base: position 155,007,272 of record NC_138299.1, on the reverse strand, counting down.
TCTGCCTCTCTTTCTCCCTCTGCCTCTCTTTCTCCCTCTGCCTCTCTTTCTCCCTCTGCCTCTCTTTCTCCCTCTGCCTCTCTTTCTCCCTCTGCCTCTCTTTCTCCCTCTGCCTCTCTTTCTCCCTCTGCCTCTCTTTCTCCCTCTGCCTCTCTTTCTCCCTCTGTCCATCCCTTCTCCTTCTCCTTACCTTTTCTGTCTCTGCCTTTCTTTCTCTTTCCGCCCAACTCCCTTTCTCCCCTTCCCCTTCTCCAAATCTCCCTTCTCTCTTTTCTTTTACTCTCTCTCTCTCTCTCTCCGTGTAGTATCAGTGGAAGTGATGGGGACCCAGTCAGACCTGAGTGACAGTGGGGCTGAGAGAAGACCAGTGAAGGTGGAGTTCACCCAACACAGTCTCAGTTACATGGACAGACTTCTCATCAAGAGACACCGCAGGTGAGAAAGAGAGAGAGACTGTAGAGAGAGAGACTGTAGAGAGAGAGACTGTAGAGAGAGAGACTGTAGAGAGAGAGACTGTAGAGAGAGAGACTGTAGAGAGAGAGACTGTAGAGAGAGAGACTGTAGAGAGAGAGACTAGAGAGAGAGACTGTAGAGAGAGAGACTGTAGAGAGAGAGACTGTAGAGAGAGAGACTGTAGAGAGAGATAGTGAATTTAATTAAATTCAGAGAGAGAGACTTGGGGAGAGAGAGACCAGGGGTGAGAGTGAAATGCGACACAGTCCAAAAGTGTTAACCAGAATTTAGCCTAGCAGGCTCATCTCAACACAGTGGACCTCATCTCAACACAGTGGACCTCATCTCAACACAGTGGACCTCATCTCAACACAGTGGACCTCATCTCAGTACAGTGGATCTCATCTCAACACAGTGGATCTCATCTCAACACAGTGGATCTCATCTCAGCACAGTGGATCTCATCTCAGCACAGTGGATCTCATCTCAGCACAGTGGACCTCATCTCAACACAGTGGACCTCATCTCAGTACACTGGATCTCATCTCAGCACAGTGGATCTCATCTCAGCACAGTGGATCTCATCTCAACACAGTGGATCTCATCTCAACACAGTGGATCTCATCTCAACACAGTGGATCTCATCTCAGCACAGTGGATCTCATCTCAGCACAGTGGATCTCATCTCAACACAGTGGATCTCAGCATAGTGGACCTCATCTCAACACAGTGGATTTCATCTCAGCACAGTGGATCTCATCTCAGCACAGTGGATCTCATCTCAGCACAATGGATCTCATCTCAACACAGTGGATCTCATCTCAACACAGTGGATCTCAGCATAGTGGACCTCATCTCAACACAGTGGATTTCAGCTCAGCACAGTGGATCTCATCTCAGCACAGTGGATCTCATCTCAACACAGTTGATCTCATCTCAACACAGTGGATCTCATCTCATCTCAACACAGTGGATCTCATCTCATCTCAACACAGTGGATCTCATCTCAACACAGTGGATCTCATCTCAACACAGTGGATCTCATCTCAACACAGTGGATCTCATCTCAACAGTGGATCTCATCTCAACAGTGGATCTCATCTCAACACAGTGGATCTCATCTCAGCACAGTGGATCTCATCTCAGCACAGTGGATCTCATCTCAGCACAGTGGATCTCATCTCAGCACAGTGGATCTCAGCACAGTGGATCTCAGCACAGTGGATCTCAGCACAGTGGATCTCAGCACAGTGGATCTCATCTCAGCACAGTGGACCTCATCTCAACACAGTGGACCTCATCTCAGTACACTGGATCTCATCTCAGCACAGTGGATCTCATCTCAGCACAGTGGATCTCATCTCAACACAGTGGATCTCATCTCAACACAGTGGATCTCATCTCAACACAGTGGATCTCATCTCAGCACAGTGGATCTCATCTCAGCACAGTGGATCTCATCTCAACACAGTGGATCTCAGCATAGTGGACCTCATCTCAACACAGTGGATTTCATCTCAGCACAGTGGATCTCATCTCAGCACAGTGGATCTCATCTCAGCACAGTGGATCTCATCTCAACACAGTGGATCTCATCTCAACACAGTGGATCTCAGCATAGTGGACCTCATCTCAACACAGTGGATTTCAGCTCAGCACAGTGGATCTCATCTCAACACAGTGGATCTCAGCATAGTGGACCTCATCTCAACACAGTGGATTTCAGCTCAGCACAGTGGATCTCATCTCAGCACAGTGGATCTCATCTCAACACAGTGGATCTCATCTCATCTCAACACAGTGGATCTCATCTCATCTCAACACAGTGGATCTCATCTCAACACAGTGGATCTCATCTCAACACAGTGGATCTCATCTCAACACAGTGGATCTCATCTCAACAGTGGATCTCATCTCAACAGTGGATCTCATCTCAACACAGTGGATCTCATCTCAGCACAGTGGATCTCATCTCAGCACAGTGGATCTCATCTCAGCACAGTGGATCTCATCTCAGCACAGTGGATCTCAGCACAGTGGATCTCAGCACAGTGGATCTCAGCACAGTGGATCTCATCTCAGCACAGTGGATCTCATCTCAGCACAGTGGATCTCATCTCAGCACAGTGGATTTCATCTCAGCACAGTGGATTTCATCTCTGCACAGTGGATCTCATCACAACACAGTGGATCTCAGCACAGTGGATCTCATCTCAGCACAGTGGATCTCATCTCAGCACAGTGGATCTCATCTCAACACAGTGGATCTCATCTCAACACAGTGGATCTCATCTCATCTCATCACAGTGGATCTCATCTCAGCACAGTGGATCTCATCTCAGCACAGTGGATCTCATCTCAGCACAGTGGATCTCAGCATAGTGGACCTCATCTCAGCACAGTGGATTTCATCTCAGCACAGTGGACCTCATCTCAGCACAGTGGATTTCATCTCAGCACAGTGGATCTCTTCTCAGCACAGTGGATCTCATCTCAACACAGTGGATCTCATCTCAGCACAGTGGATCTCATCTCAGCACAGTGGATCTCATCTCAGCACAGTGGATCTCAGCACAGCACAGTGGATCTCATCTCAACACAGTGGATCTCAGCACAGTGGATCTCAGCACAGTGGATCTCATCTCAGCACAGCACAGTGGATCTCATCAGCTTCAGCCTGATCTCATCAGCTTCAGCACTAACTTTATGATCACACACACACACACATAATACAGTACTCTGAGGAACAGTTGGAGAAACACAGGCACATGTGCAGACACACCCACTCACATACAGCATGCTCCAACAGGACCCAGGCAGAGAGCGTTAACTGTTCTGTTCTCATTACCATCTCCCAGTATGGTTCATGTTTAATACGCATGAAGCAGAAAAACTGGCAAACCTCTGGAGCCAACAACCTCACGCTGAAAAAGAGTAGCAGGTCTCACACACACACACACACACACTCTCTCTCTCTCTCTCTCTCTCTCTCTCTCTCTCTCTCCTCTCTCTCTCTCTCTCTCTCTCTCTCTCTCTCTCTCTCTCCTCTCTCTCTCTCTCTCTCTCTCTCTCTCTCTCTCTCTCTCTCTCTCTCTCTCTCTCTCTCTCCTCTCTCTCTCTCTCTCTCTCTCTCTCTCTCTCTCACACACCACACACACACTCTCTCTCACACACAATCACACACACACACACACATACACATACACACCCTCCCCCCCCATCTTGGCTGTCTATCAAAGTTGATGATGGCCATGCTCCATTTGTGGCTGGGAGGAGAGCTGCTGCCATTTGATGTGTCTGTGGAGGCCAATGCTGCTGGCTGGCTGAGAGGATTATGAAGTTCTATGGTTGCCATGGTTCTAATGAAATTCTATTGGTTGCCATGCTTCTAAGGTCTCCTCACGTGGAGGGGCAGGATTGTAAAGCTATTACATTGAACACCTTTTGACCAGCACTGATTTCAGCTGAGTTCTTTCTGGAGTGGACTAGCCATAAGTCCTCTGCTCCTTTCTCTTCAGAGGCAATCTCTGCTGCCTGCGTTGGGCCCCGCTGTAGCATTATGGGGGATGAAGGGCGTGAGGAAGAGGGGGAGGCAGAGCTAGGGGGTGTAGTAGTAGAGGGGGGAGGCAGAGCTAGGGGGTGTAGTAGTAGACGGGGGAGGAGGGGGGAGGCAGAGCTAGGGGGTGTAGTAGTAGAGGGGAAGGAGGGGGAGGCAGAGCTAGGGGGGTGTGAGTAGTAGAGGGGGGAGGCAGAGCTAAGGGGTGTAGTAGTAGGGGGGAGGAGGGGGGAGGCAGAGCTAGGGGGTGTAGTAGTAGAGGGGGAGGAGGGGGGAGGCAGAGCTAGGGGGTGTAGTAGTAGAGGGGAAGGAGGGGGAGGCAGAGCTAGGGGGTGTAGTAGTAGGGGGGGAGGAGGGGGGAGGCAGAGCTAGGGGGTGTAGTAGTAGAGGGGGAGGAGGCAGAAGCTAGGGGTTGTAGTAGTAGAGGGGGGGAGGAGGGGGGAGGCAGAGCTAGGGGGTGTAGTAGTAGAGGGGGAGGAGGCAGAGCTAGGGGTTGTAGTAGTAGAGGGGGAGGAGGGGGGAGGCAGAGCTAGGGGGTGTAGTAGTAGAGGGGGGAGGAGGGGGGAGGCAGAGCTAGGGGGTGTAGTAGTAGAAGGGGGGGAGGCAGAGCTAGGGGGTGTAGTAGTAGAGGGGGGGAGGCAGAGCTAGGGGGTGTAGTAGTAGAGGGGGAGGCAGAGCTAGGGGGTGTAGTAGTAGAGGGGGAGGCAGAGCTAGGGGTTGTAGTAGTAGAGGGGGAGGAGGGGGGAGGCAGAGCTAGGGGTTGTAGTAGTAGAGGGGGAGGCAGAGCTAGGGGTTGTAGTAGTAGAGGGGGAGGAGGGGGGGAGGCAGAGCTAGGGGTTGTAGTAGTAGAGGGGGAGGCAGAGCTAGGGGCTGTAGTAGTAGAGGGGGAAGCTGAGCTAGGGGGTGTAGCAGTAGAGGGGGGGAGGCAGAGCTATGGGGTGTAGTAGTAGAGGGGGAGGAGGGGGGAGGCAGAGCTAGGGGGTGTAGTAGTAGAGGGGGAGGAGGGGGAGGCAGAGCTAGGGGGTGTAGTAGTAGAAGGGGGAGGCAGAGCTAGGGGGTGTAGTAGTAGAGGGGAGGAGGGGGAGGCAGAGCTAGGGGTTGTAGTAGTAGAGGGGGAGGAGGGGGGAGGCAGAGCTAGGGGTTGTAGTAGTAGAGGGGGAGGCAGAGCTAGGGGGTGTAGTAGTAGAGGGGGGAGGCAGAGCTATGGGGTGTAGAAGTAGAGGGGGGAGGCAGAGCTATGGGGTGTAGTAGTAGAGGGGGGAGGCAGAGCTATGGGGTGTAGTAGTAGAGGCGGGAGGCAGAGCTAGGGGGTGTAGTAGTAGAGGGGGAGGCAGAGCTAGGGGGTGTAGTAGTAGAGGGGGGAGGCAGAGCTATGGGGTGTAGAAGTAGAGGGGGGAGGCAGAGCTATGGGGTGTAGTAGTAGAGGGGGGAGGCAGAGCTAGGGTTGTAGTAGTAGAGGGGGGAGGCAGAGCTAGGGGTTGTAGTAGTAGAGGGGGAGGAGGGGGGAGGCATAGCTAGGGGTTGTAGTAGTAGAGGGGGAGGCAGAGCTAGGGGGTGTAGTAGTAGAGGGGGAGGCTGAGCTAGGGGGTGTAGTAGTAGAGGGGAGGAGGGGGGAGGCAGAGCTAGGGGGTGTAGTAGTAGAGAGGGGGGAGGGGGAGGCAGAGCTAGGGGGTGTAGTAGTAGAGGGGGAGGCTGAGCTAGGGGGTGTAGTAGTAGAGGGGGAGGCAGAGCTAGGGGGTTTAGTAGTAGAGGGGGAGGCTGAGCTAGGGGGTGTAGTAGTAGAGGGGGGGAGGGGGAGGCAGAGCTAGGGGGTGTAGTAGTACAGGGGGGAGGCAGAGCTAGTGGGTGTAGTAGTAGAGGGGGGGGAGGGGGAGGCAGAGCTAGGGGGTGTAGTAGTAGAGGGGGAGGCAGAGCTAGGGGGTGTAGTAGTAGAGGGGGAGGCAGAGCTAGGGGGTGTAGCAGTAGAGGGGGAGGCTGAGCAAGGGGGTTTAGCAGTAGAGGGGGGGAGGCAGAGCTAGGTGGTGTAGTAGTAGAGGGGGAGGAGGGGGGAGGCAGAGCTAGGGGGTGTAGTAGTAGAGGGGGGAGGCAGAGCTAGGGGGTGTAGTAGTAGAGGGGGAGGCAGAGCTAGGGGGTGTAGTAGTAGAGGGGGAGGAGGGGGGAGGCAGAGCTAGGGGGGTGTAGTAGTAGAGGGGGGAGGCAGAGCTAGGGGGTGTAGTAGTAGAGGGGGGAGGCAGAGCTAGGGGGTGTAGTAGTAGAGGGGGGAGGCAGAGCTAGGGGTGTAGTAGTAGAGGGGGAGTAGGGGGAGGCTACGCTAAGGGGTGTAGTAGTAGAGGGGGAGTGGGGGAGGCAGAGCTAGGGGGTGTAGTAGTATAGGGGGAGGAGGGGGGAGGCAGAGCTAGGGGGTGTAGTAGTAGAGGGGGAGGAGGGGGGAGGCAGAGCTAGGGGGTGTAGTAGTAGAGGGGGGAGGCAGAGCTAGGGGGTGTAGTAGTAGAGGGGGGAGGCAGAGCTAGGGGGTGTAGTAGTAGAGGGTGTAGGGGGAGGCAGAGCTAGGGGGTGTAGTAGTAGAGGGGGAGGCAGAGCTAGGGGGTGTAGTAGTAGAGGGTGTAGGCAGAGCTAGGGGGTGTAGCAGTACAGGGTGTAGGGGGTTTGAGCTTTGATAGCAATGTCTAATCCTCTACACGGACAGACAATGAGAGAGCATGGCACAGCAGGTCTGGAGAGGAGAGGAGAGAGGAGCGGGTACAGGGAATATAATGAGGGAGAGATGAGGAGAGGAGGGTACAGGGAATATAATGAGGGAGAGATGAGGAGAGGAGGGTACAGGGAATATAATGAGGGAGAGATGAGGAGAGGAGGTTACAGGGAGTATAATGAGGGAGAGATGTTTAGAGGAGGGTACAGGGAATATAATGAGGGAGAGATGAGGAGAGGAGGGTACAGGGAATATAATGAGGGAGAGATGAGGAGAGGAGGGTACAGGGAATATAATGAGGGAGAGATGAGGAGAGGAGGGTACAGGGAATATAATGAGGGAGAGATGAGGAGAGGAGGGTACAGGGAATATAATGAGGGAGCTGAGTCTGTCTGTCTGTCTGTCTGTCTGTCTGTCTGTCTGTCTGTCTGTCTGTCTGTCTGTCTGTCTGTCTGTCTGTCTGTCTGTCTGTCTGTCTGTCTGTCTGATCGATGTGTCTGTTTGAAAATCTCTCCATCGCATCCAACTGTCTCTTTGACATGGAGAGAGCTCTACCCATCCATCTACCCATCCATCTACCCATCCATCTACCCATCCATCTATCTGTCGCTTCTGGGCGGGGTCACGGAGGGGGAGGGAGAGAGAGGTACAGGGGATGATGGTAGTGGAAGGAGGGAGATCTATCTAATCTGTTTTGGACGGGGTCACGGAGGGGGAGGGAGAGAGAGGTACAGGGGATGATGGTAGTGGAAGGAGGGAGATGTATCTAATCTGTTTTGGGCGGGGTCACGGAGGGGGAGGGAGAGAGAGGTACAGGGGATGATGGTAGTGGAAGGAGGGAGATGTATCTAATCTGTTTTGGGCGGGGTCACGGAGGGGGAGGGAGAGAGAGGTACAGGGGATGATGGTAGTGGAAGGAGGGAGATGTATCTAATCTGTTTTGGGCGGGGTCACGGAGGGGGAGGGAGAGAGAGGTACAGGGGATGATGGTAGTGGAAGGAGGGAGATGTATCTAATCTGTTTTGGGCGGGGTCACGGAGGGGGAGGGAGAGAGAGGTACAGGGGATGATGGTAGTGGAAGGAGGGAGATGTATCTAATCTGTTTTGGGCGGGGTCACGGAGGGGGAGGGAGAGAGAGGTACAGGGGATGATGGTAGTGGAAGGAGGGAGATGTATCTAATCTGTTTTGGGCGGGGTCACGGAGGGGGAGGGAGAGAGAGGTACAGGGGATGATGGTAGTGGAAGGAGGGAGATGTATCTAATCTGTTTTGGGCGGGGTCACGGAGGGGGAGGGAGAGAGAGGTACAGGGGATGATGGTAGTGGAAGGAGGGAGATGTATCTAATCTGTTTTGGGCGGGGTCACGGAGGGGGAGGGAGAGAGAGGTACAGGGGATGATGGTAGTGGAAGGAGGGAGATGTATCTAATCTGTTTTGGGCGGGGTCACGGAGGGGGAGGGAGAGAGAGGTACAGGGGATGATGGTAGTGGAAGGAGGGAGATGTATCTAATCTGTTTTGGGCGGGGTCACGGAGGGGGAGGGAGAGAGAGGTACAGGGGATGATGGTAGTGGAAGGAGGGAGATGTATCTAATCTGTTTTGGGCGGGGTCACGGAGGGGGAGGGAGAGAGAGGTACAGGGGATGATGGTAGTGGAAGGAGGGAGATGTATCTAATCTGTTTTGGGCGGGGTCACGGAGGGGGAGGGAGAGAGAGGTACAGGGGATGATGGTAGTGGAAGGAGGGAGATGTATCTAATCTGTTTTGGGCGGGGTCACGGAGGGAGATCTATCTAATCTGTTTTGGTCGGGGGTCTGCTGTCTTTTTGTCAGGAAGCCGATGGAAGCCTATCAACCACTGTCCTCCCTGGCCTCAGCACAGAGCTCCCCAACACACACTCTGACAGGTGGGTTACACACACACGCACACACACACACACACACACACACACACACACACACACACAGACAGACAGACAGACAGACAGACAGACAGACAGACAGACAGACACAAAGACAGACAGACACAAAGACAGACACAAAGACAGACACACACACTCCAAACAAGTTTAAAGAATCACCTCCTTCCTTGTGGGTCAACTGTTTCTCTGGCTTCCCGTCCGTGCCGGCGTGACGGGTAATCACTCGCTGTGATTGTGTGGGCAGGTGGCCGTTAGGGCCGGCTGATGCCTGACAGGGTGCACTCTAACTGGGCAGGGGGTGCAGGAGGGGGGGGGGGGGGTTCAGACCTGCTGGGTATCTGGCCACCTTACAGATGTCAGGGGAAGGCTTGTCTGGGGTTATCTGGTCCTGCAGCTTCCCCCCAATAAACAGAACATCAGTCAGACTCTATATATATAGGACAGTCCAGTTTCCCAGACAGCTCGTCCCCTCGACCTGTCTCTTAGGACAGTCCAGTTTCCCAGACAGCTCGTCCCCTCGACCTGTCTCTTAGGACAGTCCAGTTTCCCAGACAGCTCGTCCCCTCGACCTGTCTCTTAGGACAGTCCAGTTTCCCAGACAGCTCGTCCCCTCGACCTGTCTCTTAGGACAGTCCAGTTTCCCAGACAGCTCGTCCCCTCGACCTGTCTCTTAGGACAGTCCAGTTTCCCAGACAGCTTATATATCCATGAAGTTCCTTGTCTTTCATCTCTAAAATGAGTGCTGTGTGAAGTCATGAATAAGGAATGTGATGTTGGGCATCATGTTGGTACCCATCGGTTATCTTAAAAACTGAACTGTGAACTAACTCATTATCAGACTAAGATCAGTGTTTGATATGTAAAGATGTGCTTTGGTACCCATTCTGCTAATTAGTGAAAGGATGCATGGACCAGTAGTACAGTAGGCCATATGTATTCTGTAGAGCACAGGAGAGGAGGGCTGTCTAGTAAGGACAGGACAGGAGGGCTGTCTAGTAAGGACAGGACAGGACAGGAGAGGAGAGGAGAGCTGTCTAGTAAGGACAGGAGAGGACAGGAGGGCTGTCTAGTAAGGACAGGAGAGGAGAGGAGGGCTGTCTAGTAAGGAGAGGAGAGGAGAGGAGAGGAGGGCTGTCTAGTAAGGACAGGAGAGGAGAGGAGGGCTGTCTAGTAAGGACAGGAGAGGAGAGGAGGGCTGTCTAGTAAGGACAGGACAGGAGAGGAGAGCTGTCTAGTAAGGACAGGACAGGAGAGGAGGGGTGTCTAGTAAGGACAGGACAGGAGAGGAGAGCTGTCTAGTAAGGACAGGAGAGGAGAGGAGGGCTGTCTAGTAAGGAGAGGAGAGGAGAGGAGGGCTGTCTAGTAAGGACAGGACAGGAGAGGAGAGGAGAGCTGTCTAGTAAGGACAGGAGAGGAGAGGAGAGCTGTCTAGTAAGGACAGGAGAGGAGAGGAGGGCTGTCTAGTAAGGACAGGACAGGACAGGAGAGGAGAGGAGGGCTGTCTAGTAAGGACAGGACAGGAGAGGAGAGGAGAGCTGTCTAGTAAGGACAGGAGAGGAGAGGAGAGCTGTCTAGTAAGGACAGGAGAGGAGAGGAGAGGAGAGGAGAGCTGTCTAGTAAGGACAGGAGAGGAGAGGAGGGCTGTCTAGTAAGGACAGGAGAGGAGAGGAGGGCTGTCTAGTAAGGACAGGACAGGAAGAGGAGGGGTGTCTAGTAAGGACAGGAGAGGAGAGGAGGGCTGTCTAGTAAGGACAGGAGAGGAGAGGAGGGCTGTCTAGTAAGGAGAGGAGAGGAGAGGAGGGGTGTCTAGTAAGGACATGGACAGGAGAGGAGGGGTGTCTAGTAAGGAGAGGAGAGGAGGGGTGTCTAGTAAGGAGAGGAGAGGAGAGGAGGGCTGTCTAGTAAGGAGAGGAGAGGAGGGGAGGGCTGTCTAGTAAGGAGAGGAGAGGAGAGGAGAGGAGGGCTGTCTAGTAAGGACAGGAGAGGAGAGGAGGGCTGTCTAGTAAGGACAGGACAGGAGAGGAGAGGAGGGCTGTCTAGTAAGGACAGGACAGGAGAGGAGAGGAGGGCTGTCTAGTAAGGACAGGAGAGGAGAGGAGGGCTGTCTAGTAAGGACAGGACAGGAGAGGAGAGGAGAGGAGAGCTGTCTAGTAAGGACAGGAGAGGAGAGGAGAGCTGTCTAGTAAGGACAGGAGAGGAGAGGAGAGGAGAGCTGTCTAGTAAGGACAGGAGAGGAGGGGTGTCTAGTAAGGACAGGAGAGGAGAGGAGGGCTGTCTAGTAAGGACAGGAGAGGAGGGCTGTCTAGTAAGGACAGGAGAGGAGAGGAGGGCTGTCTAGTAAGGACAGGACAGGAGAGGAGGGGTGTCTAGTAAGGACAGGAGAGGAGAGGAGGGGTGTCTAGTAAGGACAGGACAGGAGAGGAGGGGTGTCTAGTAAGGACAGGAGAGGAGAGGAGAGGCTGTCTAGTAAGGACAGGAGAGGAGAGGAGAGCTGTCTAGTAAGGACAGGAGAGGAGAGGAGGGCTGTCTAGTAAGGGACAGGACAGGAGAGGAGGGGTGTCTAGTAAGGACAGGAGAGGAGAGGAGGGCTGTCTAGTAAGGACAGGAGAGGAGGGGAGGGCTGTCTAGTAAGGACAGGAGAGGAGAGGAGGGGGTGTCTAGTAAGGACAGGACAGGAGAGGAGGGGTGTCTAGTAAGGAGAGGAGAGGAGGGGTGTCTAGTAAGGAGAGGAGAGGAGAGGAGGGCTGTCTAGTAAGGAGAGGAGGAGGAGGGGAGGGCTGTCTAGTAAGGACAGGAGAGGAGAGGAGAGGGAGAGCTGTCTAGTAAGGAGAGGAGAGGAGAGGAGGGCTGTCTAGTAAGGAGAGGAGAGGAGAGGAGGGCTGTCTAGTAAGGACAGGAGAGGAGAGGAGGGCTGTCTAGTAAGGACAGGACAGGAGAGGAGAGGAGGGGGCTGTCTAGTAAGGACAGGAGAGGACAGGAGGGCTGTCTAGTAAGGACAGGAGAGGAGAGGAGGGCTGTCTAGTAAGGGACAGGACAGGAGAGGAGGGGTGTCTAGTAAGGACAGGACAGGAGAGGAGAGCTGTCTAGTAAGGACAGGAAGAGGAGAGGAGGGCTGTCTAGTAAGGAGAGGAGAGGAGAGGAGGGCTGTCTAGTAAGGACAGGACAGGAGAGGAGAGGAGAGCTGTCTAGTAAGGACAGGAGAGGAGAGGAGAGCTGTCTAGTAAGGACAGGAGAGGAGAGGAGGGCTGTCTAGTAAGGACAGGACAGGACAGGAGAGGAGAGGAGGGCTGTCTAGTAAGGACAGGACAGGAGAGGAGAGGAGAGCTGTCTAGTAAGGACAGGAGAGGAGAGGAGAGCTGTCTAGTAAGGACAGGAGAGGAGAGGAGAGGAGAGGAGAGCTGTCTAGTAAGGACAGGAGAGGAGAGGAGGGCTGTCTAGTAAGGACAGGAGAGGAGAGGAGGGCTGTCTAGTAAGGACAGGACAGGAGAGGAGGGGTGTCTAGTAAGGACAGGAGAGGAGAGGAGGGCTGTCTAGTAAGGACAGGAGAGGAGAGGAGGGCTGTCTAGTAAGGAGAGGAGAGGAGAGGAGGGGTGTCTAGTAAGGACAGGACAGGAGAGGAGGGGTGTCTAGTAAGGAGAGGAGAGGAGGGGTGTCTAGTAAGGAGAGGAGAGGAGAGGAGGGCTGTCTAGTAAGGAGAGGAGAGGAGGGGAGGGCTGTCTAGTAAGGAGAGGAGAGGAGAGGAGAGGAGGGCTGTCTAGTAAGGACAGGAGAGGAGAGGAGGGCTGTCTAGTAAGGACAGGAGAGGAGAGGAGGGCTGTCTAGTAAGGACAGGACAGGAGAGGAGAGGAGGGCTGTCCTAGTAAGGACAGGAGAGGAGAGGAGGGCTGTCTAGTAAGGACAGGACAGGAGAGGAGAGGAGAGGAGAGCTGTCTAGTAAGGACAGGAGAGGAGAGGAGAGCTGTCTAGTAAGGACAGGAGAGGAGAGGAGAGGAGAGCTGTCTAGTAAGGACAGGAGAGGAGGGGTGTCTAGTAAGGACAGGAGAGGAGAGGAGGGCTGTCTAGTAAGGACAGGAGAGGAGGGCTGTCTAGTAAGGACAGGAGAGGAGAGGAGGGCTGTCTAGTAAGGACAGGACAGGAGAGGAGGGGTGTCTAGTAAGGACAGGAGAGGAGAGGAGGGCTGTCTAGTAAGGACAGGAGAGGAGAGGAGAGCTGTCTAGTAAGGACAGGAGAGGAGAGGAGGGCTGTCTAGTAAGGACAGGACAGGAGAGGAGGGGTGTCTAGTAAGGACAGGAGAGGAGAGGAGGGCTGTCTAGTAAGGACAGGAGAGGAGGGGAGGGCTGTCTAGTAAGGACAGGAGAGGAGAGGAGGGGTGTCTAGTAAGGACAGGACAGGAGAGGAGGGGGTGTCTAGTAAGGAGAGGAGAGGAGGGGTGTCTAGTAAGGAGAGGAGAGGAGAGGAGGGCTGTCTAGTAAGGAGAGGAGAGGAGGGGAGGGCTGTCTAGTAAGGACAGGAGAGGAGAGGAGAGGAGAGCTGTCTAGTAAGGAGAGGAGAGGAGAGGAGGGCTGTCTAGTAAGGAGAGGAGAGGAGAGGAGGGCTGTCTAGTAAGGACAGGAGAGGAGAGGAGGGCTGTCTAGTAAGGACAGGACAGGAGAGGAGAGGAGGGCTGTCTAGTAAGGACAGGACAGGAGAGGAGAGCTGTCTAGTAAGGACAGGAGAGGAGAGGAGGGCTGTCTAGTAAGGACAGGAGAGGAGAGGAGAGGAGAGCTGTCTAGTAAGGACAGGAGAGGAGGGGAGGGCTGTCTAGTAAGGACAGGACAGGAGAGGAGAGGAGAGCTGTCTAGTAAGGACAGGACAGGAGAGGAGGGCTGTCTAGTAAGGACAGGAGAGGAGAGGAGAGCTGTCTAGTAAGGACAGGACAGGAGAGGACAGGAGGGGTGTCTAGTAAGGACAGGAGAGGACAGGAGGGCTGTCTAGTAAGGACAGGACAGGAGAGGAGGGCTGTCTCTCTCCCTATCCCCCCTCACTATCTATCTCTCTCCTTCTGCCCCTCTCTCGCTGTCCCTCTCCCCCCTCTCTCTCAGTAACAGTGTGTATGTTTGGTTGTTCTCTTTAGCTGAGGATGTGGAGTTGAGGCGGTACTGTGCCTCGCTGTTTGCTGTGTCATCCTGCGGGGGCAGCGCTGAGCCAGAATCCTCACCTGGATCGTGTCTGAGCATAGAGGTGTTAGATGAGGAGGTGAGTCTTAAGAGGCCTCTTAAACCACCCTCCAATATCTGCTGTTACTATGGAGACACACTCTCACACACACACACACACACACACACAGGCCTGTCTGTGAATAGGATTTACTTCTCTCTCTCTCTTTTCGTTCTTCACAGACAGTTAGAGACAGAGGGTTTGTCACTGAACAGAAGGCAGAAGACAACACAAAGTAAGACAAAGGTTTCCTCTGAAGCCACAGCAACATCACACACTTCATTATATCAACTTCACTTTGGAGAAGTGGACTGACTGCTTGATGTGATTATTACTACAAAGGAGAATATTATTGAGAAATGTTGCCTTTTAGAGGAGGGAGAGGGAACACTGTGGATAGAGGAGGGCTGGGTGTTGAGAGAGGGAACACTGTGGATAGAGGAGGGCTGGGTGTTGAGAGAGGGAACACTGTGGATAGAGCAGGGCTGGGTGTTTAGAGAGGGAACACTGTGGATAGAGGAGGGCTGGGTGTTGAAAGAGGGAACACTGTGGATAGAGCAGGGCTGGGTGTTTAGAGAGGGAACACTGTGGATAGAGGAGGGCTGGGTGTTTAGAGAGGGAACACTGTGGATAGAGGAGGGCTGGGTGTTGAGAGAGGGAACACTGTGGATAGAGGAGGGTTGGGTGTTGAGAGAGGGAACACTGTGGATAGAGGAGGGCTGGGTGTTGAGAGAGGGAACACTGTGGATAGAGGAGGGCTGGGTGTTTAGAGAGGGAACACTGTGGATAGAGGAGGGCTGGGTGTTTAGAGAGGGAACACTGGATAGAGCAGGGCTGGGTGTTTAGAGAGGGAACACTGTGGATAGAGGAGGGCTGGGTGTTTAGAGGGGGAACACTGTGGATAGAGGAGGGCTGGGTGTTTAGAGAGGGAACACTGGATAGAGGAGGGCTGGGTGTTTAGAGAGGGAACACTGTGGATAAAGCAGGGCTGGGTGTTTAGAGAGGGAACACTGGATAGAGGAGGGCTGGGTGTTTAGAGAGGGAACACTGTGGATAGAGGAGGGCTGGGTGTTTAGAGAGGGAACACTGTGGATAGAGCAGGGCTGGGTGTTTAGAGAGGGAACACTGTGGATAAAGCAGGGCTGGGTGTTTAGAGAGGGAACACTGTGGCTAAAGCAGGGCTGGGTGTTTAGAGAGGGAACACTGTGGATAGCGGAGGGCTGGGTGTTTAGAGAGGGAACACTGTGGATAGAGGAGGGCTGGGTGTTTAGAGAGGGAACACTGTGGATAGAGGAGGGCTGGGTGTTGAGAGAGGGAACACTGTGGATAGAGGAGGGCTGGGTGTTGAGAGAGGGAACACTGTGGATAGAGGAGGGCTGGGTGTTGAGAGAGGGAACACTGTGGATAGAGGAGGGCTGGGTGTTGAGAGAGGGAACACTGTGGATAGAGCAGGGCTGGGTGTTTAGAGAGGGAACACTGTGGATAGAGGAGGGCTGGGTGTTGAAAGAGGGAACACTGTGGATAGAGCAGGGCTGGGTGTTTAGAGAGGGAACACTGTGGATAGAGGAGGGCTGGGTGTTTAGAGAGGGAACACTGTGGATAGAGGAGGGCTGGGTGTTGAGAGAGGGAACACTGTGGATAGAGGAGGGTTGGGTGTTGAGAGAGGGAACACTGTGGATAGAGGAGGGCTGGGTGTTGAGAGAGGGAACACTGTGGATAGAGGAGGGCTGGGTGTTTAGAGAGGGAACACTGTGGATAGAGGAGGGCTGGGTGTTTAGAGAGGGAACACTGTGGATAGAGCAGGGCTGGGTGTTTAGAGAGGGAACACTGTGGATAGAGGAGGGCTGGGTGTTTAGAGAGGGAACACTGTGGATAGAGGAGGGCTGGGTGTTTAGAGAGGGAACACTGGATAGAGGAGGGCTGGGTGTTTAGAGAGGGAACACTGTGGATAAAGCAGGGCTGGGTGTTTAGAGAGGGAACACTGGATAGAGGAGGGCTGGGTGTTTAGAGAGGGAACACTGTGGATAGAGGAGGGCTGGGTGTTTAGAGAGGGAACACTGTGGATAGAGCAGGGCTGGGTGTTTAGAGAGGGAACACTGTGGATAAAGCAGGGCTGGGTGTTGAGAGAGGGAACACTGTGGCTAAAGCAGGGCTGGGTGTTTAGAGAGGGAACACTGTGGATAGCGGAGGGCTGGGTGTTTAGAGAGGGAACACTGTGGATAGAGGAGGGCTGGGTGTTTAGAGAGGGAACACTGTGGATAGAGGAGGGCTGGGTGTTGAGAGAGGTAACACTGTGGATAGAGGAGGGCTGGGTGTTTAGAGAGGGAACACTGTGGATAGAGGAGGGCTGGGTGTTGAGAGAGGGAACACTGTGGATAGAGGAGGGCTGGGTGTTGAGAGAGGGAACACTGTGGATAGAGGAGGGATGGGTGTTTAGAGAGGGAACACTGGATAGAGGAGGGCTGGGTGTAGAGAGTGGGAACACTGTGGATAGAGCAGGGCTGGGTGTTTAGAGAGGGAACACTGTGGATAGAGGAGGGCTGGGTGTTGAGAGAGGGAACACTGTGGATAGAGGAGGGCTGGGTGTTTAGAGAGGGAACACTGTGGATAGAGGAGGGCTGGGTGTTGATAGAGGGAACACTGGATAGAGGAGGGCTGGGTGTTGAGAGAGGGAACACTGTGGATAGAGGAGGGCTGGGTGTTGAGAGAGGGAACACTGTGGATAGAGGAGGGCTGGGTGTTGAGAGAGGGAACACTGTGGATAAAGGAGGGCTGGGTGTTTAGAGAGGGAACACTGTGGATAGAGGAGGGCTGGGTGTTGAGAGAGGGAACACTGTGGATGGGCTGGGTGTTTAGAGAGGGAACACTGTGGATAGAGGAGGGCTGGGTGTAGAGAGTGGGAACATTGTGGATAGAGCAGGGCTGGGTGTTTAGAGAGGGAACACTGTGGATAGAGGAGGGCTGGGTGTTGAGAGAGGGAACACTGTGGATAGAGGAGGGCTCGGTGTTTAGAGAGGGAACACTGTGGATAGAGGAGGGCTGGGTGTTGATAGAGGGAACACTGGATAGAGGAGGGCTGGGTGTTGAGAGAGGGAACACTGTGGATAGAGGAGGGCTGGGTGTTGAGAGAGGGAACACTGTGGATAGAGGAGGGCTGGGTGTTGAGAGAGGGAACACTGTGGATAGAGGAGGGCTGGGTGTTGAGAGAGGGAACACTGGATAGAGGAGGGCTGGGTGTTTAGAGAGGGAACACTGTGGATAGAGGAGGGCTGGGTGTTGAGAGAGGGAACACTGTGGATGGGCTGGGTGTTTAGAGAGGGAACACTGGATAGAGGAGGGCTGGGTGTTGAGAGAGGGAACACTGTGGATAGAGGAGGGCTGGGTGTTGAGAGAGGGAACACTGTGGATAGAGCAGGGCTGGGTGTTGAGAGAGGGACCACTGTGGATAGAGGAGGGCTGGGTGTTGAGAGAGGGAACTGTGGATAGCGGAGGGCTGGGTGTTGAGAGAGGGACCACTGTGGATAGAGGATGGCTGGGTGTTTAGAGAGGGAACACTGTGGATAGAGCAGGGCTGGGTGTTGAGAGAGGGAACACTGTGGATAGAGGAGGGCTGGGTGTTGAGAGAGGGAACACTGTGGATAGAGGAGGGCTGGGTGTTGAGAGAGGGAACACTGTGGATAGAGGAGGGCTGGGTGTTGCGAGAGGGAACACTGTGGATAGAGGAGGGCTGGGTGTTGAGAGAGGGAACACTGTGGATAGAGGAGGGCTGGGTGTTGAGAGAGTGAACACTGTGGATAGAGGAGGGCTGGGTGTTGAGAGAGGGAACTCTGTGGATAGAGGAGGGCTGGGTGTTGAGAGAGGGAACACTGTGGATAGAGGAGGGCTGGGTGTTGAGAGAGGGAACACTGTGGATAGAGGAGGGCTGGTTGTTTAGAGAGGGAACACTGTGGATAGAGGAGGGCTGGGTGTTGAGAGATGGAACACTGTGGATAGAGGAGGGCTGGGTGTTTAGAGAGGGAACACTGTGGATAGAGGAGGGCTGGGTGTTGATAGAGGGAACACTGGATAGAGGAGGGCTGGGTGTTGAGAGAGGGAACACTGTGGATAGAGGAGGGCTGGGTGTTGAGAGAGGGAACACTGGATAGAGGAGGGCTGGGTGTTGAGAGAGGGACCACTGTGGATAGAAGAGGGCTGGGTGTTGAGAGAGGGAACTGTGGATAGCGGAGGGCTGGGTGTTGAGAGAGGGACCACTGTGGATAGAGGATGGCTGGGTGTTTAGAGAGGGAACACTCTGGATAGAGCAGGGCTGGGTGTTGAGAGAGGGAACACTGTGGATAGAGGAGGGCTGGGTGTTGAGAGAGGGAACACTGTGGATAGAGGAGGGCTGGGTGTTGAGAGAGGGAACACTGTGGATAGAGGAGGGCTGGGTGTTGCGAGAGGGAACACTGTGGATAGAGGAGGGCTGGGTGTTGAGAGAGGGAACACTGTGGATAGAGGAGGGCTGGGTGTTGAGAGAGGGAACACTGTGGATAGAGGAGGGCTGGGTGTTGAGAGAGGGAACTCTGTGGATAGAGGAGGGCTGGGTGTTGAGAGAGGGAACACTGTGGATAGAGGAGGGCTGGGTGTTGAGAGAGGGAACACTGTGGATAGAGGAGGGCTGGTTGTTTAGAGAGGGAACACTGTGGATAGAGGAGGGCTGGGTGTTGAGAGATGGAACACTGTGGATAGAGGAGGGCTGGGTGTTTAGAGAGGGAACACTGTGGATAGAGGAGGGCTGGGTGTTGATAGAGGGAACACTGGATAGAGGAGGGCTGGGTGTTGAGAGAGGGAACACTGTGGATAGAGGAGGGCTGGGTGTTGAGAGAGGGAACACTGTGCATAGAGGAGGGCTGGGTGTTGAGAGAGGGAACTCTTTGGATAGAGGAGGGCTGGGTGTTGAGAGAGGGAACACTGTGGATAGAGGAGGGCTGGGTGTTGAGAGAGGGAACACTGTGGATAGAGGAGGGCTGGGTGTTGCGAGAGGGAACACTGTGGATAGAGGAGGGCTGGGTGTTGAGAGAGGGAACACTGTGGATAGAGGAGGGCTGGGTGTTGAGAGAGGGAACACTGTGGATAGAGGAGGGCTGGGTGTTGAGAGAGGGAACTCTGTGGATAGAGGAGGGCTGGGTGTTGAGAGAGGGAACACTGTGGATAGAGGAGGGCTGGGTGTTGAGAGAGGGAACACTGTGGATAGAGGAGGGCTGGGTGTTTAGAGAGGGAACACTGTGGATAGAGGAGGGCTGGGTGTTGAGAGAGGGAACACTGGATAGAGGAGGGCTGGGTGTTTAGAGAGGGAACACTGTGGATAGAGGAGGGCTGGGTGTTGAGAGAGGGAACACTGTGGATGGGCTGGGTGTTTAGAGAGGGAACACTGTGGATAGAGGAGGGCTGGGTGTTGAGAGAGGGAACACTGTGGATAGAGGAGGGCTGGGTGTTTAGAGAGGGAACACTGTGGATAGAGGAGGGCTGGGTGTTGAGAGATGGAACACTGTGGATAGAGGAGGGCTGGGTGTTGCGAGAGGGAACACTGTGGATAGAGGAGGGCTGGGTGTTGAGAGAGGGAACACTGTGGATAGAGGAGGGCTGGGTGTTGAGAGAGGGAACACTGTGGATAGAGGAGGGCTGGGTGTTGAGAGAGGGAACTCTGTGGATAGAGGAGGGCTGGGTGTTGAGAGAGGGAACACTGTGGATAGAGGAGGGCTGGGTGTTGAGAGAGGGAACACTGTGGATAGAGGAGGGCTGGGTGTTTAGAGAGGGAACACTGTGGATAGAGGAGGGCTGGGTGTTGAGAGAGGGAACACTGGATAGAGGAGGGCTGGGTGTTTAGAGAGGGAACACTGTGGATAGAGGAGGGCTGGGTGTTGAGAGAGGGAACACTGTGGATGGGCTGGGTGTTGAGAGAGGGAACACTGTGGATAGAGGAGGGCTGGGTGTTGAGAGAGGGAACACTGTGGATAGAGGAGGGCTGGGTGTTTAGAGAGGGAACACTGTGGATAGAGGAGGGCTGGGTGTTGAGAGATGGAACACTGTGGATAGAGGAGGGCTGGGTGTTGCGAGAGGGAACACTGTGGATAGAGGAGGGCTGGGTGTTGAGAGAGGGAACACTGTGGATAGAGGAGGGCTGGGTGTTGAGAGAGGGAACACTGTGGATAGAGGAGGGCTGGGTGTTGAGAGAGGGAACACTGTGGATAGAGGAGGGCTGGGTGTTGAGAGAGGGAACACTGTGGATAGAGGAGGGCTGGGTGTTGCGAGAGGGAACACTGTGGATAGAGGAGGGCTGGGTGTTGAGAGAGGGAACACTGTGGATAGAGGAGGGCTGGGTGTTGAGAGAGGGAACACTGTGGATAGAGGAGGGCTGGGTGTTGAGAGAGGGAACTCTGTGGATAGAGGAGGGCTGGGTGTTGAGAGAGGGAACACTGTGGATAGAGGAGGGCTGGGTGTTGAGAGAGGGAACACTGTGGATAGAGGAGGGCTGGGTGTTTAGAGAGGGAACACTGTGGATAGAGGAGGGCTGGGTGTTGAGAGAGGGAACACTGGATAGAGGAGGGCTGGGTGTTTAGAGAGGGAACACTGTGGATAGAGGAGGGCTGGGTGTTGAGAGAGGGAACACTGTGGATGGGCTGGGTGTTTAGAGAGGGAACACTGTGGATAGAGGAGGGCTGGGTGTTGAGAGAGGGAACACTGTGGATAGAGGAGGGCTGGGTGTTTAGAGAGGGAACACTGTGGATAGAGGAGGGCTGGGTGTTGAGAGATGGAACACTGTGGATAGAGGAGGGCTGGGTGTTGCGAGAGGGAACACTGTGGATAGAGGAGGGCTGGGTGTTGAGAGAGGGAACACTGTGGATAGAGGAGGGCTGGGTGTTGAGAGAGGGAACACTGTGGATAGAGGAGGGCTGGGTGTTGAGAGAGGGAACTCTGTGGA
Organism: Salmo salar; assembly: GCF_965601325.2. Classification (NCBI taxonomy): domain Eukaryota; kingdom Metazoa; phylum Chordata; class Actinopteri; order Salmoniformes; family Salmonidae; genus Salmo; species Salmo salar. The sequence continues at coordinate 154,986,497 of NC_138299.1, read as the reverse complement.
TAGAGGAGGGCTGGGTGTTGAGAGAGGGAACACTGTGGATAGAGGAGGGCTGGGTGTTGAGAGAGGGAACACTGTGGATAGAGGAGGGCTGGTTGTTTAGAGAGGGAACACTGTGGATAGAGGAGGGCTGGGTGTTGAGAGATGGAACACTGTGGATAGAGGAGGGCTGGGTGTTTAGAGAGGGAACACTGTGGATAGAGGAGGGCTGGGTGTTGATAGAGGGAACACTGGATAGAGGACGGCTGGGTGTTGAGAGAGGGAACACTGTGGATAGAGGAGGGCTGGGTGTTGAGAGAGGGAAGACTGTGGATAGAGGAGGGCTGGGTGTTGAGAGAGGGAACACTGTGGATAGAGGAGGGCTGGGTGTTGAGAGAGGGAACACTGTGGATAGAGCAGGGCTGGGTGTTGAGAGAGGGACCACTGTGGATAGAGGAGGGCTGGGTGTTGAGAGAGGGAACTGTGGATAGCGGAGGGCTGGGTGTTGAGAGAGGGACCACTGTGGATAGAGGATGGCTGGGTGTTTAGAGAGGGAACACTCTGGATAGAGCAGGGCTGGGTGTTGAGAGAGGGAACACTGTGGATAGAGGAGGGCTGGGTGTTGAGAGAGGGAACACTGTGGATAGAGGAGGGCTGGGTGTTGAGAGAGGGAACACTGTGGATAGAGGAGGGCTGGGTGTTGCGAGAGGGAACACTGTGGATAGAGGAGGGCTGGGTGTTGAGAGAGGGAACACTGTGGATAGAGGAGGGCTGGGTGTTGAGAGAGGGAACACTGTGGATAGAGGAGGGCTGGGTGTTGAGAGAGGGAACTCTGTGGATAGAGGAGGGCTGGGTGTTGAGAGAGGGAACACTGGATAGAGGAGGGCTGGGTGTTGAGAGAGGGAACACTGTGGATAGAGGAGGGCTGGGTGTTTAGAGAGGGAACACTGTGGATAGAGGAGGGCTGGGTGTTGAGAGAGGGAACACTGGATAGAGGAGGGCTGGGTGTTTAGAGAGGGAACACTGTGGATAGAGGAGGGCTGGGTGTTGAGAGAGGGAACACTGTGGATGGGCTGGGTGTTTAGAGAGGGAACACTGTGGATAGAGGAGGGCTGGGTGTTGAGAGAGGGAACACTGTGGATAGAGGAGGGCTGGGTGTTTAGAGAGGGAACACTGTGGATAGAGGAGGGCTGGGTGTTGAGAGATGGAACACTGTGGATAGAGGAGGGCTGGGTGTTGCGAGAGGGAACACTGTGGATAGAGGAGGGCTGGGTGTTGAGAGAGGGAACACTGTGGATAGAGGAGGGCTGGGTGTTGAGAGAGGGAACACTGTGGATAGAGGAGGGCTGGGTGTTGAGAGAGGGAACTCTGTGGATAGAGGAGGGCTGGGTGTTGAGAGAGGGAACACTGTGGATAGAGGAGGGCTGGGTGTTGAGAGAGGGAACACTGTGGATAGAGGAGGGCTGGTTGTTTAGAGAGGGAACACTGTGGATAGAGGAGGGCTGGGTGTTGAGAGATGGAACACTGTGGATAGAGGAGGGCTGGGTGTTTAGAGAGGGAACACTGTGGATAGAGGAGGGCTGGGTGTTGATAGAGGGAACACTGGATAGAGGACGGCTGGGTGTTGAGAGAGGGAACACTGTGGATAGAGGAGGGCTGGGTGTTGAGAGAGGGAACACTGTGGATAGAGGAGGGCTGGGTGTTGAGAGAGGGAACACTGTGGATAGAGGAGGGCTGGGTGTTGAGAGAGGGAACACTGTGGATAGAGCAGGGCTGGGTGTTGAGAGAGGGACCACTGTGGATAGAGGAGGGCTGGGTGTTGAGAGAGGGAACTGTGGATAGCGGAGGGCTGGGTGTTGAGAGAGGGACCACTGTGGATAGAGGATGGCTGGGTGTTTAGAGAGGGAACACTCTGGATAGAGCAGGGCTGGGTGTTGAGAGAGGGAACACTGTGGATAGAGGAGGGCTGGGTGTTGAGAGAGGGAACACTGTGGATAGAGGAGGGCTGGGTGTTGAGAGAGGGAACACTGTGGATAGAGGAGGGCTGGGTGTTGCGAGAGGGAACACTGTGGATAGAGGAGGGCTGGGTGTTGAGAGAGGGAACACTGTGGATAGAGGAGGGCTGGGTGTTGAGAGAGGGAACACTGTGGATAGAGGAGGGCTGGGTGTTGAGAGAGGGAACTCTGTGGATAGAGGAGGGCTGGGTGTTGAGAGAGGGAACACTGTGGATAGAGGAGGGCTGGGTGTTGAGAGAGGGAACACTGTGGATAGAGGAGGGCTGGTTGTTTAGAGAGGGAACACTGTGGATAGAGGAGGGCTGGGTGTTGAGAGATGGAACACTGTGGATAGAGGAGGGCTGGGTGTTTAGAGAGGGAACACTGTGGATAGAGGAGGGCTGGGTGTTGATAGAGGGAACACTGGATAGATGAGGGCTGGGTGTTGAGAGAGGGAACACTGTGGATAGAGGAGGGCTGGGTGTTGAGAGAGGGAACACTGTGGATAGAGGAGGGCTGGGTGTTGAGAGAGGGAACACTGTGGATAGAGGAGGGCTGGGTGTTGAGAGAGGGAACACTGTGGATAGAGGAGGGCTGGGTGTTGAGAGAGGGAACACTGTGGATAGAGGAGGGCTGGGTGTTGAGAGAGGGAACACTGTGGATAGAGGAGGGCTGGGTGTTGCGAGAGGGAACACTGTGGATAGAGGAGGGCTGGGTGTTGAGAGAGGGAACACTGGATAGAGGAGGGCTGGGTGTTGAGAGAGGGAACACTGTGGATAGAGGAGGGCTGGGTGTTGAGAGAGGGAACACTGTGGATAGAGCAGGGCTGGGTGTTGAGAGAGGGAACACTGTGGATAGAGCAGGGCTGGGTGTTGAGAGCAGAGGTCCATGACTGTTGAATTGATTTATGGATGGTTGAATCTCTCTCTCTCCATCTCTCTAATCTATCTATCTATCTATCTATCTATCTATCTATCTATCTATCTATCTATCTATCTATCTATCTATCTATCTATCTATCTATCTATCTATCTATCTATCTATCTATCTATCTATCTATCTATCTATCTATCTATCTATCTATCTATCTATCTATCTATCTATCTATCTATCTATCTATCTATCTATCTATCTATCTATCTATCTATCTATCTATCTATCTATCTATCTATCTATCTATCTATCTATCTATCATCTATCTATCACAGGCAAGAGGAAGTCAATGTAATTGGAGGTCCTAACCTGTCCCACAATGCATTGTCCCAGGGAGCCATGTTGTCTGAGTCTCCAGTGACCTGGTCTTCTCGCCCTCCGTTGGTCTCTAAAGTGGGCACCACTCAGATACCACAACCTGACCACACTAGTGTACGGTCACCAAGGTTCACCACTGGGTCACCACAGCCCAGAGGACCAAAGACCCCTGGGTCGTCAACCAAGACACCAGCCAAGTCCACACGAACTGACCGCTCGTACAACCTCCATCAGTCAACTGTAGACCCCTCATCCCCCAGCCCTTCTCCCTCTACACCCAACCCAGACCTCTTATCTGTAGACCCCTCACCCCCCAGCCCTTCTCCCTCTACACCCAACCCAGACCTCTTATCTGTAGACCCCTCACCCCCCAGCCCTTCTCCCTCTACACCCAACCCAGACCTCTTATCTGTAGACCCCTCACCCCCCAGCCCTTCTCCCTCTACACCCAACCCAGACCTCTTATCTGTAGACCCCTCATCCCCCAGCCCTTCTCCCTCTACACCCAACCCAGACCTCTTATCTGTAGACCCCTCACCCCCCAGCCCTTCTCCCTCTACACCCAACCCAGACCTCTTATCTGTAGACCCCTCACCCCCCAGCCCTTCTCCCTCTACACCCAACCCAGACCTCTTATCTGTAGACCCCTCATCCCCCAGCCCTTCTCCCTCTACACCCAACCCAGACCTCTTATCTGTAGACCCCTCACCCCCCAGCCCTTCTCACTCTACACCCAACCCAGACCTCTTATCTGTAGACCCCTCACCCCCCAGCCCTTCTCCCTCTACACCCAACCCAGACCTCTTATCTGTAGACCCCTCACCCCCCAGCCCTTCTCCCTCTACACCCAACCCAGACCTCTTATCTGCAGGGCCCCTCACTCCCTCCTGCCCTGTCTCCCTGCTCCACCCAACCCAGACCTCTTATCTGCAGGGCCCCCATCCTCTCTGTCTCCCGCTCCACCCACTCTGCACTCCCTCAGGTCCACATTCACTCTCTCACCTTCCAGCCCCACAGAGCCGGAGTCACCTCTGTTACCTCCCCGGGCCTCCAGGTTTATTCACCCCCCCTCACCTCCCAAACACCTGCCTGACAGGTTGTCACCTCTGTTACCTCCCCGGGCCTCCAGGTTTATTCACCCCCCCTCACCTCCCAAACACCTGCCTGACAGGTTGTCACCTCTGTTACCTCCCCAGGCCTCCAGGTTTATTCACCCCCCCTCACCTCCCAAACACCTGCCTGACAGGTTGTCACCTCTGTTACCTCCCCAGGCCTCCAGGTTTATTCACCCCCCCTCACCTCCCAAACACCTGCCTGACAGGTTGTCACCTCTGTTACCTCCCCGGGCCTCCAGGTTTATTCACCCCCCCTCACCTCCCAAACACCTGCCTGACAGGTTGTCACCTCTGTCACCTCTCTCCCTGAGATCTCAGTCATCGCCATCACCATCAGAACCCTTATCGTCCACCTTGCCATACTCTCAGTCACCTAGGAAACAATTATCCAGCAGGTCACCCAGGAACCCTCTCTCTACCGTGTCACCAGGAAGCCCTGTGTCCTACAGGTCACCTCCAAAACCGTTATCCACCATGTCGCCATCAACACCATCACCTCCAGATGCTCTGTCCTCTAGGAACATGTCGATTCCATCACAAGACGAACCCCTATCCACCCAGTCAGCCATGTCACCCCACCCCTCTCCTTCTCCTTCCCTGATGAGTGATCCACCACCACACTCCTCTGATACCCTGACAAACTACAGCTCCCAGCAGACACCACGGGTGCTCTCAGGGTCAGGGATCAGAAAGTCACACAGTCCAGCCCTCTTTCCCAGGATGCCTGCAACAGGTAAGTGTGTGTGTGTGTGTGTGTGTGTGTGTGTCTGAGTCAGATCAGCAGTATATTTGTAGACCTTGCTGTATGTCATCTTGTTTTCAATATTAGTCTAGATGACAGTTTGTCTGTTCCATATGTTGTTTCTGTCTGTGGCAGTAATGGCTGTTGTTCTCCTGTGCTGTCAGAGCCCATTTAGCTTCAGCCATAAAAAGTCTTCTTTATTTTTTTATATCGATTAAGGTTTTAAGTAAATAGCTGACATAGTAATATAACAGGCAGGATGGTAATTACACCATGAGGAATGGCCTCTAGGACACACAGCCATGACTAATGTATTAGGCCCTGATGGGGCAGAAACAGAGCGACTTGTCCCAATTCACCAGAGCACTACCTCTCTACCAACCAGCTATTGTACAGACAAATACTGTGGAGTATACCTGTCCCAATTCACCAGAACCCTACCTCTCTACCAACCAGCTACTGTACAGACAAATACTGTGGATGATACCTGTCCCAATTCACCAGAGCACTACCTCTCTACCAACCAGCTACTGTACAGACAAATACTGTGGATGATACCTGTCCCAATTCACCAGAGCACTACCTCTCTACCAACCAGCTACTGTACAGACAAATACTGTGTAGTATACCTGTCCCAATTCACCAGAGCCCTACCTCTCTACCAACCAGCTACTGTACAGACAAATACTGTGTAGTACACCTGTCCCAATTCACCAGAGCCCTACCTCTCTACCAACCAGCTACTGTACAGACAAATACTGTGGATGATACCTGTCCCAATTCACCAGAGCACTACGTTTGACATTATTTCTTAATTTGCTCCAGATATCAACATGTTCTGTTTTATTGGATGCATTCATAACAGCCCCAGGCCACTGTGTACGTACCTCAGGAGGGGAGTTTTTAGAGAGGGTACACTGCATACTTACCACAGGAGGGGAGTTTTTAGAGAGGGTACACTGCATACGTACTTCAGGAAGGGAGTTTTTAGAGAGGGACACTGCATACTTACCTCAGGAAGGGAGTTTTTAGAGAGGGTACACTGCATACTTACCTCAGGAAGGGAGTTTTTAGAGAGGGTACACTGCATACTTACCTCAGGAGGGGAGTTTTTAGAGAGGGTACACTGCATACTTACCTCAGGAAGGGAGTTTTTAGAGAGGGTACACTGCATACGTACCTCAGGAAGGGAGTTTTTAGAGAGGGTACACTGCATACTTACCTCAGGAGGGGAGTGTTTAGAGAGGGTACACTGCATACGTACCTCAAGAAGGGAGTTTTTAGAGAGGGTATACTGCATACTTACCTCAGGAGGGGAGTTTTTAGAGAGGGTACACTGCATACTTACCTCAGGAAGGGAGTTTTTAGAGAGGGTATACTGCATACTTACCTCAGGAGTGGAGTTTTTTAGAGAGGGTACACTGCATACTTACCTCAGGAGGGGAGTTTTTAGAGAGGGTACACTGCATACTTACCTCAGGAAGGGAGTTTTTAGAGAGGGTACGCTGCATACTTACCTCAGGAGGGGAGTTTTTAGAGAGGGTACACTGCATACTTACCTTAGGAGGGGAGTTTTTAGAGAGGGTACACTGCATACTTACCTCAGGAAGGGAGTTTTTAGAGAGGGTACACTGCATACTTACCTCAGGAGGGGAGTTTTTAGAGAGAGTACACTGCATACTTACCCCAGGAGGGGAGTTTTTAGAGAGGGTACACTGCATACTTACCTCAGGAGGGGAGTTTTTAGAGAGAGTACACTGCATACTTACCTCAGGAGGGGAGTTTTTAGAGAGGGTACACTGCATACTTACCTCAGGAGGGGAGTGTTTAGAGAGGGTACACTGCATACTTACCTCAGGAGGGGAGTGTTTAGAGAGGGTACACTGCATACTTACCTCAGGAGGGGAGTTTTTAGAGAGGGTACACTGCATACTTACCTCAGGAGGGGAGTGTTTAGAGAGGGTACACTGCATACTTACCTCAGGAGGGGAGTGTTTAGAGAGGGTACACTGCATACTTACCTCAGGAGGGGAGTTTTTAGAGAGGGTACACTGCATACTTACCTCAGGAGGGGAGTTTTTAGAGAGGGTACACTGCATACTTACCTCAGGAGGGGAGTGTTTAGAGAGGGTACACTGCATACTTACCTCAGGAGGGGAGTTTTTAGAGAGGGTACACTGCATACTTATCTCAGGAGGGGAGTGTTTAGAGAGGGTACACTGCATACTTACCTTTTATGATTCTTTTCCCCATACAGATTGTTTATGTTTATGTTCATTTCCCTGTACAGATTTTGACATGGAGTCATCCAGTGACAGCCTGGGACTGACGCCCAGCGAAGAAGACTCCTCAGACGAGGAGATGAAGATGGATGGATGTTTAGAGGAGTGGAGCGGTAGAGCAGAGCACAGATGCTCTGCCTTCCTCTCCTCCACCCTTCTCCCAGAGGGTTCCCCTGTCTTCCTAACAGCCCTGGACCCAGAACCAGAGACAGGAGAGCTGGTCCCAGAACCATCCATGGTGAGTTAGATTCTATAGAGGGAGAGATGGATACATTCTGACACTAGTGCACACATTCAGTCTAGAGACATTCAGTCTAGAGACATTGAGACTAGAGACATTGAGACTAGAGACATTGAGACTAGTGGACACATTGAGACTAGAGACATTGAGACTAGAGACATTGAGACTAGAGACATTGAGACTAGTGGACACATTGAGACTAGAGACATTGAGACTAGAGACATTGAGACTAGTGGACACATTGAGACTAGTGGACACATTGAGACTAGAGACATTGAGACTAGAGACATTGAGACTAGAGACATTGAGACTAGAGGACACATTGAGACTAGAGGACACATTGAGACTAGAGACATTGAGACTAGAGACATTGAGACTAGAGATGTTAGAGACATTGAGACTAGAGACATTGAGACTAGAGACATTGAGACTAGAGACATTGAGACTAGAGACATTGAGACTAGAGACATTGAGACTAGAGATGTTAGAGACATTCAGTCTAGAGACATTCAGTCTAGAGACATTGAGACTAGAGACATTGAGACTAGAGACATTGAGACTAGAGGACACATTGAGACTAGAGACATTGAGACTAGAGACAGTATACTTTTATTTACAAAGCCATTTTGGGTTTACTGCCTTTTTTATTTGGGCATTTTTATTGTTCAGAAATGTGGTGGGTACTCTCTTCGTTCGCTGGACTTTATCCTGCTAACTGTTTTAATGTCCAAACTGAATTTGGTAAAAGGGCTTTTATGTACTCTGCACCACCGGCTTGGAACGTCTTACAAAATACTTTTAAACTGGAAGAACTTGTCCCGATTGGTATTTTTCTATCACTGATGAATGATCTTGAGACTGATTCCCTGACCTGTCAATGTTTTTAATTTGCTGTTTTTGATTTTGTTATACTCTTGTGAATTCTGGTTTTTACTAGATTACTTGTAGTTTTTCATGTTTTTGTAATGACTTGGCGCTGCCTATCTTGGCCAGGACGCTCTTGTAAAAGAGATTTTAAATCTCAATGAGCCCTTCCTGGTTAAATAAAGGTTAAATAAATAAAATAAATACATTTAAGACTAGTGGACACATTGAGACTAGTGGACACATTGAGACTAGTGGACACATTGAGACTAGAGACATTGAGACTAGAGGACACATTGAGACTAGAGACATTGAGACTAGTGGACACATTGAGACTAGAGACATTGAGACTAGTGGACACATTGAGACTAGTGGACACATTGAGACTAGTGGACACATTGAGACTAGTGGACACATTGAGACTAGAGACATTGAGACTAGAGGACACATTGAGACTAGAGACATTGAGACTAGTGGACACATTGAGACTAGTGGACACATTGAGACTAGAGACATTGAGACTAGTGGACACATTGAGACTAGAGACATTGAGACTAGTGGACACATTGAGACTAGAGACATTGAGACTAGTGGACACATTGAGACTAGAGACATTGAGACTAGAGACATTGGGACTAGTGGACACATTGAGACTAGAGACATTGGGACTAGTGGACACATTGAGACTAGTGGACACATTGAGACTAGTGGACACATTGAGACTAGAGACATTGAGACTAGAGACATTGAGACTAGAGACATTGAGACTAGTGGACACATTGAGACTAGAGATATTGAGACTAGTGGACACATTCAGTCCAGAGACATTGAGACCAGTGGACACTTTCAGTCCAGAGACATTGAGACTCGAGACATTGAGACTAGTGGACACTTTCAGTCTAGAGACATTGAGACAACCCTGCCTGACTCCACAATAGACTTGCTGCCCATTATGACTACTGGCCTGATCAATTAGATGACTTTCATATCAACATAATTACATTCCTTCAATCAACCCTGGGCTGAGCCACATCACTGCTACACCAAAGAGTTGTTAGATCCTCATCCTGGTCAGAAACGGAGGGAGAAGAGAGGGAGAAGAGAGGGAGAAGAGAAAGAGAGAGGGAGAAGAGAGAGAGAGAGAGAGAGAGAGAGATGGAGGGAGGGAGGGAGAAGAGAGAGAGAGATGGAGGGAGGGAGGGAGAAGAGAGAGAGGGATGGAGGGAGGGAGAAGAGAGAGAGAGAGAGAGAGGGATGGAGGGAGGGAGGGAGGGAGAAGAGAGAGAGGGATGGAGGGAGGGAGGGAGAAAAGAGAGAGAGAAAGAGGGGGAGGGAGGGAGGGAGAAGAGAAAGAGAGGGGGAGAGAGGGAGGGAGGGAGAAGAGAGAGAGAGAAGAGAAAGAGGGAGGGAGAAGAGAGAGAGAGAGAGAGAGAGGGATGGAGGGAGAAGAGGGAGAGAGAGAGAGAGAGGGATGGAGGGAGGGAGGGAGGGAGGGAGAAAAGAGAGAGAAAGAGAGGGGGAGGGAGGGAGAAGAGAAAGAGGGGGGAGGGAGGGAGAAGAGAAAGAGGGGGAGAGAGGGAGGGAGGGAGAAGAGAGGGAGGGAGGGAGGAGAGAGAGAGAAAGAAAGGGGAGGGAGGGAGAAGAGAAAGAGAGGGGGAGGGAGGGAGGGAGAAGAGAGAGAGAGAGAGAGAGAGAGAGCGAGAAAGAGAGGGAGAAGAAAAAGAGGATGTCCATTTGAACAGTCCCAAATGGCCTATCTGCTATTTAATGGTGTGATCCTTTCCACAGAAACAGAGGGATGGGAAAAGAGGACAATAGGCAGTTTATTAATCACCTGAAATTAACTGTCTGATCAGAGATGGCTGTTATCTCTGTCCATTGTGCCTGAATCAGAGAACCATGTTCCTCGACCTGCTAGACATTAATTACATCCTATATAGTAGGCCTCGTTCTCTCTGCCTTTCTTCTC
>NC_138299.1:154868563-154971063 GCF_965601325.2 Salmo salar | reverse complement strand
AGGTGGGCGATTCCCCTGCAATCAAAGTCAGTAATGTCAGATTTTTGGCAAGAAAGCCCTCATTTTAAGGGGAGCAGTGCCCTTCATATAAAACAAGCTGGAACAGGACATGTCCTTTTCACCACATTCGCTGGTCCAACAGAGCCATACGTCTGCCATGATCGTTAAGCTCCAAACTTAATGGGAGATAAAGGTTAGAGGAGGGATATCACCTTGACAATGCTCTTCTCTCATTTATGTCTCTCCATCTGCCTCCTCTTTTTCCGGAGGGCTATGATCCAACAGGTTTTATGTGTCTCTCTCTATCTCTCTGTCTCTCTCTCCCTCTCTCTCTCTCTCTCTGTCTCTCTCTCGCTCTCTCTCTCTCTCTGTCTATCTGTCTCTCTCTCTCTGTCTCTCTGTCTCTCTCTTTCTCTATCTCTCTCGCTCTCTCTCTATCTCTCTCGCTCTCTCTCTCCCTCTCTCTCTCTCTCTCTCTCTCTCTCTCTCTCTTCTCTCTCTCTCTCTCTGTCTCTCTCTGTCTCTCTGTGTCTGTCTGAAAGTAGTGTAGAGTTTGTCAGAAAATGAGTTGATTAGTCTTCAAAGTGTCAGGAAAGCAGAGGAGCGCATGTTACAGGGCTAGCTATATTATCTGCTAGTCACACCATGACCATGTCTGAATGAACACTCTACACAGTATATTCAAGATGCCCCATCTCCTCAGATTTAACATTTTAACGTGTGCCAATAGTTCCTTGACAAATACGTTCCACTGTGATACAAACGAGAGGCTTGGTCCGCTTACCTTCAGTGATCTGAAAGGTGAGAGCAACATTGTGGACTGTTTTGATTGTTTTGTCACTGGTCTCTCTCTCTCTCTCTCTCTCTCTCTCTCTCTCTCTCTCTCTCTCTCTCTCTCTCTCTCTCTCTCTCTCTCTCTCTCTCTCTCTCTCTTCTTTCTCGCTCTCGCTCTCTCTCTCTCTCTCTCTCTCTCTCTCTCTCTCTCTCTCTCTCTCTCTCTCTCTCTCTCTCTCTCTCTCTCTCTCTCTCTCTCTCTCTCTCTCTTTCTCGCTCTCGCTCTCTCTCTCTCTCTCTCTCCTTCCACTCTCTCTCTCTTTCTCTCTCTCTCGCTCACTTTCTCTCTCTTTTCTCTCTCTCTCTCTCTCTCTCTCCTTTCTCTCTCTTTCTCTCTCTTTCTCTCTCTCTCTCTCTCTCTCTCTCTCTCTCTCTCTCTCTCTCTCTGTCAGGGGCAGACAGCTGGATGCCCTGTAGCAGCCTCAGAGGCTGTGCTGAGGAACACCTGGTTACCACGGTGATGATGAACAGTCACGTAGCCACACCCACCCGGAGAGGAGCATCCTCTGGTCAGGGGCTGTATACATCTGGTACGAGTTGTCTCTCTGGTGCCTGTGTGTGTGTGCTGTATACATCTGGTACGAGTTGTCTCTCTGTGTGCTGTATACATCTGGTACGAGTTGTCTCTCTGTGTGCTGTATACATCTGGTATGAGTTGTCTCTCTGTGTGCTGTATACATCTGGTATGAGTTGTCTCTCTGTGTGCTGTATACATCTGGTACGAGTTGTCTCTCTGTGTGCTGTATACATCTGGTACGAGTTGTCTCTCTGTGTGCTGTATACATCTGGTACGAGTTGTCTCTCTGTGTGCTGTATACATCTGGTATGAGTTGTCTCTCTGTGTGCTGTATACATCTGGTATGAGTTGTCTCTCTGTGTGCTGTATACATCTGGTATGAGTTGTCTCTCTGGTGCCTGTGTGTGTGTCTGTGTGTGGTGGTAATACTAAGGAGATATCTAGTCCTTGGGTGGGATAAGTGAGTTAGCCTGCAAACTTAACCTCAATATTATATTTATGATAAGCAGTTCAAGCCTGGTTCCTAAGAGTGAAGAGTTAAAAATGCTATGTCCATTTCAAGTTTGTCCTTCTTCATGATCTAGGAAATATAGATTTGTTAGTGTGTTTGTAAAAGGTTGGGTTCAAACTCACTTTTCCTGCTCTGTGGTTTGACCCCCAGGAGTAGAGCTCACCTCCGTTTCTTCCTGCTCTGTGGTTTGACCCCCAGGAGTAGAGCTCACCTCCGTTTCTTCCTGCTCTGTGGTTTGACCCCCAGGAGTAGAGCTCACCTCCATTTCTTCCTGCTCTGTGGTTTGACCCCCAGGAGTAGAGCTCACCTCCGTTTCTTCCTGCTCTGTGGTTTGACCCCCAGGAGTAGAGCTCACCTCCGTTTCTTCCTGCTCTGTGGTTTGACCCCCAGGAGTAGAGCTCACCTCCGTTTCTTCCTGCTCTGTGGTTTGACCCCCAGGAGTAGAGCTCACCTCTGTTTCTCCTCCTCATAAATCTGTGTTGGCTTGTCTCGTATTTACTTTCAGACACACAGAACTCAATTTAACCTGCAATTAATGCAGCTCAGATTCCTGCGTATGGATACGCTTTCCTGGCACTGACAACACAGGTTTCATAAAGAGATTATACCGCACTATCAGTCACACACACAGGGAGAGAGAGGACTGGGAGTTGGTCCAGGAGTCTGTCCTCTCCTCTCATCACTCTCTGGGAGCTCAGAAACACTGAGGTAATCTGTTTACATTGTGACACGGCTAATACCTCCTGCTGCTAATCAAATCACTACAGTCCCTTTGCAAACCAACTCTCCCTTCCTCTTTCTCCCCCCGCTCCCTCCGCCTTTCTTCTCCCGAAGTCTGTACCATGTCTTTCTTTTACAGTATTTATGACCCAGTATGACCCAGGACGGCTCTACTCTGTCTGTTTATGACCCAGGACGGCTCTACTCTGTCTGTTTATGACCCAGTATGACCCAGGACGGCTCTACTCTGTCTGTTTATGACCCAGGACGGCTCTAGTCTGTCTGTTTATGACCCAGTATGACCCAGGACGGCTCTACTCTGTCTGTTTATGACCCAGGACGGCTCTACTCTGTTTATGACCCAGTTTTAACCAGGATATCTCTACTCAGTTTATCATATCCAGTATGACCCAGGATGGGACGCCCCCCTCAGAGAGAGACACAGCTTAATGTGAGCTCTCACATTTTTTACCATGTTTTTTTTACAAAAAGATAGATTTAGATTTAGAGAAACTTGGATTTTTCGGCAGGGACACATACAGGATACTACCCTCCACAACATAACCTCCACTATGTCACCAGGACATATACAGGATACTACCCTCCACAACATAACCTCCACTATGTCACCAGGACATATACAGGATACTACCCTCCACAACATAACCTCCACTATGTCACCAGGACATATACAGGATACTACCCTCCACAACATAACCTTCACTATGTCACCAGGACACATACAGGATACTACCCTCCACAACATAACCTCCACTATGTCACCAGGACATATACAGGATACTACCCTCCACAACATAACCTTCACTATGTCACCAGGACACATACAGGATACTACCCTCCACAACATAACCTCCACTATGTCACCAGGACATATACAGGATACTACCCTCCACAACATAACTTTCACTATGTCACCAGGACATATACAGAATACTACCCTCCACAGCATAACCTTCACTATGTCACCAGGACATATACAGGATACTACCCTCCACAACACTATGTCACCAGGACATATACAGGATACTACCCTCCACAACATAACCTCCACTATGTCACCAGGACATATACAGGATACTACCCTCCACAACATAACTTTCACTATGTCACCAGGACATATACAGAATACTACCCTCCACAGCATAACCTTCACTATGTCACCAGGACATATACAGGATACTACCCTCCACAACATAACCTCCACTATGTCACCAGGACATATACAGGATACTACCCTCCACAACATAACCTTCACTATGTCACCAGGACATATACAGGATACTACCCTCTACAACACTATGTCACCAGGACATATACAGGTTACTACCCTCCACAACACTATGTCACCAGGACATATACAGGATACTACCCTCTACAACATAACCTTCACTATGTCACCATGACATATACAGGATACTACCCTCCACAACATAACTTTCACTATGTCACCAGGACATATACAGAATACTACCCTCCACAGCATAACCTTCACTATGTCACCAGGACATATACAGGATACTACCCTCCACAACATAACCTTCACTATGTCACCAGGACATATACAGGATACTACCCTCCACAACATAACCTTCACTATGTCACCAGGACATATACAGGATACTACCCTCCACAGCATAACCTTCACTATGTCACCAGGACATATACAGAATACTACCCTCCACAACATAACCTTCACTATGTCACCAGGACATATACAGGATACTATCCTCCACAACATAACCTTCGCTATGTCACCAGGACATATACAGGATACTACCCTCCACAGCATAACCTTCACTATGTCACCAGGACATATACAGGATACTACCCTCCACAACATAACCTTCGCTATGTCACCAGGACATATACAGGATACTACCCTCCACAGCATAACCTTCACTATGTCACCAGGACATATACAGGATACTACCCTCCACAGCATAACCTTCACTATGTCACCAGGACATATACAGGATACTACCCTCCACAACATAACCTCCACTATGTCACCAGGACATATACAGGATACTACCCTCCACAACATAACCTTCACTATGTCACCAGGACATATACAGGATACTACCCTCTACAACATAACCTTCACTATGTCACCAGGACATATACAGGATACTACCCTCCACAACATAACCTTCACTATGTCACCAGGACATATACAGGATACTACCCTCCATAACATAACCTTCACTATGTCACCAGGACATATACAGGATACTACCCTCCACAACATAACCTTCACTATGTCACCAGAACATATACAGGATACTACCCTCCACAACATAACCTTCACTATGTCACCAGGACATATACAGGATACTACCCTCCATAACATAACCTTCACTATGTCACCAGGACATATACAGGATACTACCCTCCACAACATAACCTTCACTATGTCACCAGAACATATACAGGATACTACCCTCCACAACATAACCTTCACTCCAGATCAAACCTACAACCTAATTTTGACCAAAATGAACTGGAGAGATTACTGCTTCCAAGGTTTTATTTTTCCAAGCTATACGGAGGGTGTTCTAGCCAACGAACAGCAGAGACCCGAGGACACCATTAAAACCTGGAACTGAGCCAGATATAAATTCAATTAGCACTAAGGTGTGAAGTAAAAGGCCTTTGGGCCCAACAAGTGTCAGGGGTCTTTGAAGCTCCTCTGAAGCCCCCTCTTGTTGTTCAAAGACCATTCACTGGCATTTTCTACAAGACATCTGCCTCCAGAAATAAAAGCTTCTCCCAAGCAGGTATAACACCTACTCCCATTACCTGCTGCACTGCTGCTTGGATTCCACCTGGCGATCTGTTCACCGTCTGCCCTGGCCTGTCTCCCCTGTCTGGTACAGTACCCCCACCACACTCACCCCTCTCTCCCGAGCTTTCGCTCGCCTCCAGCACACACACACTGTTGGGGCGAGAGACTCTGAACTTACAATGGCTAGCCCCAAGTCGTTATAGATTAGATTTTTTTTCTCATGCATTTTGCTATTTGCCTCATAACTCCTGCATACTTTGTTGACTACAAACTTTCTTTACCCAACCGTGGGACAGACTATGTTTGTTCCCACACTCGGGACTCTGACTCTCTATTGGTTACACTGACTTTTAGCCTCCCATCCTATTCTAACCACCTCTCGCAGGATTTGTATTCATGTTAGCTGATGAAATTAATGTACAATATGATCTTGTTGCTAGAGGTCGACCGATTAATCGGAAGTGCCGATTTATTTAGGGCCGATTTCAAGTTGTCATAACAATCGTTAATCGGCATTTTTGGACACCGATTGTGGCAGATTTTGATTTTATTTTTAACCGTTATTTAACTAGGCAAGTCAGTTAAGAACAAATTCTTATTTTCAATGACAGCCTAGGAACAGTGGGTTAACTGCCTTGTTCAGGGGCAGAATGACACATTTTTACCTTGTCAGCTCGGGGATTCGATCTTGCAACCTTCCGGTTACTAGTCCAACGCTCTAACCACCTGCCTTACATTGCACTCCACGAGGGGCCTGTGTGGCAGGCTGACTACCTGTTACGCGAGTGCAGCAAGAAGCCAAGGTAAGTTGCTAGCTAGCATTAAACTTATCTTATAAAAAACAATCAACCTTAACATAATCACTAGTTAACTACACATGGTTGATGATATTACTAGTTTATCTAGCGTGTCCTGCGTTGCATATAATCGATACGGTGCCTGTTAATTTCTCATCGAATCACAGCCTACTTCTCCAAAACGGGTGATGATTTAACAAGCGCATTCGCGAAAAAAGCACTGTCGTTGCACCAAGGTGTACCTAACCATAAACATCAATGCCTTTCTTTAAAATCAATACACAAGTATATATATATTTTAAACCTGCATATTTAGTTAATATTGCATGCTAACATGACTTTCTTTTAACTAGGGAAATTGTGTCACTTCTCTTGCGTTCCGTGCAAGCAGAGTCAGGGTATATGCAGCAGTTTGGGCTGCCTGGCTCGTTGCGAACTGTGTGAAGACTATTTATTCCTAACAAAAACCGTAATGAATTTGCCAGAATTGTACATAATTATGACATAACATTGAAGGTTGTACAATGTAACAGCAATATTTAGACTTAGGGATGCCACCCATTAGATAAAATACGGAATGGTTCCGTATTTCACTGAAAGAATAAACGTTTTGTTTTCGAAATGATAGTTTCCGGATTTGACCATATTAATGACCTAAGGCTCGTATTTCTGTGTGTTATTATGTTATAATTAAGTCTATGATTTGATATTTGATAGAGCAGTCTGACTGAGCGGTGGTAGGTAGCAGCAGGCTCATAAGCATTCATTCAAACAGCACTTTCGTGCCATTGCCAGCAGCTCATCGTTGTGCTTCAAGCATTGAGGTGGTTATGACTTCAAACCTATCAACTCCCGAAATTAGGCTGTGCAACCGATGTGAAATGGCTAGCTAGTTAGCGGGGTGCGTGCTAATAGCGTTTCAATCGGTGACGGCACTCGCTCTGAGACCTTGAAGTAGTTGTTCCCCTTGCTCTGCAAGGGCTGCGGCATTTGTGGAGCAATGGATAACAATGCTTCGAGGGTGACTGTTTTCGATGTGTTCCTGGTTCGAGCCCAGTTAGGGGCGAGGAGAGGGACGGAAGTTATACTGTTACACTGGCAATACTAAAGTGCCTGTAAGAACATCCAATAATCAAAGGTATATGAAATACAAATGGTATAGAGATAAATATTCCTATAATTCCTATAATAACTACAACCTAAAACTTCTTACCTGGCAATATTGAAGACTCATGTTAAAAGGAACCACCAGCTTTCATATGTTCTCATGTTCTGAGCAAGGACCTTAAACGTTATCTTTTTTACATGGCACATATTGCACTTTTACTTTCTTCTCCAACACTTTGTTTTTGCATTATTTAAACCAAATTGAACATGTTTCATTATTTATTTGAGGCTAAATTGATTTTATTGATGTATTATATTAAGTTCATTCAGTATTGTTGTATTTGTCATTATTACAAATACATTTCAAAAAAATTGGCCGATTAATCGGTATCGGGGTTTTGGGTCTCCAATAATCGGTATCGGCGTTGAAAAATCATAATCGGTCGACCTCTACTTGTTGCCATCTGATGCACATTCAGATGTCATAAATCAGCATTGTAGAGCTTTCCCTGTCCTATGCCGTGCCTTGATTGTATTACTGTTGATGACATCTGGAAATATGCATGTACACCCTGGCCCATCTACAGTTGCTAGCCCCAATTCTGACTTGTGCTCTGATATCTTCTTCACTGATTTCTGCTCTCGTAAAATCCTGGGTTTTCTGCACGTTAACACTAGAAGTTTATTATCTAAAATGGATCAATTGAAAGTGTGAGTTCACAGCTCCAATCCAGATGTGTTGGTCATTATTGAGACGTGGTTAAGAAATAGTGTTTTGAACACTGACGTTAACCTTTCTGGTTATAACCTTTTTCGTCAAGACAGATCTTCCAATGGTGGGGGAGTGGCAATCTTTACCAAGGATCACCTTCAGTGCTCGGTTGTCTCCACCAAGTCTGTCTCCAAAAAATTTGATTTGCTGGTTTTAAGCATTAAACTTTCAAATAGCTCTTTGTTGACTGTTGCTGGGTGCTATCATCCTCCATCAGCACCGGCCTGTACCCTACCTGCCCTAAGCTTGCTTAAACCACCTGACCAAGTCTTAAAGTAATGGGACTCCCTAAATCTTTCTCAGATTATTACCAATCCCACAAGGTATGACTCCAAACACCCAGAAAAGGCTATTCTCCTTGATGTTATCCTCACAAATAATCCTGATAGGTATCAGTCTGGTGTTTTCTGTAATGACCTTAGTGATTACTGTTTTACAGCCTGTGTTCGTAATGGCTGCTCAGTGAAGCGACCTGTCCTGCTTTGTCATAGACCTTGCTAAAAAACTTGAATGAGCAAGCCTTCATTCATGAACTGGCCTCTGTAAAATGGTATAGATTCAGCTTGATCCTCTCTGTCGAAGACGCTTGGACCTTCTTTTTTGATATTTTCAGTGGTATTGTTAACAAACACCCCCCATGAATAAATGAGAATTAAAAACAGGTTCAGCCCCTGTTTCGACTGTGATCTTGCAGAGTTACTCCACCTCAAGAATTGCATTTGGCGAAAGGCTCGGCACACGCATACTCAAGCTGACTGGCTCTTGTTCAGGCAAATGAGAAATAAGTGCACTCAGGCTTTCCGGAAGGCCGAAGTTAGTTACTTTAAAGAGCAGTTCTCTCTCTGTGGGTCTAACCCCAAGAAGTCCTGGAAAATGGTTAAAGACCTGGAGAGTAAACCCTCCTCCTCAAAGCTGCCCATGTCCCTTAATGTTGACGATGTGGTTGCTGTTAGGGCTACGGGGCAGTATTTGCACGGCTGGATAAAAAAAATGTACCCGATTTAATCTGGTTACTAATCCTACCCAGTAACTAGAATATGCATATACTTATTATATATGGATAGAAAACACTCTAAAGTTTCTAAAACTGTTTGAATGGTGTCTGTGAGTATAACATAACTCATTTGGCAGGCAAAACCCTGAGACATTTTCTGACAGGAAGTGGATACCTGATGTGTTGTATTACCTTTAAACCTATGCCATTTTAAAACACAGGGGCTGAGGAATATTTTGGCACTTCCTATTGCTTCCACTAGATGTCACCAGCCTTTACAAAGTGTTTTGAGTCTTCTGGAGGGAGATCTGACCGAACAAGAGCCATGGAACGATGATGGCCCATTAGACACCTGGCGCGCGAGTTCATGTTGGGTACCCTCGTTCCAATACGTTATAAAAGAGTATGCATTCGTCCACCTTGAATATTATTCATGTTCTGGTTAAAAAAGGCCCTAATGATTTATGCTATACAACGTTTGACATGTTTGAACGAACGTAAATATATTTTTTCCCCTCGTTCATGAAGTGATGTCCGGCGGGCTTAGATCATGTGCTAACAAGACGGAGATTTTTGGACATAAATGATGAGCTTTTTTGAACAAAACTACATTCGTTATGGACCTGTGATACCTGGAAGTGACATCTGATGAAGAGAATCAAAGGTAATGGATTATTTACATAGTATTTTCGATTTTAGATCTCCCCAACATGACGACTAGTCTGTATCGCAACGCGTATTTTTCTGGGCGCAGTGCTCAGATTATTGCAAAGTGTGATTTCCCAGTAAGGTTATTTTTAAATCTGGCAAGTTGATTGCGTTCAAGAGATGTAAATCTATAATTCTTTAAATGACAATATAATATTTTACCAATGTTTTCTAATTTTAATTATTTAATTTGTGATGCTGACTTGACTGCCGGTTATTGGAGGGAAACGATTTCCTCAACATCAATGCCATAGTAAAACGCTGTTTTTGGATATAAATATGAACTTGATAGAACTAAAAATGCATGCATTGTCTAACATAATGTCCTAGGAGTGTCATCTGATGGAGATTGTAAAAGGTTAGTGCATCATTTTAGCTGGTTTTATGGTTTTGGTGACCCTGTCTTTGAATTGACAAAACATTACACACAACTCTTGTAAATGTACTGTCCTAACATACTCTAAATTTATGCTTTCGCCGTAAAACCTTTTTGAAATCGTAAAACGTGGTTAGATTAAGGAGATGTTTATCTTTCAAAGGGTGTAAAATAGTTGTATGTTTGAAAAATTTGAATTTTGACATTTATTTGGATTCAAATTTGCCGCTCTTGAAATGCACCTGCTGTTGATGGAGTGCACCACGGGTGGGACGCCTGCGTCCCACCTAGCCCATAGAGGTTACTGACAAGAAGCACATGACTGAGCTCTTTAAATCACTCCTTCATTAAGTCAGGATTCCTATTTGACTCAGCCCATCCTTGCCCATCCAAAATTTCCTCATCTCCCACCCCTTCTAATGCGACTATCCCTGATGCTTCTCCCTCTTTTCCCCCTGCCCCGCTACAAAGTTTCTCCCTGCAGGCAGTCACTGAATCCGAGGTGCTAAAGGAGCTCCTTAAACTTGACCCCCAAAAAAACATCTGGGACAGATGGTTTAGACCCTTTCTTCTTTAAGGTAACCTGTCTCTCCTTTCTGGGGAGGTTCCCATTGCTTGGAAGGAAGCCACAGTTCGTCCTTTATTTAAAGGGGGAGATCAAGCTGATCCTAACTGTTATAGGCCAATTTCTATTTTGTCCTGTTTATCAAAAGTGTTGGAAAAACATGTCAATAATCAACTGACCGGCTTTCTTGATGTCTATAGTATTCTCTCTGGTATGCAATCTGGTTTCCGCTCAGGTTATGGATGTGTCATTGCAACCTTAAAGGTCCTCAATGATGCCACCATTGCCCTTGATTCTAAGCAATATTGTGCTGCTATTTTTATTGACTTGGCCAAAGCTTTTGATACGGTAGACCATTCCATTCTTGTGTGCCGGCTAAGGAGTATTGGTGTCTCTGAGGGCCTGGTTTGCTAACTACCTTTCTCAAAGAGTGCAGTGTATAAAGTCAGAAAATCTGCTGTCTTAGCCACAAAGGGAGTACCCCAAGGCTCAATCCTAGGCCCCACGCTCTTCTCAATTTACATCAACCACATAGCTCAGGCAGTAGGAAGCTCTCTCATCCATTTATATGCAGATGATTCAGTCTTATGCTCAGCTGGCCCCTACCCGGATTTTGTGTTAAACGCTCTACAACAAAGCTTTCTTAGTGTCCAACAAGCTTTCTCTACCCTTAACCTTGTTCTGAACACCTCCAAAACAAAGGTCATGTGGTTTGGTAAGAAGAATGCCCCTCTCCCCATAGGCGTTATTACTACCTCTGAGGGTTTGGAGCTTGAGGTAGTCACCTCATACAAGTACTTGGGAGTAAGGCTAGACGGTGCACTGTCCTTCTCTCAGCACATATCAAAGCTGCAGGCTAAAGTTAAATCTAGACTTGGTTTCCTCCATCGTAATCGCTCCTCTTTCACTCCAGCTTCCAAACTAACCCTGATTCAGATGATCATCCTACCCATGCTAGATTACAGAGACATAACTTATAGATCGCCAGGTAAGGGTGCTCTCGAGCGGCTAGATGTTCTTTACCATTTGGCTATCAGATTTGCCACCAATGCCACTTATAGGACACATCACTGCACTCTATACTCCTCTGTAATCTGGTCATCTCTTAGGCCTCACTCCCCCCTATCTGAGATATCTACTGCAGCCCTCATCCTCCACATACAACACCCATTCTGACAGTTACATTCTGTTAAAGGTCCCCAAAGCACACACATCCCTGGGTCGCTCGTATTTTCAGTTCGCCTCAGCTAGCGACTGGAACGAGCTGCAACAAACACTCAAACTGGACAGTTTTATCTCAATCTCTTAATTCAGACTCAATCATGGACACTCTTATTGACAGTTGTGGCTGCTTCGCGTGATGTATTGTTGTCTCTACCTTCTTGACCTTTGTGCTGTTGTCTGTGCCCAATAATGTTTGTACCATGTTTTGTGCTGCTATCATGTTGTGTTGCTACCATGTTGTTGTCATGTTGTGTTGCTACCATGTTGTTGTCATGTTGTGTTGCTACCATGCTGTGTTGTCATGTGTTGCTGCCTTGCTATGCTGTTGTCTTAGGTCTCTCTTTATGTAGTGTTGTGTGTTTTGTCCTATATTTATATTGTATTTATTTATATATTTTTTTTATCCTTGGCCGTCATTGTAAATACTAATTTGTTCTTAACTGACTTGCCTAGTTAAATAAAGGTTCAATAAATAAAATATATAAATGGCTCTACTCTGTTCATCATACCCAGTATGACCCAGTAAGACCCAGGATGGCTCTACTCTGTTCATCATACCCAGTATGACCCAGTAAGACCCAGGATGGCTCTACTCTGTTCATCATACCCAGTATGACCCAGTAAGACCCAGGATGGCTATAGTCTGTTCATCATACCCAGTATGACCCAGTAAGACCCAGGATGGCTCTACTCTGTTCATCATACCCAGTATGACCCAGTAAGACCCAGGATGGCTCTACTCTGTTCATCATACCCAGTATGACCCAGTAAGACCCAGGATGGCTCTACTCTGTTCATCATACCCAGTATGACCCAGTAAGACCCAGGATGGCTCTACTCTGTTCATCATACCCAGTGTGACCCAGTAAGACCCAGGATGGCTATAGTCTGTTCATCATACCCAGTATGACCCAGTAAGACCCAGGATGGCTCTACTCTGTTCATCATACCCAGTATGACCCAGTAAGACCCAGGATGGCTCTACTCTGTTCATCATACCCAGTATGACCCAGTAAGACCCAGGATGGCTCTACTCTGTTCATCATACCCAGTATGACCCAGTAAGACCCAGGATGGCTCTACTCTGTTCATCATACCCAGTATGACCCAGTAAGACCCATGATGGCTCTACTCTGTTCATCATACCCAGTATGACCCAGTAAGACCCAGTAAGACCCAGGATGGCTCTACTCTGTTCATCATACCCAGTATGACCCAGTAAGACCCAGGATGGCTATAGTCTGTTCATCATACCCAGTATGACCCAGTAAGACCCAGGATGGCTCTACTCTGTTCATCATACCCAGTATGACCCAGTAAGACCCAGGATGGCTCTACTCTGTTCATCATACCCAGTATGACCCAGTAAGACCCAGGATGGCTCTACTCTGTTCATCATACCCAGTATGACCCAGTAAGACCCAGGATGGCTATAGTCTGTTCATCATACCCAGTATGACCCAGTAAGACCCAGGATGGCTATAGTCTGTTCATCATACCCAGTATGACCCAGTAAGACCCAGGATGGCTCTACTCTGTTCATCATACCCAGTATGACCCAGTAAGACCCAGGATGGCTCTACTCTGTTCATCATACCCAGTATGACCCAGTAAGACCCAGGATGGCTCTACTCTGTTCATCATACCCAGTATGACCCAGTAAGACCCAGGATGGCTCTACTCTGTTCATCATACCCAGTATGACCCAGTAAGACCCAGGATGGCTATAGTCTGTTTATCATACCCAGTATGACCCAGTAAGACCCAGGATGGCTCTACTCTGTTCATCATACCCAGTATGACCCAGTAAGACCCAGGATGGCTATAGTCTGTTCATCATACCCAGTATGACCCAGTAAGACCCAGGATGGCTCTACTCTGTTCATCATACCCAGTATGACCCAGTAAGACCCAGGATGGCTCTACTCTGTTCATCATACCCAGTATGACCCAGTAAGACCCAGGATGGCTCTACTCTGTTCATCATACCCAGTATGACCCAGTAAGACCCAGGATGGCTCTACTCTGTTCATCATACCCAGTATGACCCAGTAAGACCCAGGATGGCTATAGTCTGTTTATCATACCCAGTAAGACCCAGGATGGCTATAGTCTGTTCATCATACCCAGTATGACCCAGTAAGACCCAGGATGGCTATAGTCTGTTTATCATACCCAGTAAGACCCAGGATGGCTATAGTCTGTTTATCATACCCAGTAAGACCCAGGATGGCTATAGTCTGTTCATCATACCCAGTATGACCCAGTAAGACCCAGGATGGCTATAGTCTGTTTATCATACCCAGTAAGACCCAGGATGGCTATAGTCTGTTTATCATGTCCAGTATGAATCAGGATGACCCAGCATTTTTCTATTTTATTTATTTGTATTATTTAACCTTTATTTAACTTGGCAAGTCAGTTAAAAACAAATTCTTATTTACAACGACAGCCTACCAAAAGGCCTCCTGCGGGGACGGGGGCTGGGATTAAAAAATATATAAATAGGACAAAACACACATCACGACAAGAAATGTATGACCCAGGATGGCTTTACTCTGTCCCTGTATCTCTGTGTCCTGTGTTTGTTTATCTCATAGTATGTCTGTGTGCCTCTGTGTTCTGTATCTGCTGCAGTAAGGCATGTGGTGTGATGTGGTGAGTGTGAAACTCCTACTGACAGATGATAGAGAGAGAAGGAGGGAGTGAATTTGGAGTAAAATACTTTTAACGCTGCAGCTGAGACTGGAGAAGCAGCGCAGAGCAGCGTGCAGCAGAGTGACTCACACACAAACTCACACACACACACACACACACCCCCTTTCTAAGGGCGCCAGGGCTGTAACTTACGATGGGCAGGTGGATGTTCTATCTGATTCAGTGTGATGTGACTCCCTGCAGTAGAGAGATAAAATACCAGTGATTATATAGGCACTGCAGTAGAGAGAGATAAAACACCAGTGAATATATAGACACTGCAGTAGAGAGAGATAAAACACCAATGATTATATAGACACTGCAGTAGAGAGAGATAAAACACCAATGATTATATAGACACTGCAGTAGAGAGAGATAAAACACCAATGATTATATAGACACTGCAGTAGAGAGAGATAAAACACCAATGATTATATAGACACTGCAGTAGAGAGAGATAAAACACCAATGATTATATAGACACTGTAGTAGAGAGAGATAAAACACCAGTGATTATATAGACACTGCAGTAGAGAGAGATAAAACACCAGTGATTATATAGACACTGTAGTAGAGAGAGATAAAACACCAGTGAATATATAGACACTGTAGTAGAGAGAGATAAAATACCAGTGATTATATAGACACTGTAGTAGAGAGAGATAAAACACCAGTGAATATATAGACACTGCAGTAGAGAGATAAAACACCAGTGATTATATAGACACTGTAGTAGAGAGATAAAATACCAGTGATTATATAGACACTGCAGTAGAGAGAGATAAAACACCAGTGATTATATAGACTGTAGTAGAGAGAGATAAAACACCAGTGATTATATAGACACTGCAGTAGAGAGAGATAAAACACCAGTGATTATATAGACACTGCAGTAGAGAGAGATAAAACACCAGTGATTATATAGACACTGTAGTAGAGAGATAAAACACCAGTGATTATATAGACACTGCAGTAGAGAGATAAAACACCAGTGATTATATAGACACTGTAGTAGAGAGAGATAAAACACCAGTGATTATATAGACACTGCAGTAGAGAGAGATAAAACACCAGTGATTATATAGACACTGTAGTAGAGAGATAAAACACCAGTGATTATATAGACACTGCAGTAGAGAGATAAAAGACCAGTGATTATATAGACACTGTAGTAGAGAGATAAAACACCAGTGATTATATAGACACTGCAGTAGAGAGATAAAACACCAGTTATTCTATAGACTTCTATCCTCTTTCTCTCCCTCTCTCATTCTGTCTCACTTGCTTTCTCCTGCATTCTCTCATTATCTCTCTCTCTATATCTCTTCATCCCTCTTCTCCTTTCTTTTCCTCCCTCCCACCTCTACTTACGTTCTCTACTACTTCATGGTTATTTGGTTTTGTGCTGATCACACTGTCTGTCTGTCTGTCTGTCTGTCTGTCTGTCTGTCTGTCTGTCTGTCTGTCTGTCTGTCTGTCTGTCTGTCTGTCTGTCTGTCTGTCTGTCTGTCTGTCTGTCTGTCTGTCTGTCTGTTTTACTGGTCTTTCAGGTAGATCTACTCCAAGGCTGTCCTCCCGTCCTACCAGTGCTGTGTTTCGCCCTGTCTCTGGCACCATGTCCCATCCCGTGTCCCGTCCTCTGTCTCGGGCGGCTAAGGAGATCCTGGACATCTGTCTAGTGGACCAGACCGGCTGTGAGGACCCTGACCTGGAGCAGGACGTAGACACACAGGCTCTCAGCATCCTGGTGGAGGAGTTCAGATTGATGGCTGCAGGTACACACAAACACACACACATTAAATATTCTACTGGAGTAGAGCTCAGGTGGACACGGACTGACAGGTAAACTGAGCCAGTGACTGGAGTAGAGCTCAGGAGGAGACGGACTGACCCAGTGACTGGCCCAGTTTACCTGTCAGTCCGTGTCCACTTGAACACACACACACACACACACACACACACACACACACTGACCAGCCTGGAGGATAGTGATAATAGTGGTAGGATGTTGTTACTCTCATCATGTCTCTCCCAGATGTATGTTTCAGTGTGAATTAGTTTAGTTTGTTTTTGATGATGATGATGATGGTGATGATGATATTGTCTGTGTTGTGACATAATGTCTCCCAGATTCAGATCTGTCCCAGGTGTCCCCCTCTACGGGGGGCGGAGCTGAAACAGAGGGGCGTGTCAGGAGGCGGGGCTCCCTTCGGTGGGTATATACTGTATATTCGTTTCCATGGGGACCAGACACTCATTAGCTGCAGCTCGTTAGAGATGGTGCCTCGTTAGCATTCTGCCTGCTGAATCATTAAACAACAAACAGACACAGGCATACACACTGCCCCTCCCCTGCCCCAGCCATTACTTACTGTGTGTAGGTGCATTTGTGTGTGTGTGTGTGTGTGTGTGTGTGTGTGTGTGTGTGTGTGTGTGTGTGTGTGTGTGTGTGTGTGTGTGTGTGTGTGTGTGTGTGTGTGTGTGTGTGTGTGTGTGTGTTTGTTCATGGGCCTGTGAGCAGCATGTTTATGGCCAAGATCAAAACATAGGTCAGTCTGTACATTCCTTCTCTTAAAGCCATATTCTGCTGTCTGACCACTGAGTCATCAACCCAGTGCTTTAGTGTACTCATATACAGAACAGCATTAACAGTGTTTATGTGTTTTAGTGTACTCATATACAGAACAGCATTAACAGTGTTTATGTGTTTTAGTGTACTCATATACAGAACAGCATTAACAGTGTTTATGTGTTTTAGTGTACTCATATACAGAACAGCATTAACAGTGTTTATGTGTTTTAGTGTACTCATATACAGAACAGCATTAACAGTGTTTATGTGTTTTAGTGTACTCATATACAGAACAGCATTAACAGTGTTTATGTGTTTTAGTGTACTCATATACAGAACAGCATTAACAGTGTTTATGTGTTTTAGTGTACTCATATACAGAACAGCATTAACAGTGTTTATGTGTTTTAGTGTACTCATATACAGAACAGCATTAACAGTGTTTATGTGTTTTAGTGTACTCATATACAGAACAGCATTAACAGTGTTTATGTGTTTTAGTGTACTCATATACAGAACAGCATTAACAGTGTTTATGTGTTTTAGTGTACTCATATACAGAACAGCATTAACAGTGTTTATGTGTTTTAGTGTACTCATATACAGAACAGCATTAACAGTGTTTATGTGTTTTAGTGTACTCATATACAGAACAGCATTAACAGTGTTTATGTGTTTTAGTGTACTCGTATACAGAACAGCATTAACAGTGTTTATGTGTTTTAGTGTACTCGTATACAGAACAGCATTAACAGTGTTTATGTGTTTTAGTGTACTCGTATACAGAACAGCATTAACAGTGTTTATGTGTTTTAGTGTACTCGTATACAGAACAGCATTGAGAGTGTTTATGTGTTTTAGTGTACTCGTATACAGAACAGCATTGAGAGTGTTTATGTGTTTTAGTGTACTCGTATACAGAACAGCATTAACAGTGTTTATGTGTTTTAGTGTACTCGTATACAGAACAGCATTAACAGTGTTTATGTGTTTTAGTGTACTCGTATACAGAACAGCATTAACAGTGTTTATGTGTTTTAGTGTACTCGTATACAGAACAGCATTAACAGTGTTTATGTGTTTTAGTGTACTCATATACAGAACAGCATTAACAGTGTTTATGTGTTTTAGTGTACTCATATACAGAACAGCATTAACAGTGTTTATGTGTTTTAGTGTACTCATATACAGAACAGCATTAACAGTGTTTATGTGTTTTAGTGTACTCATATACAGAACAGCATTAACAGTGTTTATGTGTTTTAGTGTACTCATATACAGAACAGCATTAACAGTGTTTATGTGTTTTAGTGTACTCATATACAGAACAGCATTAACAGTGTTTATGTGTTTTAGTGTACTCATATACAGAACAGCATTAACAGTGTTTATGTGTTTTAGTGTACTCATATACAGAACAGCATTAACAGTGTTTATGTGTTTTAGTGTACTCATATACAGAACAGCATTAACAGTGTTTATGTGTTTTAGTGTACTCATATACAGAACAGCATTAACAGTGTTTATGTGTTTTAGTGTACTCATATACAGAACAGCATTAACAGTGTTTATGTGTTTTAGTGTACTCGTATACAGAACAGCATTGAGAGTGTTTATGTGTTTTAGTGTACTCGTATACAGAACAGCATTGAGAGTGTTTATGTGTTTTAGTGTACTCGTATACAGAACAGCATTAACAGTGTTTATGTGTTTTAGTGTACTCGTATACAGAACAGCATTAACAGTGTTTATGTGTTTTAGTGTACTCGTATACAGAACAGCATTAACAGTGTTTATGTGTTTTAGTGTACTCGTATACAGAACAGCATTAACAGTGTTTATGTGTTTTAGTGTACTCATATACAGAACAGCATTAACAGTGTTTATGTGTTTTAGTGTACTCATATACAGAACAGCATTAACAGTGTTTATGTGTTTTAGTGTACTCATATACAGAACAGCATTAACAGTGTTTATGTGTTTTAGTGTACTCATATACAGAACAGCATTAACAGTGTTTATGTGTTTTAGTGTACTCATATACAGAACAGCATTAACAGTGTTTATGTGTTTTAGTGTACTCATATACAGAACAGCATTAACAGTGTTTATGTGTTTTAGTGTACTCATATACAGAACAGCATTAACAGTGTTTATGTGTTTTAGTGTACTCATATACAGAACAGCATTAACAGTGTTTATGTGTTTTAGTGTACTCATATACAGAACAGCATTAACAGTGTTTATGTGTTTTAGTGTACTCATATACAGAACAGCATTAACAGTGTTTATGTGTTTTAGTGTACTCATATACAGAACAGCATTAACAGTGTTTATGTGTTTTAGTGTACTCATATACAGAACAGCATTAACAGTGTTTATGTGTTTTAGTGTACTCATATACAGAACAGCATTAACAGTGTTTATGTGTTTTAGTGTACTCATATACAGAACAGCATTAACAGTGTTTATGTGTTTTAGTGTACTCATATACAGAACAGCATTAACAGTGTTTATGTGTTTTAGTGTACTCATATACAGAACAGCATTAACAGTGTTTATGTGTTTTAGTGTACTCATATACAGAACAGCATTAACAGTGTTTATGTGTTTTAGTGTACTCGTATACAGAACAGCATTAACAGTGTTTATGTGTTTTAGTGTACTCGTATACAGAACAGCATTAACAGTGTTTATGTGTTTTAGTGTACTCGTATACAGAACAGCATTGAGAGTGTTTATGTGTTTTAGTGTACTCGTATACAGAACAGCATTGAGAGTGTTTATGTGTTTTAGTGTACTCGTATACAGAACAGCATTAACAGTGTTTATGTGTTTTAGTGTACTCGTATACAGAACAGCATTAACAGTGTTTATGTGTTTTAGTGTACTCGTATACAGAACAGCATTAACAGTGTTTATGTGTTTTAGTGTACTCGTATACAGAACAGCATTAACAGTGTTTATGTGTTTTAGTGTACTCGTATACAGAACAGCATTAACAGTGTTTATGTGTTTTAGTGTACTCATATACAGAACAGCATTAACAGTGTTTATGTGTTTTAGTGTACTCATATACAGAACAGCATTAACAGTGTTTATGTGTTTTAGTGTACTCATATACAGAACAGCATTAACAGTGTTTATGTGTTTTAGTGTACTCATATACAGAACAGCATTAACAGTGTTTATGTGTTTTAGTGTACTCATATACAGAACAGCATTAACAGTGTTTATGTGTTTTAGTGTACTCATATACAGAACAGCATTAACAGTGTTTATGTGTTTTAGTGTACTCATATACAGAACAGCATTAACAGTGTTTATGTGTTTTAGTGTACTCATATACAGAACAGCATTAACAGTGTTTATGTGTTTTAGTGTACTCATATACAGAACAGCATTAACAGTGTTTATGTGTTTTAGTGTACTCATATACAGAACAGCATTAACAGTGTTTATGTGTTTTAGTGTACTCATATACAGAACAGCATTAACAGTGTTTATGTGTTTTAGTGTACTCATATACAGAACAGCATTAACAGTGTTTATGTGTTTTAGTGTACTCATATACAGAACAGCATTAACAGTGTTTATGTGTTTTAGTGTACTCATATACAGAACAGCATTAACAGTGTTTATGTGTTTTAGTGTACTCATATACAGAACAGCATTAACAGTGTTTATGTGTTTTAGTGTACTCATATACAGAACAGCATTAACAGTGTTTATGTGTTTTAGTGTACTCATATACAGAACAGCATTAACAGTGTTTATGTGTTTTAGTGTACTCATATACAGAACAGCATTAACAGTGTTTATGTGTTTTAGTGTACTCATATACAGAACAGCATTAACAGTGTTTATGTGTTTTAGTGTACTCATATACAGAACAGCATTAACAGTGTTTATGTGTTTTAGTGTACTCATATACAGAACAGCATTAACAGTGTTTATGTGTTTTAGTGTACTCATATACAGAACAGCATTAACAGTGTTTATGTGTTTTAGTGTACTCATATACAGAACAGCATTAACAGTGTTTATGTGTTTTAGTGTACTCATATACAGAACAGCATTAACAGTGTTTATGTGTTTTAGTGTACTCATATACAGAACAGCATTAACAGTGTTTATGTGTTTTAGTGTACTCATATACAGAACAGCATTAACAGTGTTTATGTGTTTTAGTGTACTCATATACAGAACAGCATTAACAGTGTTTATGTGTTTTAGTGTACTCATATACAGAACAGCATTAACAGTGTTTATGTGTTTTAGTGTACTCATATACAGAACAGCATTAACAGTGTTTATGTGTTTTAGTGTACTCATATACAGAACAGCATTAACAGTGTTTATGTGTTTTAGTGTACTCGTATACAGAACAGCATTAACAGTGTTTATGTGTTTTAGTGTACTCGTATACAGAACAGCATTAACAGTGTTTATGTGTTTTAGTGTACTCGTATACAGAACAGCATTAACAGTGTTTATGTGTTTTAGTGTACTCGTATACAGAACAGCATTGAGAGTGTTTATGTGTTTTAGTGTACTCGTATACAGAACAGCATTGAGAGTGTTTATGTGTTTTAGTGTACTCGTATACAGAACAGCATTAACAGTGTTTATGTGTTTTAGTGTACTCGTATACAGAACAGCATTAACAGTGTTTATGTGTTTTAGTGTACTCGTATACAGAACAGCATTAACAGTGTTTATGTGTTTTAGTGTACTCGTATACAGAACAGCATTAACAGTGTTTATGTGTTTTAGTGTACTCGTATACAGAACAGCATTAACAGTGTTTATGTGTTTTAGTGTACTCATATACAGAACAGCATTAACAGTGTTTATGTGTTTTAGTGTACTCATATACAGAACAGCATTAACAGTGTTTATGTGTTTTAGTGTACTCATATACAGAACAGCATTAACAGTGTTTATGTGTTTTAGTGTACTCATATACAGAACAGCATTAACAGTGTTTATGTGTTTTAGTGTACTCATATACAGAACAGCATTAACAGTGTTTATGTGTTTTAGTGTACTCATATACAGAACAGCATTAACAGTGTTTATGTGTTTTAGTGTACTCATATACAGAACAGCATTAACAGTGTTTATGTGTTTTAGTGTACTCATATACAGAACAGCATTAACAGTGTTTATGTGTTTTAGTGTACTCATATACAGAACAGCATTAACAGTGTTTATGTGTTTTAGTGTACTCATATACAGAACAGCATTAACAGTGTTTATGTGTTTTAGTGTACTCATATACAGAACAGCATTAACAGTGTTTATGTGTTTTAGTGTACTCATATACAGAACAGCATTAACAGTGTTTATGTGTTTTAGTGTACTCATATACAGAACAGCATTAACAGTGTTTATGTGTTTTAGTGTACTCATATACAGAACAGCATTAACAGTGTTTATGTGTTTTAGTGTACTCATATACAGAACAGCATTAACAGTGTTTATGTGTTTTAGTGTACTCGTATACAGAACAGCATTAACAGTGTTTATGTGTTTTAGTGTACTCGTATACAGAACAGCATTAACAGTGTTTATGTGTTTTAGTGTACTCGTATACAGAACAGCATTGAGAGTGTTTATGTGTTTTAGTGTACTCGTATACAGAACAGCATTGAGAGTGTTTATGTGTTTTAGTGTACTCGTATACAGAACAGCATTGAGAGTGTTTATGTGTTTTAGTGTACTCGTATACAGAACAGCATTAACAGTGTTTATGTGTTTTAGTGTACTCGTATACAGAACAGCATTAACAGTGTTTATGTGTTTTAGTGTACTCGTATACAGAACAGCATTAACAGTGTTTATGTGTTTTAGTGTACTCGTATACAGAACAGCATTAACAGTGTTTATGTGTTTTAGTGTACTCATATACAGAACAGCATTAACAGTGTTTATGTGTTTTAGTGTACTCATATACAGAACAGCATTAACAGTGTTTATGTGTTTTAGTGTACTCATATACAGAACAGCATTAACAGTGTTTATGTGTTTTAGTGTACTCATATACAGAACAGCATTAACAGTGTTTATGTGTTTTAGTGTACTCATATACAGAACAGCATTAACAGTGTTTATGTGTTTTAGTGTACTCATATACAGAACAGCATTAACAGTGTTTATGTGTTTTAGTGTACTCATATACAGAACAGCATTAACAGTGTTTATGTGTTTTAGTGTACTCGTATACAGAACAGCATTAACAGTGTTTATGTGTTTTAGTGTACTCGTATACAGAACAGCATTAACAGTGTTTATGTGTTTTAGTGTACTCGTATACAGAACAGCATTGAGAGTGTTTATGTGTTTTAGTGTACTCGTATACAGAACAGCATTGAGAGTGTTTATGTGTTTTAGTGTACTCGTATACAGAACAGCATTAACAGTGTTTATGTGTTTTAGTGTACTCGTATACAGAACAGCATTAACAGTGTTTATGTGTTTTAGTGTACTCGTATACAGAACAGCATTAACAGTGTTTATGTGTTTTAGTGTACTCGTATACAGAACAGCATTAACAGTGTTTATGTGTTTTAGTGTACTCGTATACAGAACAGCATTAACAGTGTTTATGTGTTTTAGTGTACTCATATACAGAACAGCATTAACAGTGTTTATGTGTTTTAGTGTACTCATATACAGAACAGCATTAACAGTGTTTATGTGTTTTAGTGTACTCATATACAGAACAGCATTAACAGTGTTTATGTGTTTTAGTGTACTCATATACAGAACAGCATTAACAGTGTTTATGTGTTTTAGTGTACTCATACAGAACAGCATTAACAGTGTTTATGTGTTTTAGTGTACTCATATACAGAACAGCATTAACAGTGTTTATGTGTTTTAGTGTACTCATATACAGAACAGCATTAACAGTGTTTATGTGTTTTAGTGTACTCGTATACAGAACAGCATTAACAGTGTTTATGTGTTTTAGTGTACTCGTATACAGAACAGCATTAACAGTGTTTATGTGTTTTAGTGTACTCGTATACAGAACAGCATTAACAGTGTTTATGTGTTTTAGTGTACTCGTATACAGAACAGCATTAACAGTGTTTATGTGTTTTAGTGTACTCGTATACAGAACAGCATTAACAGTGTTTATGTGTTTTAGTGTACTCATATACAGAACAGCATTAACAGTGTTTATGTGTGTGTTGCTTTTTCGTTGAGTGTGTTTTGTTGTTGTTGTCTGTTTAGCGTTTGTGTGATGGAATTGCTATGGTTGGTTGTCTTTGTGTGTCAGGAAGAGGGCTTAGCATGTGGATGGCTCGTGTTCATCCCTCTCTCTCTCTCTCCCTCCATCCTGTTGTTAGATGAAGTGTGTAATCCCTCTCTTTTGTCCTCTCTATCCCTCATTCCGTTGGTCACATTAAGTGTGTAATAGAACGTCAGCGTTCAGAAAGGCTTTAGCATCGCCAGCATGATCAGCGTGAGCCTCTCCTCCCCTCACCACTATTGTGTGTGTGTGTGTGTGTGTGTGTGTGTCTCTGTGTGTGTATGTGTGTGTGTGTGTGTGTGTGTGTGTGTGTGTGTGTGTGTGTCTGTCTGTGTGTGTGTGTGTGTGTGTCTGTGTGTGTGTGTGTGTGTGTGTGTCTGTGTGTATGGATACTTCTATGTTTTTAGGTTCTTCCAGAATAAGAAATATTTTTATGTGTGTGAGTTTGTGTGTTTTATTTAATTTTTTATTTCACCTTTATTTAACCAGGTAGGCCAGTTGAAAACAAGTTCTCATTTACAACTGCGACCTGGTTAAGATAAAGCAAAGCAGTTCGAGAAAAACAACAACACAGAGTTACACATAAACAAACGTACAGTCACTAACACAATAGACAAATCTATATACAGTGTGTGCAAATGTAGAAGAGTAGGGAATTAAGGCAATAAATAGGCCCTAGAGGCTAAATAATTACAATTTAGCATTAACACTGGAGTGATAGATGTGCAGATGATGATGTGCAAGTAGAGATACTGGGGTGCAAAAGAGCAAAAAGATAAATAACAATATGGGGATGAGGTAGTTGGATGGGCTGTTTACAGATGGGCTGTGTACAGGTGCAGTGATTGGTAAGCTGCTCTGATAGCTGATCTTTTAAAGTTAGTTAGGGAGATATTAGTCTCCAGCTTCAGGGATTTTTGCAATTCGTTCCAGTCATTGGCAGCAGAGAACTGGAAGGAAAGACGACCAAAGGAAGTGTTGGCTTTGTGGATGACCAGTAAAATATACCTGCTGGAGCGCGTGCTATGGGTGGGTGTTGCTATGGTTACCAGCAAGCTGAGATAAGGGGGGGCTTTACCTAGCAAAGACTTCTAGATGACCTGGAGCCAGTGGGTTTGGCGACGAATATGTAGTGAGGGCCAGCCAACGAGAGCATACAGAGTGTGTGTGAGAGTGTGTGTGTGAGAGTGTGTGTGTGTATGTCTGTGAATAGAGGTTGTAATTTGTGCTCTAGGCTCTATGCTGAGTATATATGTAATAACATGATTAAGACACACTACACTGTGTTCTCCTAAAACAGCCCTCAGCCACACACACACTTTCCTGTTCTTTCCATTGGGCCCCAGTTATCCACCATCTCTCTCTCTCTCTCTCTCTCTCTGTTTCTCTCTCTCTGTCTGTCTCTGTTTCTCTCTTCTGTCTCTCTCTCTTCTGTCTCTCTCTCTTCTATCTCTCTCTCTCTCTCTCTCTCTCTCTCTCTTCTGTCTCTCTGTCTGTCTCTCTCTCTGTCTCTCTCTCTGTTTCTCTCTCTCTGTCTCTCAATTCAATTCAAGGGTCTTTATTGGCATGGGAAACATATGTTAACATTGCCAAAGCAAGTGAAGTAGATAATAAACAAAAGTGAAATAAACAATAAAAATGAACAGTAAACATTACACTCACAACAGTTCCAAAAGAATAAAGACATTACAAATATCGTATTATGTCTATATACAGTGTTGTAACGATGTGCAAATAGTTCATAAAGTACAAAAGGGAAAATAAATAAACATAAATATGGGTTGTATTTACAATTGTGTTTGTTCTTCACTGGTTGACCTTTTCTTGAGGCAACAGGTCACAAATCTTGCTGCTGTGATGGCACACTGGTATTTCACCTAATTGATACGTGAGTTTATCAAAATTGGATTTGTTTTCAAATTCTTTGTATATCTGTGTAATCTGAGGGAAATATGTGTCTCTAATATGGTCATACATTGGGCAGGAGGTCAGGAAGTGCAGCTCAGTTTCCACCTCATTTTGTGGGCAGTGTGCACATAGCCTGTCTTCTCTTGAGAGCCAGGTCTGCCTACGGCGGCCTTTCTCAATAGCAAGGCTATGCTCACTGAGTCTGTACATAGTCAAAGCTTTCCTTCATTTAGGGTCAGTAACAGTGGTCAGGTATTCTGGGAATCACTTCCTTTTAGGTGGTTGTAGAATTTAACATCTATTTTCTGGATTTTGACTGATTATGACTGTCTGGATTATGACTGATTGAAGTATTTTTAGCCAGATCCTAATTGGTATGTTGAATTTTGTGTTCCTTTTGATGGTGCCGAAGGCCCTTCTTGCCTTGTCTCTCAGATTGTTCACAGCTTTGTGGAAGTTACCTGTGGTGCTGATGTTTAGGCCAAGGTATGTATAGTTTTTTGTGTGCTCTAGGATAACAGTGTTAAATTTGTATTCGTGGTCCTGGCAACTGGACTTTTTTTGCAACACCATTATTTTGGTCTTACTGAAATTTACTGTCAGGGCCCAGGTCTGACAGAATCTGTGCAGAAGATCTAGGTTCTGCTGTAGGCCCTCCTTGGTTGAGGACAGAGGCACCAGATTATCAGCAAACAGTAGACATTTGACTTTAGATTCTAGTAGGGTGATGTCGGGTGCTGCAGAATGTTCTAGTGCCCTCGCCGATTCGTTAATATACAGTACCAGTCAAAAGCTTGGCCACACCTACTCATTCCAGGGTTAATAATAGTGAACAAATCAAAACTATGAAATAACACATATGGAATCATTCTAGTAACCCAAAAAGTGTTAAACAAATCAAAATATATTTGATATTTGAGATTCTTCAAAGTAGCCACCCTTTGCCTTGATGACTGCTTTGCACACTCTTGGCATTCTCTCAACCAGCTTCATGAGGTAGTCACCTGGAATGCATTTCAATTGACAGCTGTGCCTTCTTAAATGTTAATGTGTGGAATTTCTTTCCTTCTTATTGCATTTGAGCCAATCAGTTGTGTTGTGACAAGGCAGGGCTGGTATACAGAAGATAGCGCTATTTGGTAAAAGACCAAGTCCATATTATGGCAAGAACAACTCAAATAAGCAAAGAGAAACAACAGTCCATCATTAGTTTAAGACATGAAGGTCAGTCAATGCAGAAAATGTCAAGAGCTTTTAAAGTTTCTTCAAGTGTTGTCGGAAAAACCATCAAGCACTATGATGAAGCTGGCTCTCATGAGGACCAGCACAGGAAAGGAAGACCCAGAGTTACCTCTGCTGCAGAGGATAAGTTCATTAGAGTTACCAGCCTCAAAAATTGCAGCCCAAACAAATGCTTCACAGAGTTCAAGTTACAGACACGTCAACATCAACTGTTCAGAAGAGACTGCGTGAATCAGGCCTTCATTGTGGAATTGCTGCTAAGAAACCTCTACTTATGGACACCAATAAGAAGAAGAGATTTGCTTGGGCCAAGAAACCCGAGCAATGGACATTTTACCGGTGGAAATCTGTCCTTTGGTCTGTTGAGTCCAAATTTGAGATTTTTGGTTCCAACCGCCGTGTCTTTGTGAGACACAGAGTACGTGAACGGATAAACTCCGCATGTGTAGTTCCCACCGTGAAGCATGGAGGAGGAGGTGTGATAGTGTGAGGGTGCTTTGCTGGTGACACTCTCTGTGATTTATTTAGATTTCAAGGCACACTTAACCAGCATGGCTACCACAGCATTCTGCAGCAATACGCCATCCCATCTGGTTTGCGCTTACTGGGACTATCATTTGTTTTTCAACAGGTCATTGACCCAACACACCTCCAGGCTGTGTAAGGGCTATTTGACCAAGGAGAGTGATGGAGTGCTGCATCAGATGACCTGGCCTCCACAATCACCCAACCTCAACCCAATTGAGATGGTTTGGGATGAGTTGGAATGCAGAGTGAAGGAAAAGAAGCCAGCAAGTGCTCAGCATATGTGGGACCTCCTTCAAGACTGTTGGAAAAGCATTCCAAGTGAAGCTGGTTGAGAGAATGCCAAGAGTGTGCAAAGCTGTCATTACACACACACTTCAAAATATGTGAATATCACACTAACGTATGAACGTGAACATGAAGGAGCTTAGAGCAGTATATATGAATATTGTGGAACTGGGACCAAGTTCATGTTTCATTCATGGCAAGATGGCTGTGGTGTCCACCGAGGCAGACCACCGAGGCTGTTTCAACAGCTTCCAGGAAGTCCTCCCCTTTGATCTGTCGCTCACTCTGATTGGTGCTTTTGATGTTACACTCTCTCCGATTGGTTATCTTTGATGTTCCACCCTCTCTGATTGGTATCTTTGATATTGCAGACTCGGAGCCAGCGAGTGTCATTCAGACGAGGAGGAGGAGACTCTGAGAGACCAGCAAAGTGTCCTGTCACTTCCTTGACCCATTACACACTCACCATGGTAACATGCTCAGGACACACACTCACCATGGTAACACACTCAGGACACACACTCACCATGGTAACACACTCAGGACACACACTCACCATGGTAACACACTCAGGACACACTCTCAACATGGTAACACACACACACTCACGACACACTCAACACACATACACAGGTCTACACTTCCTCTGGTACTGGTACTGGTACTGGTTGAGCTGAACCCCCACCATGCAGGTCTACACTTCCTCTGGTACTGGTACTGGTACTGGTTGAGCTGAACCCCCACCATGCAGGTCTACACTTCCTCTGGTACTGGTTGAGCTGAACCCCCACCATGC
This sequence comes from Salmo salar, assembly GCF_965601325.2. Taxonomy (NCBI): domain Eukaryota; kingdom Metazoa; phylum Chordata; class Actinopteri; order Salmoniformes; family Salmonidae; genus Salmo; species Salmo salar. The sequence goes on along the minus strand of NC_138299.1, from coordinate 154,941,840 downwards.
AGGTCTACACTTCCTCTGGTACTGGTACTGGTACTGGTTGAGCTGAACCCCCACCATGCAGGTCTACACTTCCTCTGGTACTGGTACTGGTACTGGTTGAGCTGAACCCCCACCATGCAGGTCTACACTTCCTCTGGTACTGGTACTGGTTGAGCTGAACCCCCACCATGCAGGTCTACACTTCCTCTGGTACTGGTACTGGTACTGGTTGAGCTGAACCCCCACCATGCAGGTCTACACTTCCTCTGGTACTGGTACTGGTTGTGCTGAACCCCCACCATGCAGGTCTACACTTCCTCTGGTACTGGTACTGGTTGAGCTGAACCCCCACCATGCAGGTCTACACTTCCTCTGGTACTGGTACTGGTTGAGCTGAACCCCCACCATGCAGGTCTACACTTCCTCTGGTACTGGTACTGGTTGAGCTGAACCCCCACCATGCAGGTCTACACTGCTTTTCTACTGGACACCAATGTCATACCTTTATTTTACGGATCACAGAAGAAGAGAATAAAGACAGATGTTGCTGTAATACTGCATGTTGTGATATTCTCCTGTTTACAGTCGTATGTCATTCAACAGCTGTTGTGCTGTGATATATAACATGGCTCATTTCATAGGCCGTTTGATTGGATCCTTGTGTTCAGAAAGGTTGAATATTGGGTAATGTGCAGTGCTGTGGTATTGTAATAAAAGTAGATTATTGGTTGATTGTAGGATCTATTCATTACCAGATGCATGCTTATATCTATGGAGGTCTATCCTATGCCGACTTTTACCCCAACACACAAAACACAGCAGTGGTTCTACACAACACAAAACAACAGTCTGGGTTCCGTTCCCCCAGGCAGCCAGGCCAAACACAGCAGAGCATGTTCACCATTCCAACGCCCAGCCAGATAGAGAGTAATTGGGATCAGGGGGCCACCAGGCAGGTGGAGAACAGGGGGAAGAGAGGAGAGAGGGAAGGATGTAAAGGAATGGGGGAGAGGAAGGAGAAGAGTAGGGGAACGTAATGGAAGGAGAAAGTCAAACTGGGAGAGAGGAACCTCTACTCTCTGTCCCTCTACCTCTCTCTCTCTACTCTCTGTCCCTCTACCTCTCTCTCTCTACTCTCTGTCCCTCTACCTCTCTCTCTACTCTGTCCCTCTACCTCTCTCTCTACTATCTGTCCCTCTACCTCTCTCTCTCTACTCTCTGTCCCTCTACCTCTCTCTCTACTCTCTGTCCCTCTACCTCTCTCTCTACTCTCTGTCCCTCTACCTCTCTCTCTACTCTGTCCCTCTACCTCTCTCTCTACTATCTGTCCCTCTACCTCTCTCTCTCTACTCTCTGTCCCTCTACCTCTCTCTCTACTCTCTGTCCCTCTACCTCTCTCTCTACTCTCTGTCCCTCTACCTCTCTCTCTCTCTCTCTACTCTGTCCCTCTACCTCTCTCTCTCTACTCTCTGTTCCTCTACCTCTCTCTCTACTCTGTCCCTCTACCTCTCTCTCTACTATCTGTCCCTCTACCTCTCTCTCTCTACTCTCTGTCCCTCTACCTCTCTCTCTACTCTCTGTCCCTCTACCTCTCTCTCTACTCTCTGTCCCTCTACCTCTCTCTCTACTCTCTGTCCCTCTACCTCTCTCTCTACTCTCTGTCCCTCTACATCTCTCTCTACTCTCTGTCCCTCTACCTCTCTCTCTCTACTCTCTGTCCCTCTACCTCTCTCTCTCTACTCTCTGTCCCTCTACCTCTCTCTCTCTACTCTCTGTCCCTCTACCTCTCTCTCTCTACTCTCTGTCCCTCTACCTCTCTCTCTCTACTCTCTGTCCCTCTACCTCTCTCTCTCTACTCTCTGTCCCTCTACCTCTCTCTCTCTACTCTCTGTCCCTCTACCTCTCTCTCTCTCTACTCTCTGTCCCTCTACCTCTCTCTCTACTCTCTGTTCCTCTACTTCTCTCTCTACTCTCTGTCCCTCTACCTCTCTCTCTACTCTCTGTCCCTCTACCTCTCTCTCTCTACTCTCTGTCCCTCTACCTCTCTCTCTCTACTCTCTGTCCCTCTCCCTCTCTCTCTCTACTCTCTGTCCCTCTACCTCTCTCTCTCTACTCTCTGTCCCTCTACCTCTCTCTCTCTCTACTCTCTGTCCCTCTACCTCTCTCTACTCTCTGTTCCTCTACTTCTCTCTCTACTCTCTGTCCCTCTACCTCTCTCTCTCTACTCTCTGTTCCTCTACTTCTCTCTCTACTCTCTGTCCCTCTACCTCTCTCTCTACTCTCTGTCCCTCTACCTCTCTCTCTACTCTCTGTTCCTCTACCTCTCTCTCTACTCTCTGTCCCTCTACCTCTCTCTCTCTCTCTACTCTCTGTCCCTCTACCTCTCTCTCTCTCTCTACTCTCTGTCCCTCTACCTCTCTCTCTACTCTCTGTCCCTCTACCTCTCTCTCTACTCTCTGTCCCTCTACCTCTCTCTCTACTCTCTGTCCCTCTACCTCTCTCTCTACTCTCTGTCCCTCTACCTCTCTCTCTCTACTCTCTGTTCCTCTACCTCTCTCTCTACTCTCTGTTCCTCTACCTCTCTCTCTACTCTCTGTCCCTCTACCTCTCTCTCTACTCTCTGTTCCTCTACCTCTCTCTCTACTCTCTGTCCCTCTACCGCTCTCTCTACTCTCTGTCCCTCTACCTCTCTCTCTCTCTACTCTCTGTCCCTCTACCTCTCTCTCTCTCTACTCTCTGTCCCTCTACCTCTCTCTCTCTACTCTCTGTCCCTCTACCTCTCTCTCTCTACTCTCTGTCCCTCTACCTCTCTCTCTCTCTACTCTCTGTCCCTCTACCTCTCTCTCTACTCTCTGTCCCTCTACTTCTCTCTCTACTCTCTGTCCCTCTACCTCTCTCTCTCTACTCTCTGTCCCTCTACCTCTCTCTCTCTACTCTCTGTCCCTCTACCTCTCTCTCTACTCTCTGTCCCTCTACCTCTCTCTCTACTCTCTGTTCCTCTACTTCTCTCTCTACTCTCTGTCCCTCTACTCTCTGTCCCTCTACCTCTCTCTCTACTCTCTGTCCCTCTACCTCTCTCTCTCTACTCTCTGTCCCTCTACCTCTCTCTCTCTACTCTCTGTCCCTCTACCTCTCTCTCTACTCTCTGTCCCTCTACCTCTCTCTCTACTCTCTGTCCCTCTACCTCTCTCTCTACTCTCTGTCCCTCTACCTCTCTCTCTCTACTCTCTGTCCCTCTACCTCTCTCTCTACTCTCTGTCCCTCTACCTCTCTCTCTCTCTACTCTCTGTCCCTCTACCTCTCTCTCTACTCTCTGTCCCTCTACCTCTCTCTCTCTCTACTCTCTGCCCCGACCTCTCTCTCTCTACTCTCTGTCCCTCTACCTCTCTCTCTCTACTCTCTGTCCCTCTACCTCTCTCTCTCTACTCTCTGTCCCTCTACCTCTCTCTCTCTCTACTCTCTGTCCCTCTACCTCTCTCTCTACTCTCTGTGCCTCTACTTCTCTCTCTACTCTCTGTCCCTCTACCTCTCTCTCTACTCTCTGTCCCTCTACCTCTCTCTCTCTACTCTCTGTCCCTCTCCCTCTCTCTCTCTACTCTCTGTCCCTCTACCTCTCTCTACTCTCTGTCCCTCTACCTCTCTCTCTCTACTCTCTGTCCCTCTACCTCTCTCTCTCTCTACTCTCTGTCCCTCTACCTCTCTCTACTCTCTGTCCCTCTACTTCTCTCTCTACTCTCTGTCCCTCTACTTCTCTCTCTACTCTCTGTCCCTCTACTTCTCTCTCTCTACTCTCTGTTCCTCTACTTCTCTCTCTACTCTCTGTCCCTCTACCTCTCTCTCTCTACTCTGTTCCTCTACCTCTCTCTCTCTACTCTCTGTCCCTCTACCTCTCTCTCTACTCTCTGTCCCTCTACCTCTCTCTCTCTACTCTCTGTCCGTCTACCTCTCTCTCTCTACTCTCTGTCCCTCTACCTCTCTCTCTCTCTACTCTCTGTCCCTCTACCTCTCTCTCTCTCTACTCTCTGTCCCTCTACCTCTCTCTCTCTACTCTCTGTCCCTCTACCTCTCTCTCTCTACTCTCTGTCCCTCTACCTCTCTCTCTCTACTCTCTGTCCCTCTACCTCTCTCTACTCTCTGTTCCTCTACTTCTCTCTCTACTCTCTGTCCCTCTACTTCTCTCTCTACTCTCTGTCCCTCTACCTCGCTCTCTCTACTCTCTGTCCCTCTGTCCCTCTACTTCTCTCTCTACTCTCTGTCCCTCTACCTCTCTCTCTCTACTCTCTGTTCCTCTACCTCTCTCTCTCTACTCTCTGTCCCTCTACCTCTCTCTCTCTACTCTCTGTCCCTCTACCTCTCTCTCTACTCTCTGTTCCTCTACCTCTCTCTCTACTCTCTGTCCCTCTATCTCTCTCTCTCTCTACTCTCTGTCCCTCTACTCTCTCTCTCTCTCTACTCTCTGTCCCTCTACCTCTCTCTCTCTCTACTCTCTGTCCCTCTACCTCTCTCTCTCTCTACTCTCTGTCCCTCTACCTCTCTCGCTCTCTCTACTCTCTGTCCCTCTACCCCTCTCTCTCTACTCTCTGTTCCTCTACCTCTCTCTCTACTCTCTGTCCCTCTACCTCTCTCTCTACTCTCTGTTCCTCTACCTCTCTTTCTACTCTCTGTTCCTCTACCTCTCTCTCTCTACTCTCTGTTCCTCTACCTCTCTCTCTCTACTCTCTGTCCCTCTACCTCTCTCTCTCTACTATCTGTCCCTCTACCTCTCTCTCTACTCTCTGTCCCTCTACCTCTCTCTCTACTCTCTGTCCCTCTACCTCTACCTCTCTCTACTCTCTGTTCCTCTACCTCTACCTCTCTCTACTCTCTGTTCCTCTACCTCTCTCTCTCTACTATCTGTCCCTCTACCTCTCTCTCTACTCTCTGTCCCTCTACCTCTCTCTCTACTCTCTGTCCCTCTACCTCTCTCTCTCTACTATCTGTCCCTCTACCTCTCTCTCTACTCTCTGTCCCTCTACCTCTCTCTACTCTCTGTTCCTCTACCTCTACCTCTCTCTACTCTCTGTTCCTCTACCTCTCTCTCTACTCTGTCCCTCTACCTCTCTCTCTACTCTCTGTCCCTCTACCTCTCTCTCTCTCTCTCTACTCTGTCCCTCTACCTCTCTCTCTCTACTCTCTGTTCCTCTACCTCTCTCTCTACTCTTTCCCTCTACCTCTCTCTCTACTATCTGTCCCTCTACCTCTCTCTCTCTACTCTCTGTCCCTCTACCTCTCTCTCTACTCTCTGTCCCTCTACCTCTCTCTCTACTCTCTGTCCCTCTACCTCTCTCTCTACTCTCTGTCCCTCTACCTCTCTCTCTACTCTCTGTCCCTCTACATCTCTCTCTACTCTCTGTCCCTCTACCTCTCTCTCTCTACTCTCTGTCCCTCTACCTCTCTCTCTCTACTCTCTGTCCCTCTACCTCTCTCTCTCTACTCTCTGTCCCTCTACCTCTCTCTCTCTACTCTCTGTCCCTCTACCTCTCTCTCTCTACTCTCTGTCCCTCTACCTCTCTCTCTCTACTCTCTGTCCCTCTACCTCTCTCTCTCTACTCTCTGTCCCTCTACCTCTCTCTCTCTCTACTCTCTGTCCCTCTACCTCTCTCTCTACTCTCTGTTCCTCTACTTCTCTCTCTACTCTCTGTCCCTCTACCTCTCTCTCTACTCTCTGTCCCTCTACCTCTCTCTCTCTACTCTCTGTCCCTCTACCTCTCTCTCTCTACTCTCTGTCCCTCTCCCTCTCTCTCTCTACTCTCTGTCCCTCTACCTCTCTCTCTCTACTCTCTGTCCCTCTACCTCTCTCTCTCTCTACTCTCTGTCCCTCTACCTCTCTCTACTCTCTGTTCCTCTACTTCTCTCTCTACTCTCTGTCCCTCTACCTCTCTCTCTCTACTCTCTGTTCCTCTACTTCTCTCTCTACTCTCTGTCCCTCTACCTCTCTCTCTACTCTCTGTCCCTCTACCTCTCTCTCTACTCTCTGTTCCTCTACCTCTCTCTCTACTCTCTGTCCCTCTACCTCTCTCTCTCTCTCTACTCTCTGTCCCTCTACCTCTCTCTCTCTCTCTACTCTCTGTCCCTCTACCTCTCTCTCTACTCTCTGTCCCTCTACCTCTCTCTCTACTCTCTGTCCCTCTACCTCTCTCTCTACTCTCTGTCCCTCTACCTCTCTCTCTACTCTCTGTCCCTCTACCTCTCTCTCTCTACTCTCTGTTCCTCTACCTCTCTCTCTACTCTCTGTTCCTCTACCTCTCTCTCTACTCTCTGTCCCTCTACCTCTCTCTCTACTCTCTGTTCCTCTACCTCTCTCTCTACTCTCTGTCCCTCTACCGCTCTCTCTACTCTCTGTCCCTCTACCTCTCTCTCTCTCTACTCTCTGTCCCTCTACCTCTCTCTCTCTCTACTCTCTGTCCCTCTACCTCTCTCTCTCTACTCTCTGTCCCTCTACCTCTCTCTCTCTACTCTCTGTCCCTCTACCTCTCTCTCTCTCTACTCTCTGTCCCTCTACCTCTCTCTCTACTCTCTGTCCCTCTACTTCTCTCTCTACTCTCTGTCCCTCTACCTCTCTCTCTCTACTCTCTGTCCCTCTACCTCTCTCTCTCTACTCTCTGTCCCTCTACCTCTCTCTCTACTCTCTGTCCCTCTACCTCTCTCTCTACTCTCTGTTCCTCTACTTCTCTCTCTACTCTCTGTCCCTCTACTCTCTGTCCCTCTACCTCTCTCTCTACTCTCTGTCCCTCTACCTCTCTCTCTCTACTCTCTGTCCCTCTACCTCTCTCTCTCTACTCTCTGTCCCTCTACCTCTCTCTCTACTCTCTGTCCCTCTACCTCTCTCTCTACTCTCTGTCCCTCTACCTCTCTCTCTACTCTCTGTCCCTCTACCTCTCTCTCTCTACTCTCTGTCCCTCTACCTCTCTCTCTACTCTCTGTCCCTCTACCTCTCTCTCTCTCTACTCTCTGTCCCTCTACCTCTCTCTCTACTCTCTGTCCCTCTACCTCTCTCTCTCTCTACTCTCTGCCCCGACCTCTCTCTCTCTACTCTCTGTCCCTCTACCTCTCTCTCTCTACTCTCTGTCCCTCTACCTCTCTCTCTCTACTCTCTGTCCCTCTACCTCTCTCTCTCTCTACTCTCTGTCCCTCTACCTCTCTCTCTACTCTCTGTGCCTCTACTTCTCTCTCTACTCTCTGTCCCTCTACCTCTCTCTCTACTCTCTGTCCCTCTACCTCTCTCTCTCTACTCTCTGTCCCTCTCCCTCTCTCTCTCTACTCTCTGTCCCTCTACCTCTCTCTACTCTCTGTCCCTCTACCTCTCTCTCTCTACTCTCTGTCCCTCTACCTCTCTCTCTCTCTACTCTCTGTCCCTCTACCTCTCTCTACTCTCTGTCCCTCTACTTCTCTCTCTACTCTCTGTCCCTCTACTTCTCTCTCTACTCTCTGTCCCTCTACTTCTCTCTCTCTACTCTCTGTTCCTCTACTTCTCTCTCTACTCTCTGTCCCTCTACCTCTCTCTCTCTACTCTGTTCCTCTACCTCTCTCTCTCTACTCTCTGTCCCTCTACCTCTCTCTCTACTCTCTGTCCCTCTACCTCTCTCTCTCTACTCTCTGTCCGTCTACCTCTCTCTCTCTACTCTCTGTCCCTCTACCTCTCTCTCTCTCTACTCTCTGTCCCTCTACCTCTCTCTCTCTCTACTCTCTGTCCCTCTACCTCTCTCTCTCTACTCTCTGTCCCTCTACCTCTCTCTCTCTACTCTCTGTCCCTCTACCTCTCTCTCTCTACTCTCTGTCCCTCTACCTCTCTCTACTCTCTGTTCCTCTACTTCTCTCTCTACTCTCTGTCCCTCTACTTCTCTCTCTACTCTCTGTCCCTCTACCTCTCTCTCTCTACTCTCTGTCCCTCTGTCCCTCTACTTCTCTCTCTACTCTCTGTCCCTCTACCTCTCTCTCTCTACTCTCTGTTCCTCTACCTCTCTCTCTCTACTCTCTGTCCCTCTACCTCTCTCTCTCTACTCTCTGTCCCTCTACCTCTCTCTCTACTCTCTGTTCCTCTACCTCTCTCTCTACTCTCTGTCCCTCTATCTCTCTCTCTCTCTACTCTCTGTCCCTCTACTCTCTCTCTCTCTCTACTCTCTGTCCCTCTACCTCTCTCTCTCTCTACTCTCTGTCCCTCTACCTCTCTCTCTCTCTACTCTCTGTCCCTCTACCTCTCTCGCTCTCTCTACTCTCTGTCCCTCTACCCCTCTCTCTCTACTCTCTGTTCCTCTACCTCTCTCTCTACTCTCTGTCCCTCTACCTCTCTCTCTACTCTCTGTTCCTCTACCTCTCTTTCTACTCTCTGTTCCTCTACCTCTCTCTCTCTACTCTCTGTTCCTCTACCTCTCTCTCTCTACTCTCTGTCCCTCTACCTCTCTCTCTCTACTATCTGTCCCTCTACCTCTCTCTCTACTCTCTGTCCCTCTACCTCTCTCTCTACTCTCTGTCCCTCTACCTCTACCTCTCTCTACTCTCTGTTCCTCTACCTCTACCTCTCTCTACTCTCTGTTCCTCTACCTCTCTCTCTCTACTATCTGTCCCTCTACCTCTCTCTCTACTCTCTGTCCCTCTACCTCTCTCTCTACTCTCTGTCCCTCTACCTCTCTCTCTCTACTATCTGTCCCTCTACCTCTCTCTCTACTCTCTGTCCCTCTACCTCTCTCTACTCTCTGTTCCTCTACCTCTACCTCTCTCTACTCTCTGTTCCTCTACCTCTCTCTCTACTCTGTCCCTCTACCTCTCTCTCCCTACCTCTTTCCTTCCCTCTCCTTCCTTCCCTCCCTCCCTCCCTCCCTACTCCATACTCTCTCTCCCTACCTCTTTCATTCCCTCTCCATCCCTCCCTCCCCCCTCCCTACTCCATACTTCTCTCTCTCCCTACCTCTTTCCTTCCCTCTCCTTCCTTCCCTCCCTCCCTCCCTACTCCATACTCTCTCTCCCTACCTCTTTCATTCCCTCTCCATCCCTCCCTCCCCCCTCCCTACTCCATACTTCTCTCTCTCCCTACCTCTTTCCTTCCCTCTCCATCCCTCCCTCCCCCCTCCCTACTCCATACGCTCTCTCTCCCTACCTCTTTCCTTCCCTTTCCTTCCCTCCCTCCCTCCCCCTCCCTACTCCATACTCTCTCTCCCCCTACCTCCATCCTTCCCTCTCCATCCTTCCCTACACATAGCCCTGGTGGCCTAGTGGAACTACTGAGATCCTCTGACAAATCAATACATCACTGTCATTCATTCTGTCGGGGCTCAACATGTTTCATGAGAACCCCTACCCCCTCTCTCCTGTGTGCATAGGCGCGGTTCGAGTTAATGGTTAATGCTGTGGAGGTCTCCATGTGCAGCGGCAGGGGGGCGAGGGTTAGCAGGGGGGCGAGAGCCAGCTGGCTCATTAGGACAGGTGAGGCATAATGTAAATGCCTGGCCTTGGAAGAGGAGAGACATCCGTCATGAAAAGGTGTGTCTGTGTGTATTTGTGTGTGCCCGCGTGCGTATGTGTACACAATCCTGTGTGTGTGTGTGTGTGTGCGTGCGTGGTTGTTCATTCTAGAGGGAAAAAGAGGGAAAGAGGGAAGAAGAGAGGGAGAGGAGGAGAGAGAGAAGAGGCAAGGGGAGAGGAGGAGAGGAGGAGGAGAGGGAGAGAAGGAAGGAGAGGGAGAGAAGGGAGGAGAGAGGGGAGGGGTGAGGAGGATAAGAGGGAAGAAGGGTGGAGAGGGAGAGGAGGGAAGAGGGAGGGAGGAAAGAGGAAGAGAGAGGAGGAGGAGAGAGGGAAAAGGGGAGAGGAGCAGAGAGAGGGAGAGGGGGGAAAGAGGGAAGAGGACGGGAGAGGAGAGAGGCTGAGTCTTCAATAACACCAGTCCAGCAGACACTAATGACGAACACAGGAATATCAGCACATCTGTTTTTCTTCTCTCTCTCCGCTCCTCCTTTCTTCTGGCCTTAATGAGAAGCACCTGTTAGCTCTCCTCGTTAAGCAGCTACCGTTCAGGCCCCATTAGACCTACACCACTCTACTGTTCACGTGTCTCTCCTTCCTCTGTGTGTGTGTGTGTGTGTCACCCTCTCCTCTGTGCACTAGTCTGGTTGTCAGACGATGTTCTTCATTAGCTGGGCTGGTGATGATGATGATGAATGGTGTGTTAGATACAGAACACAACACTATGGGCCTCTCTCATGAACCATCACAGCCAGGAACACCAGGTGTTAGATAACAATCACATTCTCTGTCTCTGTTTCTCTCTAACCTCACTCAGTGAATGTCACAAACTCACTATCTCTCCCTCTCCTACTCCCTAACTTATCCCCCCCCCCCCCCCTCTCTGAGACTCACTATCTCTGTGGGCGGCAGGTAGCCTAGTGGTTAGAGCATTGGGCCAGTAACCGAAAGGTTGCTGGATCGAATCCCCGAGCCGACGAGGTAAAAATCTGTCGTTCTGCCCCTGAACAAGGCAGTTAACCCACTGGTCCCCGGGAGCCGAAGATGTGGATATTGATTAAGAGGGGTTGGGTTAAATTTGAATACATTCAGTTGTACAACTGACTAGGTATCCCCCTTTCCCTCCCCCCTAACTTACCCCCCCTCTCTCTGAGACTCTGTAGCCGGGTGCATGACTGCATGTATGGAATGATTAATGAATAGTTGTTTTGTTTGCGTTACTACACCCCTTCTCATATCCCCCTAATTAATGACATTTCTGCTGATGTGACCCAGCCTCAGTAGGATACCAACGCCTCAGATGCTGATTTGGATATTTTGGTTTCTGTTGCCAGGCTGATGTAGAATATTTTGATAAATGCATCCAACCAAACTTTTAGATGATGGGTGTAATCGCATTTTCAGTCTTAAAACCAGTCATGCGTGTGCTTGTGTGTGTTTGCGTGTGTGTGTTTGCGTGTGTTTGCATGTGTGTGTTTGTGTGTGTGTGTGTGTGTGTGTGCGCGCATTTGTTATTATGCTTTTCTTTGCTCCAAACTTTAGGATTGTTATGTGATGTGTGAAGGACACTGACAAAAGCTGTCCCTCCATCTCTCCCCCTCCCTTTCCTCCTCCTCCCCCTTCCATCTCTCCCCCTCCATCTCTCCCCCTCCCCCCCTCCATCTCTCCCCCTCCCCCCCTCCATCTCTCCCCCTCCTTCCCTTCCATCTCTCCCCCTCCCCCCCTCCATCTCTCCCCCTCCCTTTCCTCCTCCCCCTTCCATCTCTCCCCCTCCTCCTCCTCCCCTCCATCTCTCCCCCTCCATCTCTCCCCCTAGCTTTCCTCCTCCTCCCCCTCCATCTCTCCTCCTCCTCCCCCCTCATCTCTCTTCCTCCTCCTCCCCTCTCCATCTCTCCATCTCTCCTCTTCCTCCCCTCCTCCTCCCCCTTCCATCTCTCCTCCCCCCTCCATCTCTCCTCCTCCCCCTCCATCTCTCCTCCTCCTCCCCCCTCCATCTCTCCTCCTCCGCTCCACTCATCTCTCCTCCTCCTCCCCCTCCATCTCTCCTCCTCCTCCACCTCCTCCCCCCTCCATCTCTCCTCCTCCTCCTCCCCCTTTCATCTCTCCTCCTCCTTTTCCTCCATCTCTCCTCCTCCTCCTCCCCCCTCCATCTCTCCTCCTCCGCTCCACTCATCTCCCCTCCTCCTCCCCCTCCATCTCTCCTCCTCCTCCTCCTCCACCTCCTCCCCCCTCCATCTTTCCTCCTCCTCCTCCCCCTTCCTTCTCTCCTCCTCCTTTTCCTCCATCTCTCCTCCTCCTCCCCCCACCATCTCTCCTCTTCCTTCTCCTCCTCCTCCTCCTCCTCCTCCTCCCCCCACCATCTCTCCTCTTCCTTCTCCTCCTCCTCCCCCCACCATCTCTCCTCTTCCTTCTCTTCCCCCTCCATCTCTCCTCCTTTTCCTCCATCTCTCCCCCTCCTCCCCCTCCATCTCTCCTCTTCCTTCTCCTCCTCCTCCTCCCCCCACCATCTCTCCTCTTCCTTCTCTTCCCCCTCCATCTCTCCTCCTTTTCCTCCATCTCTCCTCCTCCTCCCCCACCATCTCTCCTCTTCCTTCTCCTCCTTCTCCTCCCCCTCCATCTCTCCCCCTCCCTCTCCATCCTCCACCGTGGCTCCATGGTTTTAATCAGCCATGAGGTGATTGCAGTGGGATTAAAGGGCTTCTGCTGCAGCTCACAGCCATGAAGTCAGATAAAACACTCCGATATCCCCTGTAGTAGCACAGGTAAAATGCTCTGCGACAACACGCAAACACACACGCACACACACACACACACCAGCTTTTGAGGGCAGTATCACTTCTATACAATGAATTACCAACATATTAAAATAATGATTGACATTTTTTCATCTTTACACGAGATGTAGTCCTGACACAAATCTAGGCTTGCTACCCAAGCCCGACTGGTTGTTCATTTTATCAGTTAGGTTGCCAGAGAAGTGACCCAGTCTTAAATATTTTTGTTTTGTGTTGTCAGGACTGTCCGTGGTGCCCCAAATGCCAATGAAATTAATTGTTACATGATTAATTTAAATTGAGTAACAATTAAAACATAGTAAGTGGACTGAATGAATAACAGTAATCAGATTAATGAAAGTAATGAAAGTACAGTCACGACAGTATCTATGGTCGTTGGTTGGAAATCTTCTGTTGCCATGCTGCCTGACAACGTTCTTATCTCTTGCTAGCTAGCTACAGGTAAACAACTACAGCTAACACAGTCATACCAAACAGTGCAGCCAGAATAACAGCAAAGTTGCTCTTCTCTAGTGACGTTGATTTGGATATATCCAGAACAATGAGCTAATAATGTGGGATTTCACCTGGCATAGAAAATGTACTCTCTCGTCAGGACACTGAAAGACAAGCCATAACATTCATTTGAACCTATTTTAATTAATGAAACCATACATTATCGTTGTTATCCACCACAGCTGAGATAGCTAGCTACTTATTTGTATGTCACATGCATCTGTATATTGCCCTGGATTGGTTGAAATATCTGTAGGGGTCTTTGCTACTCGTACTGCTGTCTTCCTTCAGGCTTGTGGGTGTTGATGGTGCTGCGATTTTCTCTTTGTTTTCAGCCAGGATGTTGCTCCAGCATTTTCTCTCTATCAGCGCCCTCGCCCATCAGTAACTATGGAGCGATTGTTCACTCCCATCGGCTCTGACGTGTACCGGATCGAGTCCCCGATACACTCTACCTGTCCTTGGGTGGAGATAAAACGTGGGGGAGATTCTTCGGCCATTTCGATAGATATTTCTCCAGCGATCCCACCGTCTTGGACACCCTGCCCCTCTTCCTTGGGTCTAGAGGATTCTTCGTCATCTCGTTATGTGCGAGAGTGTCGTATCTGAGAGAGAGAATGTGTTGTCATAATATTGTTTTCCAGTAACACCAACAGACGATGAACAGACTACCATTCCCCTCTGTTTTTATCAGGAATGAGTTGGGCTTTAGTTGTCTGTTCCCCTCGTTTCCTCTTTGACCCAGATGTAACTGGAGGTTGACCACACTTTGACCCAGATGTAACTGAAGGTTGACCACACTTTGACCCAGATGTAACTGGAGGTCGACCACACTTTGACCCAGATGTAACTGGAGGTCACCCACACTTTGACCCAGATGTAACTGGAGGTCACCCACACTTTGACCCAGATGTAACTGGAGGTCGCTCACACTTTGACCCAGATGTAACTGGAGGTGGACCACACTTTGACCCGGATGTAACTGGAGGTGGACCACACTTTGACCCGGATGTAACTGGAGGTCACCCACACTTTGACCCGGATGTAACTGGAGGTCACCCACACTTTGACCCAGATGTAACTGGAGGTCACACACACTTTGACCCAGATGTAACTGGAGGTTGACCACACTTTGACCCAGATGCAACTGGAGGTCACCCACACTTTGACCCGGATGTAACTGGAGGTCACACACACTTTGACCCAGATGTAACTGGAGGTCGACCACGCTTTGACCCAGATGTAACTGGAGGTCGACCACACTTTGACCCAGATGTAACTGGAGGTTGACCACACTTTGACCCAGATGTAACTGGAGGTTGACCACGCTTTGACCCAGATGTAACTGGAGGTTGACCACACTTTGACCCGGATGTAACTGGAGGTTGACCACGCTTTGACCCAGATGTAACTGGAGGTTGACCACACTTTGACCCAGATGTAACTGGAGGTTGACCACGCTTTGACCCAGATGTAACTGGAGGTTGACCACACTTTGACCCGGATGTAACTGGAGGTTGACCACACTTTGACCCAGATGTAACTGGAGGTTGACCACACTTTGACCCGGATGTAACTGGAGGTTGACCACACTTTGACCCAGATGTAACTGGAGGTTGACCACACTTTGACCCAGATGTAACTGGAGGTTGACCACACTTTGACCCAGATGTAACTGGAGGTTGTCCACACTTTGACCCAGATGTAACTGGAGGTTGACCACACTTTGACCCAGATGTAACTGGAGGTTGACCACACTTTGACCCAGATGTAACTGGAGGTCACCCACACTTTGACCCAGATGTAACTGGAGGTTGACCACGCTTTGACCCAGATGTAACTGGAGGTTGACCACACTTTGACCCAGATGTAACTGGAGGTTGACCACACTTTGACCCAGATGTAACTGGAGGTCACCCACACTTTGACCCAGATGTAACTGGAGGTTGACCACGCTTTGACCCAGATGTAACTGGAGGTGGACCACACTTTGACCCAGATGTAACTGGAGGTTGACCACACTTTGACCCGGATGTAACTGGAGGTTGACCACACTTTGACCCAGATGTAACTGGAGGTTGACCACACTTTGACCCGGATGTAACTGGAGGTTGACCACACTTTGACCCGGATGTAACTGGAGGTTGACCACACTTTGACCCGGATGTAACTGGAGGTTGACCACACTTTGACCCGGATGTAACTGGAGGTTGACCACACTTTGACCCGGATGTAACTGGAGGTTGACCACACTTTGACCCGGATGTAACTGGAGGTTGACCACACTTTGACCCGGATGTAACTGGAGGTTGACCACACTTTGACCCAGATGTAACTGGAGGTTGACCACACTTTGACCTAGATGTAACTGGAGGTTGACCACACTTTGACCTAGATGTAACTGGAGGTTGACCACACTTTGACCCAGATGTAACTGGAGGTTGACCACACTTTGACCCAGATGTAACTGGAGGTTGACCACACTTTGACCTAGATGTAACTGGAGGTTGACCACACTTTGACCCAGATGTAACTGGAGGTTGACCACACTTTGACCCAGATGTAACTGGAGGTTGACCACACTTTGACCCAGATGTAACTGGAGGTTGACCACACTTTGACCCAGATGTAACTGGAGGTTGACCACACTTTGACCCAGATGTAACTGGAGGTTGACCACGCTTTGACCCAGATGTAACTGGAGGTGGACCACACTTTGACCCAGATGTAACTGGAGGTTGACCACACTTTGACCCAGATGTAACTGGAGGTTGACCACACTTTGACCCAGATGTAACTGGAGGTTGACCACACTTTGACCCAGATGTAACTGGAGGTTGACCACACTTTGACCCAGATGTAACTGGAGGTTGACCACACTTTCTGAACCATCCCCTTTGTTGTACGGAGATTCTTAGTGTGGGAGTTTTTGAGTCATGTCCTTATCGGTGATGGGAGGGTGGCTGTTTGTGATATATTTTCCTTGCCATATTAGCTATTTCAAGTTGCCCAGAAATACAAGTTTTGGAGATGGTAAATTCGGTGTCTTTCATAAGACACAAGCTGCGACCGATGGGTGGGTCATTTAGAAACCGGTTGAGCCCTCTACGGAGTCCCAGGTAGCTAACTCATGCTGTACTGCTCCCACTCTTCCATTAAGCTGCTGGAGAAGGATGTTAAACTCCTCCTTAGTGACAGTTTTGAAGTCGACTACCTTTTGTCTCCTCTGCTAGACAGCCCTCGAAGCGTCGCACAGCCCAGCTTGCATTCTTAACTGTGTTTTCTTCATTGGGGCTTTTCTCTTGGTCATTCAGGGCAGTATCCACCAAATACCTGGGTATTGCATCACTTTCTCTATCTCTCCCATTCATCCATAGTCATGCGGCAGAAAAAGATTTAAAAAAAAATACATTTCACACTCGTTCACTTTTTGTTTTTCACAAACAAAGTATTGATTTAGCCAGTCAACTGAAAGTTTTTGTATGTTGCTATGACAACCAGCTCAACTTGCTGTCTGTCTCATTCGGACACGTTTCACTACTGAAAGGATGTTGCGAAGGACAGAGAGACAGACAACAAGGTTTAGACAAATCTCTGCTGTTGCAAACCAAATGCTAGTCTGAAAGAAATGTGAGATCATGTCTAGATGCTTTTATAGTGGAGATGAGACAGTGGATTGCACAGTCAGATGGAACAGAGTAAATGGTCATTTTAACATCATAGCCTTGTGGAAGAATCACTGGCTGGAAAGCAATTTGAACCAATCAGCATCCAGGATAAAACCCACCCGTTGTATAAACACACACACACACACACACACACACACACACACACACACACACACACACACACACATCCATTGAGCGCTTTAGTAAAGAACCGTAGAGGTAATTTAATATAAGAGGGAAATGTAATCTCATCCATAGTTTCATACTTTGAATCTCAACCAAAGAGCAACATGAAACATCAGGGGTGTGTGTCAGTAAGGCCTGCTAGTGTCCCAAGGTATCCGTATAGAAACACCGTAGTACCAGACCGTAGTACCGGACCGTAGTACCGGACCGTAGTACCAGACCGTAGTACCGGACCGTAGTACCGGACCGTAGTACCGGACCGTAGTACCGGACCGTAGTACCAGACCGTAGTACCGGACCGTAGTGCCGGACCGTAGTACCAGACCGTAGTACCGGACCGTAGTACCAGACCGTAGTACCGGACCGTAGTACCGGACCGTAGTACCAGACCGTAGTACCGGACCGTAGTACCGGACCGTAGTACCGGACCGTAGTACCAGACCGTAGTACCGGACCGTAGTACCGGACCGTAGTACCAGACCGTAGTACCGGACCGTAGTGCCGGACCGTAGTACCAGACCGTAGTACCGGACCGTAGTGCCGGACCGTAGTGCCGGACCGTAGTACCGGACCGTAGTACCGGACCGTAGTACCGGACCGTAGTACCAGACCGTAGTACCGGACCGTAGTGCCGGACCGTAGTACCGGACCGTAGTACTGGACTGTAGTGCCGGACCGTAGTGCCGGACCGTAGTGCCGGACCGTAGTGCCGGACCGTAGTGCCGGACCGTAGTACCGGACCGTAGTACCGGACCGTAGTACCAGACCGTAGTACCAGACTGTAGTACCAGACTGTATGTCTGTGTGGACTGTACATGGCCAGACAAGAGGGAAGGCGCAGGCTTAGAGATACAATATTTAGGAATCTTTACTGAAAGGTCTGAGAGATTTAATGAGAGAGATGAATGAATTAGATGATATAACAGGAGAGAGAACCATGGCAGGTCTGTATTCTACAATCTAGTTGTTGTTGGTTTTTAAAACTAAATCAATGGCAAGAACATAAGAAATCCCAATTTTAATTGAGTGACATGATGTCTATGGGCAAGAATCTCAAAGAAAGAATATTGCAGTAAAATGCACACGTCTGTCATGTCTCAGGTTTTTGAGTTTAGAGAAACTGAAATACTGAAAGAACATCTGCACTGTTCCCAACACACCTAACTCATGAAGTTAACATCACATCTGGGATTATAAATCACTATGTTTCCTCTCTGCACCAGAGCCCTACAGACAAAACCACACATATTTTCTGATCCTCAGTTCTCTATCTTCAACAGTTTTCCTCTCGTCTTCTCAAGGACAGGGGATGGTAATTCGGCAGGGCTGGGACAAAGTCAAATGGATTTAAATGTAAACAACTTGCTCCTTAAACTCTGGTCATTACAGAAAAACCTCTTAAAATGTTTGTGTGTATAATATATGTGAGTGTGTGTGTGTGTGCGCGCATGTTTGTGTATGTGTGTGCGTGTGTGCGTGTGCGTGTGTGTGTGTGTGCTGTGGAGCGTTGGGGCCTAACACATCGAGGGTGAGGCAATCGGCTTGGTGTAGTTTATAGTAGACTGTCATTAAGCCCCACATAACAGATTGGTGTAGTTTATAGTAGGCTGTCATTAAGCCCCACATAACAGATTGGTGTAGTTTATAGTAGGCTGTCATTAAGCCCCATATAACAGATTGGTGTAGTTTATAGTAGGCTGTCATTAAGCCCCACATAACAGATTGGTGTAGTTTACAGTAAGTAGGCTGTCATTAAGCCCCACATAACAGATTGGTGTAGTTTACAGTAAGTAGGCTGTCATTAATCCCCACATAACAGATTGGTGTAGTTTATAGTAGGCTGTCATTAAGCCCCATATAACAGATTGGTGTAGTTTATAGTAGGCTGTCATTAAGCCCCACATAACAGATTGGTGTAGTTTACAGTAAGTAGGCTGTCATTAAGCCCCACATAACAGATTGGTGTAGTTTACAGTAGGCTGTCATTAAGCCCCACATAACAGATTGGTGTAGTTTATAGTAGGCTGTCATTAAGCCCCACATAACAGATTGGTGTAGTTTATAGTAGGCTGTCATTAAGCCCCACAAAAAAGCCTAAGCTGATTTTATCATTTTAAAGGAAGTAAGGGGAAATGTCATCACTTAGATAAATGAGAGGAATCTTCAGACACCAACAACATGATCAGAATGAAGACGTAAATTGAAAAGGATCCCATTTCCTATTTCCTTCTTTCTCTCCCTCTTCCTGCCTGTTCACCCCATTTCCTATTTCCTCCTTCCTCCGTCCTACTCACTTTCCCAACTTTTTTTCTGGTTGTTTCTTTTCCATTCCCTCCCTCTCTTTCTCCACCCCCCCTCCCTCTCTTTCTCCACCCCCCTCCCTCTCTTTCTCCACCCCACTCCCTTTCTTTCTCCACCCCCCTCCCTCTCTTCTCCACCCCTCCCTCTCTTTCTCCACCCCCCTCCCTCTCTTTCTCCACCCCTCCCTCTCTTTCTCCACCCCCTCCCTCTCTTTCTCCACCCCCCTCCCTCTCTTTCTCCACCCCCCTCCCTCTCTTCTCCACCCCTCCCTCTCTTCTCCACCCCCCCTCCCTCTCTTCTCCACCCCTCCCTCTCTTCTCCACCCCCCTCCCTCTCTTTCTCCACCCCCTCCCTCTCTTTCTCCACCCCCCCTCTCTTTCTCCACCCCCCTCCCTCTCTTTCTCCACCCCTCCCTCTCTTTCTCCACCCCTCCATCTCTTTCTCCACCCCCCTCCCTCTCTTTCTCCACCCCCCTCCCTCTCTTTCTCCACCCCTCCCTCTCTTTCTCCACCCCCCTCCCTCTCTTTCTCCACCCCCCCTCCCTCTCTTTCTCCACCCCCCCTCCCTCTCTTTCTCCACCCCCCCTCCCTCTCTTTCTCCACCCCCCTCCCTCTCTTTCTCCACCCCCTCTCTCTCTTCTCCACCCCCTCTCTCTCTTCTCCACCCCCCCTCCCTCTCTTCTCCACCCCCCTCCCTCTCTTCTCCACCCCCCTTCCTCTCTTTCACCACCCCCTCCCTCTCTTTCTCCACCCCCCTCCCTCTCTTTCTCCACCCCCCTTCCTCTCTTTCTCCACCCCCCTCCCTCTCTTCACCACCCCCCTCCCTCTCTTTCTCCACCCCCCTCCCTCTCTTTCTCCACCCCCCTCCCTCTCTTCTCCACCCCCCTCCCTCTCTTTCTCCACCCCTCCCTCTCTTTCTCCACCCCTCCCTCTCTTTCTCCACCCCCCTCCCTCTCTTTCTCCACCCCCCTCCCTCTCTTTCTCCACCCCCTCCCTCTCTTTCTCCACCCCCCTCCCTCTCTTTCTCCACCCCTCCCTCTCTTTCTCCACCCCCCTCCCTCTCTTTCTCCACCCCCCTCCCTCTCTTTCTCCACCCCCCTTCCTCTCTTTCTCCACCCCTCCCTCTCTTTCTCCACCCCTCCCCCATCTTTCTCCACCCCCCTCCCTCTCTTTCGCCACCCCCTCCCTCTCTTTCTCCACCCCCCTCCCTCTCTTCTCCACCCCCCTCCCTCTCTTTCTCCACCCCCTTCCTCTCTTTCTCCACCCCCCTTCCTCTCTTTCTCCACCCCCCTCCCTCTCTTTCTCCACCCCTCCCTCTCTTTCTCCACCCCCCTCCCTCTCTTTCTCCACCCCCCTCCCTCTCTTTCTCCACCCCCCTCCCTCTCTTTCTCCACCCCCCTCCCCATCTCTTTCTCCACCCCTCCACATCTCTTTCTCCACCCCCCTCCCCATCTCTTTCTCCACCCCCCTCCCCATCTCTTTCTCCACCCCCCTCCCTCTCTTTCGCCACCCCCTCCCTCTCTTTCTCCATCCCCCTCCCTCTCTTTCTCCACCCCCCTCCCTCTCTTTCTCCACCCCCTTCCTCTCTTTCTCCACCCCCCTTCCTCTCTTTCTCCACCCCCCTCCCTCTCTTTCTACCCCCCTCCCTCTCTTTCTCCACCCCCCTCCCTCTCTTTCTCCACCCCCCTCCCTCTCTTTCTCCACCCCCCTCCCCATCTCTTTCTCCACCCCTCCCCATCTCTTTCTCCACCCCTCCCCATCTCTTTCTCCACCCCTCCCCATCTCTTTCTCCACCCCCCTTCCTCTCTTTCTCCACCCCTCCCCATCTCTTTCTCCACCCCCTTCCTCTCTTTCTCCACCCCTTCCTCTCTTTCTCCACCCCTCCCCATCTCTTTCTCCACCCCCCTCCCCATCTCTTTCTCCACCCCCCTCCCTCTCTTTCTCCACCCCCCTCCCTCTCTTTCGCCACCCCCTCCCTCTCTTTCTCCACCCCCCTCCCTCTCTTTCTCCACCCCCCTCCCTCTCTTTCTCCACCCCCTTCCTCTCTTTCTCCACCCCCCTCCCTCTCTTTCTCCACCCCTCCCTCTCTTTCTCCACCCCTCCCTCTCTTTCTCCACCCCCCTCCCTCTCTTTCTCCACCCCCCTCCCTCTCTTTCTCCACCCCCCTCCCTCTCTTTCTCCACCCCCCTCCCTCTCTTTCTCCACCCCCCTCCCCATCTCTTTCTCCACCCCTCCACATCTCTTTCTCCACCCCCCTCCCCATCTCTTTCTCCACCCCCCTCCCTCTCTTTCGCCACCCCCTCCCTCTCTTTCTCCATCCCCCTCCCTCTCTTTCTCCACCCCCCTCCCTCTCTTTCTCCACCCCCTTCCTCTCTTTCTCCACCCCCCTTCCTCTCTTTCTCCACCCCCCTCCCTCTCTTTCTCCACCCCTCCCTCTCTTTCTCCACCCCTCCCTCTCTTTCTCCACCCCCCTCCCTCTCTTTCTCCACCCCCCTCCCTCTCTTTCTCCACCCCCCTCCCTCTCTTTCTCCACCCCCCTCCCCATCTCTTTCTCCACCCCTCCCCATCTCTTTCTCCACCCCTCCCCATCTCTTTCTCCACCCCCCTTCCTCTTTCTCCACCCCTCCCCATCTCTTTCTCCACCCCCTTCCTCTCTTTCTCCACCCCTTCCTCTCTTTCTCCACCCCTCCCCATCTCTTTCTCCACCCCCCTCCCTCTCTTTCTCCACCCCCCTCCCTCTCTTTCTCCACCCCCCTTCCTCTCTTTCTCCACCCCCCTCCCTCTCTTTCTCCACCCCTCCCCATCTCTTTCTCTCCCACCCACAGCCCCGTTGCGTCTCTCTCTTTCTGGCCTTGGTAGAACCTGTAAAAACATCAATCTCATGTCCTTGACTATATCTAGAGCGTTAACTTTACCGTACAGGCCTCTCGTCCTCCGTTCCCCCTCGCTCCTCTCTTCCCTCTATCCCCTGTCCATTGCACTGAAATCCGATAGTAGGACCTTGATTTAGGTTCCGCACCGCTTCTCTCTCTCTAGTATCTGAAGATCCTTCAAGTTGTGGGCCCCAAGACAAAACAGGTCATCGACTCAGAATATAAATCACATCACACACAACATTGATTCTCTTCAAAAGAGTCGGGGGGGAGGGGCGAACTATACATTTCCTGTGTTCCTTAAACACCGACGGGGGGGGGAAATGTTCAGACTATATGCTGGAGGGGAAAAGCGTCTTTAGAGGTGCGTTTGATATGTTGACTGTGAAGTATAAGGAACATAAACAGGGGAATACACCTGGTGTATATAATGTTTAGTTTGAGTGGAAATTGTTGTGTAATAGTAAGTTATGCATTCTGACAGTGTAGAATGGAGCTGGGCCTATTGATGTCGACTCGGGGGCAGAGGAATGTGTTTTGGAGAACTAGGTAAAAAGTTGTGCAGGTGAGATTGGAAACCCAAGAGGGCTCATATAAAACCACACACACACAAAACACACATATATATATATATACTAGGTAATAATTGATATATATATATATATATACAGTATCAAGAGTTTATTTCCAAATGTTTTATCCACCAGCTTTTCACATTTGTGTTTTTTCATCAGAAATGATTGCTTATATGTACCTTCATAAAATATTACTGTTCTCAGATTTTTTTATTCATATATTTTAGATGTGTATGAAAATGAGTTTTAAAAAAATGAAAATAAAAACGTTATGTCTTTGTTTAGCTGGAAAGGAATGCTTGTAACCTGCACATTTGACTGTGGTACATGGTTGTCTCACCTAGCTATCTTATATTTTTTATTTGACCTTTATTTAACCAGGTAGGCCAGTTGAGAACAAATTCTCATTTACAACTGAGACCTGGATGAATGCACTTGCTGTAAGTCGCTCTGGATAAGAGCATCTGCTGAATGACTAAAATGTCAATTGTAAATGTTTTACATTCAGATCTCTCTCTCTATTTATTTATTTTTAACATTTCAAATGTATAATTTGTACAGTAATTTGTAAAAATAAATACATTATTTGTTACATTTGACTTTAAAACTTTGCAGTACTACTGATTTCTCTGAGAGTGAGGTGGATATATAGCATTTTGCAAAAAAAAAACATAATTATTATTGTCTCTCTGAAATGAAACCATAAAGGCAGAGGAAGTCCCTAAAAATTGTCAAAGACTCCAGTCACCCAAGTCATAGACTGTTTTCTCTGCTACCGCACGGCAAGCGGTACCGGAGCGCCAAGTCTAGGTCCAAAAGGCTCCTTAAAAGCTTCTACCACCAAGCAATTGGACTGCTAAACAGTTAATCAAATGGCTACCCGGACTATTAGCATTGACCCCCTTTTTTACGCTGCTGCTACTTGTTTATTATTTATGCATAGTCACTTTACCCCTACCTACATGTATATATTACCTCAATTACCTTGACTAACCTGTACCCCCACACATTGACTTGGTACTGGTACCCCTGTATATATAGATATATAGCGGTGGAAAGCAGACTGAACCAGGTTTTTCACCTAGGATTTTGCCTGTTTTTAGCTCCATTCTGTTTCTTTTCTATCCTGAAAACCCCCCCAGTCCTTAACACTTACAAGCATACACATAACATGATGCAGCCACCACTATGCTTGAAAATATGGAGAGTGGTACTCAGTAATATGTTGTATTGGATTTACTCCAAACATAACACTTTGTATTCAGAACAAAAAGTGAATTGCTTTTACACTATTACTTTAGTGCCTTGTTGCAGGACGCATGTTTTGGAATATTTTTATTCTCGACAGGTTTCCTTCTTTTCACTCTGTCATTTAGGTTATTATTGCGGAGTAACTGCCATGTTGTTGATCCATCCTCAGTTTTCTCTTATCACAGCCATTAAACTCTGTAACTGTTTTAAAGTCACTGTTGGCCTCATGGTGAAAGTCAGGAAGTACGCCTGTGTCTGTGTAGTGACTGGGTGTATTGAAACACCATCCAAAGTGTAATTGAGAACTTCACCATGCTCAAAGGCATATTCAGTGCCTTTTTATTTTCACCCATCTACCAATAGGTTCCCTTCTATGCAAGGCATTGGAATTCACTGCTTGACTGAGGGACCTTGATAATTGTATGTGTGGGGCACAGAGATGAGGTAGTCATAAAAAACTCATGTTCAACACTGTTATTGCACACAGAGTGAGTCCATGCAACTTATTATGTGAGCAGATTGTTACTCCTGAATTAATTTAGGCTTGCCATAACAAAGGGGTTGAATACTTATTGACTCAAGACATTTCAGCGTTTCATTTTTAATGACTTTGTAAATAAATCTGAACAACAACAAAACAAACTTTGACATTATGGTGTATTGTGTATAGGCCAGGGACAACAACATCTAAATATATTAAATGTTTTATTCAGGCTGGAACACCACACAATGTGGATAAAGTCAAAAGGGTATGAATACTCGCTGAAGGCACTGTATGTACCGTGTGCGTGTGTGTGTGTGTGTGTGTGTGTCTTGTACAGCAGCCAGTAGTTTGGAGTGAGGGAAGAAGAGATACAAAGATGAAGGAATGAATAATTGAGTGTATGAATGAATAAATTAATTAATTAATGATACCAAACACACCTTTCTTCTGTATTCTGGTAACAACGATACACAACGGTAGACATACAGAGGTGTGATTGGTCTGTTTTGGACAGCAGGTTTATTTCGCCTTAACCAATCATATCTGCAAGGAGTAGAGCTGATAACGCTACAAGATCTCACAGTCTCACATCAGAATTAGCCGTTCATCCATGTTTCTCAAACGTCAAATTTCAAAGTGTTTGGTTACTTGTCTGTATCATTCCAAGGATAAGGTTAGGCATTAACTCTGAATGGTTAAGGTAAGGGTTAAGGTTAGGCATTAACTCTGAATGGTTAAGGTAAGGGTTAAGGTTAGGAATTAACTCTGAATGGTTAAGGTAAGGGTTAAGGTTAGGCATTAACTCTGAATGGTTAAGGTAAGGGTTAAGGTTAGGAATTAACTCTGAATGGTTAAGGTAAGGGTTAAGGTTAGGAATTAACTCTGAATGGTTAAGGTAAGGGTTAAGGTTAGGAATTAACTCTGAATGGTTAAGGTAAGGGTTAAGGTTAGGAATTAACTCTGAATGGTTAAGGTAAGGGTTAAGGTTAGGAATTAACTCTGAATGGTTAAGGTAAGGGTTAAGGTTAGGAATTAACTCTGAATGGTTAAGGTAAGGGTTAAGGTTTTGGATATGCTGAAAACAGAAATATAAAAAACTGTTTTCTATTGCAGGATTCGAACATTCAACCTTTGGAACCACAAGCAGATGCTTACACCCATCCGACATTCCCATCCACTACTCCCTAGCAAATCCAAATTCTACTTGCTGGTAACAGCGCTCACTGTTTCCCCTTGGGATATTACAGTCCATCCTATCACGGGTGACCTGCCTGGATACCACACACCTTTCCCCTGAGGTCCAGTCTGCCTGGATACCACACACCTTTCCCCTGTGGTCCAGACTGCCTGGATACCACACACCTTTCCCCTGTGGTCCAGTCTGCCTGGACACCACACACCTTTCCCCTGAGGTCCAGTCTGCAGGGACAACCCTCCAGTTTGCTACAAAATTAAAACCCAGTCAGCTCTGTTTTATTTGTATTGTAATATAAATCCTTGAGAGAAAGCGAGAGAGAGGGAGGATGGGATATGTACTGGGTTTATACCAATGCTATACACCCATTGAGACAGATTGAAAGAATAAGAGGTTGAAGAGTGAGTGATAGACAGAAAATGGGAGGCAGGGAGGGGGAGGTTGTAACAGAATGGGGTTAGACATGAAGGAGACAGAGGGGGAGGTTGTAACAGAATGGGGTTAGACATGAAGGAGACAGAGGGGGAGGTTGTAACAGAATGGGGTTAGACATGAAGGAGACAGAGGGGGAGGTTGTAACAGAATGGAATTAGACATGAAGGAGACAGAGGGGGAGGGTGTAACAGAATGGGGTTAGACATGAAGGAGACAGAGGGGGAGGTTGTAACAGAATGGGGTTAGACATGAAGGAGACAGAGGGGGAGGTTGTGACAGAATGGAATTAGACATGAAGGAGACAGAGGGGGAGGTTGTAACAGAATGGGGTTAGACATGAAGGAGACAGAGGGGGAGGTTGTGACAGAATGGGGTTAGACATGAAGGAGACAGAGGGGGAGGTTGTAACAGAATGGGGTTAGACATGAAGGAGACAGAGGGGGAGGTTGTAACAGAATGGAATTAGACATGAAGGAGACAGAGGGGGAGGTTGTAACAGAATGGAATTAGACATGAAGGAGACAGAGGGGGAGGTTGTAACAGAATGGGGTTAGACATGAAGGAGACAGAGGGGGAGGTTGTAACAGAATGGAATTAGACATGAAGGAGACAGAGGGGGAGGTTGTAACAGAATGGGGTTAGACATGAAGGAGACAGAGGGGGAGGTTGTGACAGAATGGGGTTAGACATGAAGGAGACAGAGGGGGAGGGTGTAACAGAATGGGGTTAGACATGAAGGAGACAGAGGGGGAGGTTGTAACAGAATGGAATTAGACATGAAGGAGACAGAGGGGGAGGTTGTAACAGAATGGGGTTAGACATGAAGGAGACAGAGGGGGAGGTTGTAACAGAATGGGGTTAGACATGAAGGAGACAGAGGGGGAGGTTGTAACAGAATGGGGTTAGACATGAAGGAGACAGAGGGGGAGGTTGTAACAGAATGGGGTTAGACATGAAGGAGACAGAGGGGGAGGTTGTAACAGAATGGGGTTAGACATGAAGGAGACAGAGGGGGAGGTTGTGACAGAATGGAATTAGACATGAAGGAGACAGAGGGGGAGGTTGTAACAGAATGGAATTAGACATGAAGGAGACAGAGGGGGAGGTTGTAACAGAATGGGGTTAGACATGAAGGAGACAGAGGGGGAGGTTGTGACAGAATGGGGTTAGACATGAAGGAGACAGAGGGGGAGGTTGTAACAGAATGGGGTTAGACATGAAGGAGACAGAGGGGGAGGTTGTAACAGAATGGGGTTAGACATGAAGGAGACAGAGGGGGAGGTTGTAACAGAATGGGGTTAGACATGAAGGAGACAGAGGGGGAGGTTGTAACAGAATGGGGTTAGACATGAAGGAGACAGAGGGGGAGGTTGTAACAGAATGGAATTAGACATGAAGGAGACAGAGGGGGAGGTTGTAACAGAATGGGGTTAGACATGAAGGAGACAGAGGGGGAGGTTGTAACAGAATGGGGTTAGACATGAAGGAGACAGAGGGGGAGGTTGTAACAGAATGGGGTTAGACATGAAGGAGACAGAGGGGGAGGTTGTGACAGAATGGGGTTAGACATGAAGGAGACAGAGGGGGAGGTTGTAACAGAATGGAATTAGACATGAAGGAGACAGAGGGGGAGGTTGTAACAGAATGGGGTTAGACATGAAGGAGACAGGGGGGAGGTTGTAACAGAATGGGGTTAGACATGAAGGAGACAGAGGGGGAGGTTGTAACAGAATGGGGTTAGACATGAAGGAGACAGAGGGGGAGGTTGTGACAGAATGGGGTTAGACATGAAGGAGACAGAGGGGGAGGTTGTAACAGAATGGAATTAGACATGAAGGAGACAGAGGGGGAGGTTGTAACAGAATGGAATTAGAAAAAGGCTACGGGGGGGGGGGGGGGTGTAACAGAATGGGATAGATATAAATGAGACAGAATAGGGGGTTTGTGACAGAATGGGAATAGACATCAAGGAGACAGAGGGAATAGTAACACAGTGGGATTAGAGATTAAGGAGACAGAGTGAATAGTAACACAGTGGGATTAGACGTAAAGGTTGGGAGTGAATAGTAACACAGTGGGATTAGACGTAAAGGTTGGGAGTGAATAGTAACACAGTGGGATTAGACGTAAAGGTTGGGAGTGAATAGTAACACAGTGGGATTAGACATAAAGGTTGGGAGTGAATAGTAACACAGTGGGATTAGATGTAAAGGTTGGGAGTGAATAGTAACACAGTGGGATTAGATGTAAAGGTTGGGAGTGAATAGTAACACAGTGGGATTAGACATAAAGGTTGGGAGTGAATAGTAACACAGTGGGATTAGACATTAAGGAGACAGAGTGAATAGTAACACAGTGGGATTAGACGTAAAGGTTGGGAGTGAATAGTACCCCTGTGGGATTAGACGTTAAGGTTGGGAGTGAATAGTAACACAGTGGGATTAGACGTAAAGGTTGGGAGTGAATAGTAACACAGTGGGATTAGACATAAACGTTGGGAGTGCTCAACAGTAGGGGTGAGTTCATGGTAAAGTTGAGCTAGTTTGATGAAAGCATGTTGTCTCTGTGCTGTGGCTCAGACCTGAGGGAAAGTGATAAAACAACTAATTAACGACACAGAGGGAAGCAGCCCCGACGGCCAATCAAAACCGCTTTGAAACCATGCCCCCCTGAGACTATGGAAACGGGACAACAGGATTTCCATGGCGATGATGACTGTTGGGGCATTTCTGTAAACTTCACTAAACAGGGTTCTGAGGTTCCAAATGGAACACATTCTGTATGTAGTGTTTTGTTTGTCTTCTCTCACCCCTCCGGTTGTCTCCGTTGTTTTGTGGTGGAACATGTTGAAAAGGAAAAATGAAAAAGCACATGAGTTCATTTGAAGTGTGAGTGTTATCACTTGTGTTTTGACTCATTTAGACTAGAGAGAGGTAGCGGTAAGGTTAGATGACTCTAGTCTCAAGGACATACTGGCTGTTGTATCAGTTGTTGTGTGTAGAATACTCTAAACACTGGGGAGTCCAAGTTGTTTCCTGCATTACTTTTCTTCTCTACGTGAGATACCATCAGATACTTTCCCTGTCTGAGAGAGAGAGAGAGAGAGAGAGAGAGAGAGAGAGAGATACCATCAGCCCCCCCCCCTACACACACACACACAGCACAGAGAGATAGGTTTTGTTCTTTAACCATTTGTACACCGTTACAACACTGTATATATACATCATTTGACATTTATAATGAGTGTAATGTTTACTGTTCATTTTTATAGTTTATTTCACTTTTGTATATTATCTACTTCACTTGTTTTGGCAATGTAAACATATGTTTCCCATGCCAATAAAGCCCCTTGAAGTCAATTGAATTGATAGTGAGAAAGAGAGAGAGAGAAATAAAAAAATAAAAAATAAAATAAAAATACTTGAATCAGTTATAGAACCCATTGTCCTTTATGGTTGTGAGGTCTGGGGTCCACTCACCAACCAAGAACAAAATGGGACAAACACCAAGTTGAGACTCTGCATGCAGAATTCTGCAAAAATATCCTCAGTGCACAACGAAAAACACCAAATAATGCATGCAGAGCCCTTTGAATTGAGTGAGAGAGAGAGGATCTACCAGCTAATCCACTCATATCTGGACCAGTAAATGATGACAGGAAGAGAGAGAGGTAGGGGTGGAAGGAGAGGGAGAGGATGGCTGAGAGAGAGAGGAAATCTACCAACTAATCCACTCATATCTGGACCAGTAAATGATGACAGGAAGAGAGAGAGGTAGGGGTGGAAGGAGAGGGAGAGGGTGGCTGAGAGAGAGAGGAAATCTACCAACTAATCCACTCATATCTGGACCAGTGAATGATGACAGGAAGAGAGAGAGGTAGGGGTGGAAGGAGAGAGAGAGGGTGGCTGAGAGAGAGACCTGGGCCCTGATAGTAAATCTCAGTAAGACCAAAATAATGGTGTTCCAAAAAAGGTCCAGTCACCAGGACCACAAATACAAATTCCATCTGGACACCGTTATCCTAGAGCACAAAAAACTATACCTACCTCGGCCTAAACATCATCACCACAGGTAACTTCCACAAAGCTGTGAACGATCTGAGAGACAAGACAAGAAGGGTCTTCTATGCCATCAAAAGGAACATAAAATTCAACATACCAATTAGGATCTGGCTAAAAATACTTGAATCAGTTATAGAACCCATTGTCCTTTATGGTTGTGAGGTCTGGGGTCAGCTCACCAACCAAGAATTCACAAAATGGGACAAACACCAAATTGAGACTCTGCATGCAGAATTCTGCAAAAATCTCCTCAGCGTACAATGTAAAACACCAAACAATGCATGCAGAGCAGAATTAGGCCGATACCCGCTAATTATCAAAATCCAGAAAAGAGCTGTTAAATTCTACATCCACCTAAAAGGAAGCGATTCCCAACCTTCCATAACAAAGCCATCACCTACAGAGAGATTAACCTGGAGAAGAGTCCTCTAATCAAGTTGGTCCTGGGGCTCTGTTCACAAGCACAAACACACCCCACAGAGCCCCAGGACAGCAACACGATTATACACAACCAAATAATGAGAAAACAGAAAGATAATTACTTGACACATTTGAAATAATTAACAAAAAAACAGAGAAAACTAGAATGCTATTTGGCTCTAAACAGAGAGTACACAGTGGCAGAATACCTGACCACTGTGACTGACCCAAAATTAAGGAAAGCTTTGACTATGTACAGACTCAGTGAGCATAGCCTTGCTATTGAGAAAAGCTGCCGTAGGCAGACCTGGCTCTGAAGAGAAGACAGGCTATGTGCACACTGCCCACAAAATGAGGTGGAAACTGAGCTACACTTCCTGACCTCCTGCCAAATGTATGACCATATTAGAGACACATATTTCCCTCAGAATACACAGACCCACAAAGAATTTGAAAACAAATCAAACATTGATAAACTCCTATATCTGTTGGGCGAAATTACCACAGTGTGCAATCACAGCAGCAAGATGTGTGGCCTGTTGCCATGAGAAAAGGGCAACCAGTGGAACACAAACAACATTGTAAATACAACCCATATTTATGTTTATTTATTTGCACATAATAGGACATTTGAAATGTCTTTACTGTTTTGGAACTTCTGTGAGTGAAATGTTTAATGTACATTTGTATTGTTTATTTCACTTTTGTTTATTATCTACTTCACTTGCTTTGGCAATGTAAACATATTGAAATTGAATTGAGAGAGAAGGGGGCTGTGAGAGAGAGAGAGAGAGAGGGGCTGAGAGAGAGAGAGAGGGGGGAACTGAGAGAGAGAGAGAGAGAGAGAGAGAGAGAGAGAGAGAGAGAGAGAGAGAGAGGGCAGAGAGAGAGAGAGAGAGAGAGAGAGAGAGAGAAAGGGGACTGAGAGAGAGGGGGCTGAGAGAGAGAGAGCAAGAGGGGGGCTGAGAGAGAGAGAGAGAGAGAGAGAGAGAGAGGGACTGAGAGAATGTGAAAGAGGATACAGATGGACAGTTACAGAATGGACAGATACAGATGGACAGTTACGGATGGACAGTTACAGATGGACAGTTACGGATGGACATTTACGGATGGGTAGTTACAGATGCATAGTTATAGAATGGAAAATTACAGAATAGACAGTTACAGAATAGACAGTTACAGATGGACAGTTACAGATGGACAGTTACGGATGGACAGTTACAGATGGATAGTTACAGAATGGAAAATTACAGAATAGACAGTTACAGAATAGACAGTTACAGAATAGACAGTTACAGATTGACAGTTACAGATGGACACGTAGAGAGAAGAGAGGGGTAATGAAAGAAAAAAGTTGAAAGGGATCGATGTGGGCCATGGCCAAAAGGGAGATTATGTGATTTTCATCCAAGCAGTGAGTGAGAGGGCTGGGGGTGTGTGTGTGTGTGTGTGTGTGTGTGTGTGTGTGTGTGTGGTGTGTGTGTGTGTGTGTGTGTGTGTGTGTGTGTAGATGAGAGAGGGTTTGCAGGATTGATCCTGTCTGATTGATAGGTGATGTCACGCCACTCTTCGATCTGCTCACTTTCAATTATTAATCTCTTCATCCCTCCTTCACTCTCTCCAATTACACAGATCAAACTATTTTCTGCTGCTGCACACACACACACACACACACACACACACACACACACACACACACACACACACACACACACACACACACACACACACACACACACACAGACCCCCCCCCACCACACACACACACACACACACCACACACACACACACACACACACACCCACACACCACACACACACACACACACAGACCCCCCCCACACACACGCACGCACACACACACACACACACACACACACACACACACACACACACATTCATGAAAGCCGTGTGTACAGTACTGTATATCTCTGACTCCCAATTAGAGATCAATTTACTGTATCATACATGTTCAACACGACCTAGTTAGAGATCCATTTGAGTCTAGTTGGTAATAAACCAGTCGCTGTGTTAGAGCAGAGACCGAATGGCTCCCTGGCTAGCAGCCTTCCAAACTCATTAGACCTATTCTGTGATCCCACTGCATGTTAACACATAGGAGAATTAATACAGGAACTAATGAGGGATGCTACTGTTATAGTATTAAAAACTTCTCTCAGAGAGAGAGAGAGAGAGAGAGAGAGAGAGAGAGAGAGAGAGAGAGAGAGAGAGAGAGACTTCCACCCTGCTGCCATACAGTGGGTAAACACAAGTATTTCCCGTGACTGTGCCTCAAACCCAAATGTTTACCTGGCCCACCACTCCACCCTAGAAATGAACAGCCTTTACGACCAGGTCCACCTATACAAGGCAGCAGTTCCACCTTCGCCAGGACCCTAAAGGACATTGCCCTCAACCCCAACACCTCCCACAGGAGCAACATACCAACGGAGACCTCGCCCAAACCAGCAAGACACTCTCCCAGACCCCCACACCCATCGGACCGACACATAGAGGACCCACGCCGAGAGGACCTACATCCACACCCCCACCCCAACCAATCAATACCCCCACAAACCTACCATGCCCACACCCAATCTAGGCCCCCTCAGACCCATACCCCTCCTGCCCTCCCCATGCCCCCCACTCTCGCAAAGAGGGCCTCAACAAAGAAAGTCACAGATACGCCCAGGCCGTGACCAGGCAAACAGGCCCAACCCCCACTTTTCCAAAGGAAAATGTACAGTGCCTTCGGAAAGTATTCAGACCCCTTGACTTTTTACACATTTTATTACGTTACAGCCTTATTCTAAATGAATTAAAAGAAAAACACAAAATCCTCAGCAATCTACACACAATACCCCATAATTACAAAGCGAAAACAGGTTTTTAATTGTTTTGGTACATTTATTAAAAATGAAAACAGAAATACCTTGTTTACATAAGTATTCAGACCCTTTGATATGAGACTTGAAATTGAGCTCAGGTGCATCCTATTTCCATTGATTATCCTTGAGATGTTTCTACAACTTGATTAGAATCCACCTGTGGTAAATTCAATTGATTGGACATGATTTGGAAAGGCACACACCTGTTTAAATAAGGTCCCACAGTTGACAGTGCATGTCAGAGCAAAAACCAAGCATGAGGTCGAAGGAATTGTTCGTAGAGCTCCGAGACCGGATTTTGTGGAGGCATAGATCTGTGGAAGGGTACCAAAACATTTCTGTAGCATTGAAGATCCCTAATAACACAGTGAAAGAAGTTTGGTACCGCCAAGACTCTTCCTAGAGCTGGCCGCCTGGCCAAACTGAGCAATCTGGGGTAAAGGGCCTTGGTCAGGGAGGTGACCAATGGTCACTCTGACAGAGCTCCAGAGTTCCTCTGTGGAGACGGGAGAACCTTCCAGAAGGACAACCATCTCTGCAGCACTCCACCAATCAGGCCTTTATGGTAGGGTGGCCAGACGGAAGCCACTCCTCAGTAAAAGGCACATGACTGCCCGAATCCACTCCATTAAATTAATCAAAACAGAACAATTTTACATCTGTCTAGAAATTCAAAAGGACATTATCTCAACAGAGTAAAATGTCCTCCTGCCTGCAACCTGTATCCCCCCACTAGAATCCCCATACTTTAATAAAGACAACATCTCCATCCTCGTAGGGGAGATCAGTCATTTCCAGGCCCAGGGACATGGTGGGTCACCAGGGATGTGGTGACCTAAATGCCAGAAATGCTAACAAAAAGAGGTGGAAACTGAGCTGCACTTCCTAACCTCCTGCCAAATGTATGACCACATTAGAGACACATATTTCTCTCAGGTTACATAGACCCACAAAGAATTTGAAAACAAATCAAACATTGATAAACTCCTATATCTGTTGGGCAAAATTACCACAGTGTGCAATCACAGCAGCAAGATGTGTGGCCTGTTGCCATGAGAAAAGGGCAACCAGTGGAACACAAACAACATTGTTACAACACTGTTGTTATGACTCTTTTCTTGGTGAGGATCAAAAGGACCCATCAGCTAGGCAAATGTTTGAGGATAGCCAGAACCCTCCCCCTCTCTCTCACAGGAGAGGAGGGGGGGTGGCCGGTTTTATGACTTAAAGCCAGTCGAAAAACTTTTCGCTTTTGCCCTTCAGTGTTGAACAAAGGAATGTGATGTGTGTAGAGAGGGACTTTCACAAAACTACAACATTCAAAAGTGGATAATGAAACACTATTTCTAAAATAAAGAATGTCGGAAATGGTTTGTGGGGCTTCAAACAATAATCATCTCGTATCATTTAGCGTTTTGTGATGTCATTACGGATTGTATAACAAGATAACAGTAACGTCCGAGTTACCAGGTTTGCATCTAAATGTTGTAAAACTTAGATGATTAAATATGAAATTATTTGTGAAAGATAACAATGTGACTTTAACCCACGTGAGCACAGACATTGTGGCAACGGGATGGAACCGCCCTCCAAGGTGAGTGCTTAAAAGGACTCGCTGAAGAATGAACATATTAGACCAGAGAACGTGAGGACGCAGTCCACACGTTGAAATGGTTGTAATTTAAATACCGACCAGACATCGTGGAGCGGTGGCTACACGGCTGACAAATGGTTTAAAACTACAAGACCAGAAAATCGTAAGACCCTCTGAAACTCTCGACGAGTGAAGAAGGCCAAGACTATACCAAACGTTCTCAGTCTGCACCTGGGTTATGTAAAGTAGTCTAGAACAATTGACCCAGAAGGGAAAGAAGATCAGTTCCCCATCACCACCATGTGATACACCTCTGATGGATCCATTCTAACACTCCAGAACAAAATAAAACTACAACTACATCTCTAAAGGACATTTTGTCCAGAAGACTTCTGTCGAACTACTCCCCATAGACGGACTGGGCGATTTCAACAGAGAGATGACAAAGACATACAAGCGTGAAAATATATACATTGCAATTCTTTTCGAATGAGCAGTCATGTGCAAAGTTTTCATTCCCATGAGCATTGCTTCCACATGTATGTACCAGCCCACTCTGTTTGGACCTTTCATTGCATTATGTTTGTAATAGATAATCTATACTATGTGTGTGTTTATGTAATTCTGCGTGATTATTTAGTTAGTAAATAAAAAATTAAGCTGATAAATAAAGAATTAATTTGTGTATCGCTGATTCATCATTTAGGCTAGGGTTCGTGCAGATTTACGAGGTCAACAATGTTCAGAATGAGACCAATATGAGGAAATTATTGATTGATGACTGGTATGATAGATATATTCTGATATATTCTTGAGTTAATTTGGGAAATGGTAACTCATTAAACAACATTTTCCCATGGTGCCCCAGATTCCTAATGATTTAGTTGTCACATGTTTCATTTAAAATCGGGTAATAATTAAACGTTAGGTAATTATTACATGAATAGCCAGCATCCCATTAATGGTAGTCACGTCATGACACTGTACATACCCACAAATATCACATTCGAAATGTCTATATTCTTTAAAAACTTTAGCGAGTGTAATGTTCACTAGTGTTTCCCTTGTGTATTTACCTTTTGTTTATTGTCTATTCCATTTGCTTTGGCAATATAAACATGTTTACCATGCCAATAAAGCCCTTTGAATTGAATTGAGCTGAGAAAGCGAGAGAGAGAAAGAGAGAGAGAAAGACTTAGCATAATGACATGGCTAAGGCATTGTATAATTTCCCTCATCACTCCTGCTTTGAGCTGTAAAACCCATGGACTGTAAAGTTCCTCCGTGTTTCGCCTGTGTTCATTCTAACCATCATTGTCCCTGACTGCCTTTTATTGTCTGAGCCTAACGTTCTGTTCCGGAATGCTATTTAATGTTCCGCTTGCATTCTATCATTCATTCCTCCCACTCTCTCCCAAACTGTTTTTATTTTCCAAAGCCGCAGCATTCCGAAACGCTCCGCAGCGTTCCCTAATGGCTGGGTCAGACACTCCTCCTGATACTACCTGGTGTGGCTGATGAGAGCTGACTGGTACTACCTGGTGTGGCTGATGAGAGCTGACTGATACTACCTGGTGTGGCTGATGAGAGCTGACTGATACTACCTGGTGTGGCTGATGAGAGCTGACTGATACTACCTGGTGTGGCTGATGAGAGCTGACTGATACCACCTGGTGTGGCTGATGAGAGCTGACTGATACCACCTGGTGTGGCTGATGAGAGCTGACTGATACTACCTGGTGTGGCTGATGAGAGCTGACTGATACTACCTGGTGTGGCTGATGAGAGCTGACTGGTACTACCTGGTGTGGCTGATGAGAGCTGACTGATACCACCTGGTGTGGCTGATGAGAGCTGACTGATACCACCTGGTGTGGCTGATGAGAGCTGACTGATACCACCTGGTGTGGCTGATGAGAGCTGACTGATACTACCTGGTGTGGCTGATGAGAGCTGACTGATACTACCTGGTGTGGCTGATGAGAGCTGACTGATACTACCTGGTGTGGCTGATGAGAGCTGACTGGTACTACCTGGTGTGGCTGATGAGAGCTGACTGATACCACCTGGTGTGGCTGATGAGAGCTGACTGATACCACCTGGTGTGGCTGATGAGAGCTGACTGATACCACCTGGTGTGGCTGATGAGAGCTGACTGATACTACCTGGTGTGGCTGATGAGAGCTGACTGATACTACCTGGTGTGGCTGATGAGAGCTGACTGATACTACCTGGTGTGGCTGATGAGAGCTGACTGATACCACCTGGTGTGGCTGATGAGAGCTGACTGATACCACCTGGTGTGGCTGATGAGAGCTGACTGATACCACCTGGTGTGGCTGATGAGAGCTGACTGATACCACCTGGTGTGGCTGATGAGAGCTGACTGATACCACCTGGTGTGGCTGATGAGAGCTGACTGATACCACCTGGTGTGGCTGATGAGAGCTGACTGATACCACCTGGTGTGGCTGATGAGAGCTGACTTATACCACCTGGTGTGGCTGATGAGAGCTGACTGATACCACCTGGTGTGGCTGATGAGAGCTGACTGGTACTACCTGGTGTGGCTGATGAGAGCTGACTGATACCACCTGGTGTGGCTGATGAGAGCTGACTGATACCACCTGGTGTGGCTGATGAGAGCTGACTGATACCACCTGGTGTGGCTGATGAGAGCTGACTGGTACTACCTGGTGTGGCTGATGAGAGCTGACTGATACCACCTGGTGTGGCTGATGAGAGCTGACTGATACCACCTGGTGTGGCTGATGAGAGCTGACTGATACCACCTGGTGTGGCTGATGAGAGCTGACTGATACCACCTGGTGTAGCTGATGAGAGCTGACTGATACCACCTGGTGTGGCTGATGAGAGCTGACTGATACCACCTGGTGTGGCTGATGAGAGCTGACTGGTACTACCTGGTGTGGCTGATGAGAGCTGACTGATACCACCTGGTGTGGCTGATGAGAGCTGACTGATACCACCTGGTGTGGCTGATGAGAGCTGACTGGTACTACCTGGTGTGGCTGATGAGAGCTGACTGATACCACCTGGTGTGGCTGATGAGAGCTGACTGATACCACCTGGTGTGGCTGATGAGAGCTGACTGATACCACCTGGTGTGGCTGATGAGAGCTGACTGATACCACCTGGTGTGGCTGATGAGAGCTGACTGGTACTACCTGGTGTGGCTGATGAGAGCTGACATGATGCATATGTCTCACAGTACAGTCAGGACAAACAGTGTCCACACACACACAAAAACACGCAAACGCACACACATGTACACACATGCAGGTGCACGTGCATGCACGCACGCAGATAATCCACAATACTGATTGAATCAGGAAGAAATTCAGTGGGAAGATGTCCAGGACACACATTGATAGCAGGGAGAATGTGTGTGTGATTTACGTGGCGTTGCTGCTACATATCGACAGGATGTGTGTGTGATTTACGTGGCGTTGCTGCTACATATCGACAGGATGTGTGTGTGATTTACGTGGCGTTGCTGCTACATATCGACAGGATGTGTGTGTGATTTACGTGGCGTTGCTGCTACATATCGACAGGATGTGTGTGTGATTTACGTGGCGTTGCTGCTACATATCGACAGGATGTGTGTGTGATTTACGTGGCGTTGCTGCTACATATCGACAGGATGTGTGTGTGATTTACGTGGCGTTGCTGCTACATATCGACAGGATGTGTGTGTGAATTACGTGGCGTTGCTGCTACATATCGACAGGATGTGTGTGTGATTTACGTGGCGTTGCTGCTACATATCGACAGGATGTGTGTGTGATTTACGTGGCGTTGCTGCTACATATCAACAGGATGTGTGTGTGATTTACGTGGCGTTGCTGCTACATATCGACAGGATGTGTGTGTGATATACGTGGCGTTGCTGCTACATATCAACAGGATGTGTGTGTGATTTACGTGGCGTTGCTGCTCTGACTGGACATCACACTGCCTGTATATTACTAATGCTAGCACTATGTTAATGGAGACCAACACACACACACACACACACACACACACACACACACACACACACACACACACACACACCACACACACACACACACACACACACACACACACACACACACATGGTCTCTGCCCTGAGTGGACACTCAGCTCCATCATAATGAAGGAGAGAGGTTTTAGTGGGGACTCAATGAGGCAGCAACACCACTCAATGAGTTAGAGAATAGGCCACAGACCACAGACAACCAGTTAACATAATCAGCAAACAGGGTCTGGGTTTTTTGATAATCAACAAAGACAAATCACAGAGAGAATCAACTCCTCTAACCAGAGATAATCAACTCCTCTAACCAGAGATAATCAACACCTCTAACTAGGGAGAATCAACTCCTCTAACCAGAGATAATCAACTCCTCTAACCAGAGATAATCAACACCTCTAACCAGAGAGAATCAACTCCTCTAACCAGAGAGAATCAACTCCTCTAACCAGAGAGAATCAACTCCTCTAACCAGAGAGAATCAACTCCTCTAACCAGAGATAATCAACACCTCTAACTAGGGAGAATCAACTCCTCTAACCAGAGATAATCAACACCTCTAACTAGGGAGAATCAACTCCTCTAACCAGAGAGAATCAACTCCTCTAACCAGAGAGAATCAACTCCTCTAACCAGAGAGAATCAACTCCTCTAACCAGAGAGAATCAACTCCTCTAACCAGAGATAATCAACTCCTCTAACCAGAGAGAATCAACTCCTCTAACCAGAGATAATCAACACCTCTAACTAGGGAGAATCAACTCCTCTAACCAGAGAGAATCAACTCCTCTAACCAGAGAGAATCAACTCCTCTAACCAGAGATAATCAACTCCTCTAACCAGAGAGAATCAACTCCTCTAACCAGAGAGAATCAACTCCTCTAACCAGAGAGAATCAACTCCTCTAACCAGAGAGAATCAACTCCTCTAACCAGAGATAATCAACTCCTCTAACCAGAGAGAATCAACTCCTCTAACCAGAGATAATCAACACCTCTAACCAGAGAGAATCAACTCCTCTAACCAGAGATAATCAACTCCTCTAACCAGAGATAATCAACTCCTCTAACTAGGGAGAATCAACTCCTCTAACCAGAGAGAATCAACTCCTCTAACCAGAGAGAATCAACTCCTCTAACCAGAGAGAATCAACACCTCTAACCAGAGATAATCAACTCCTCTAACCAGAGAGAATCAACTCCTCTAACCAGAGAGAATCAACACCTCTAACCAGAGAGAATCAACTCCTCTAACCAGAGATAATCAACACCTCTAACCAGAGAGAATCAACTCCTCTAACCAGAGAGAATCAACTCCTCTAACCAGAGAGAATCAACTCCTCTAACCAGAGAGAATCAACTCCTCTAACCAGAGAGAATCAACTCCTCTAACCAGGGATAATCAACTCCTCTAACTAGGGAGAATCAACTCCTCTAACCAGAGAGAATCAACTCCTCTAACCAGAGATAATCAACACCTCTAACCAGAGAGAATCAACTCCTCTAACCAGAGATAATCAACTCCTCTAACCAGAGATAATCAACTCCTCTAACTAGGGAGAATCAACTCCTCTAACCAGAGAGAATCAACTCCTCTAACCAGAGAGAATCAACTCCTCTAACCAGAGAGAATCAACACCTCTAACCAGAGATAATCAACTCCTCTAACCAGAGAGAATCAACTCCTCTAACCAGAGAGAATCAACACCTCTAACCAGAGAGAATCAACTCCTCTAACCAGAGATAATCAACACCTCTAACCAGAGAGAATCAACTCCTCTAACCAGAGAGAATCAACTCCTCTAACCAGAGAGAATCAACTCCTCTAACCAGAGAGAATCAACTCCTCTAACCAGAGAGAATCAACTCCTCTAACCAGAGATAATCAACACCTCTAACTAGGGAGAATCAACACCTCTAACCAGAGAGAATCAACTCCTCTAACCAGAGAGAATCAACTCCTCTAACCAGAGATAATCAACTCCTCTAACTAGGGAGAATCAACTCCTCTAACCAGAGAGAATCAACTCCTCTAACCAGAGAGAATCAACTCCTCTAACCAGAGATAATCAACACCTCTAACCAGAGAGAATCAACTCCTCTAACCAGAGATAATCAACTCCTCTAACCAGAGATAATCAACTCCTCTAACTAGGGAGAATCAACTCCTCTAACCAGAGAGAATCAACTCCTCTAACCAGAGAGAATCAACTCCTCTAACCAGAGAGAATCAACACCTCTAACCAGAGATAATCAACTCCTCTAACCAGAGAGAATCAACTCCTCTAACCAGAGAGAATCAACACCTCTAACCAGAGAGAATCAACTCCTCTAACCAGAGATAATCAACACCTCTAACCAGAGAGAATCAACTCCTCTAACCAGAGAGAATCAACTCCTCTAACCAGAGAGAATCAACTCCTCTAACCAGAGAGAATCAACTCCTCTAACCAGAGAGAATCAACTCCTCTAACCAGAGATAATCAACACCTCTAACTAGGGAGAATCAACACCTCTAACCAGAGAGAATCAACTCCTCTAACCAGAGAGAATCAACTCCTCTAACCAGAGATAATCAACTCCTCTAACTAGGGAGAATCAACACCAGTACCAAAAAGTAGAAAGAAAAATACGCATTAAAATTAATCTAAACTGAACATTTTCTGTAAATCAAACATAATTTCTTGAAGTAGCCTTCAAAAGGAATATTTAACCACTCACAGTATACGCAGGATCCCTGAAATCGGGTCTATACCATAGAGTTACATCTGTCCTCCTTTAATAACAAGGACACATCACAACCAATGCAGCAATAATTTAACATATTTACTCCTAGCCCCAGTGAAATCATGGTAACCTCAGCAAATAGAAACAGCACTGGACCCTGAGGGACATTACAACTGGCCTCTCCACTTCCAGGCTGGAGTCAAATGTGCTAAAATCAAAGGAGCCAATTAGCGTGTAGTACAGTTGATCTGATGGGTGTGTGATTAATATTTGATGCTCCGCGTCACACCAGGGTCCTAACGTCAGACGAGGCCATCAGCTGGGACTGGTTAGTCTCTACATGAGGAACCATGCTGGGACTGGTTAGTCTCTACATGAGGAACCATGCTGGGACTGGTTAGTCTCTACATGAGGAACCATGCTGGGACTGGTTAGTCTCTACATGAGGAACCATGCTGGGACTGGTTAGTCTCTACATGAGGAACCATGCTGGGACTGGTTAGTCTCTACATGAGGAACCATGCTGGGACTGGTTAGTCTCTACATAAGGAACCATGCTGGGACTGGTTAGTCTCTACATGAGGAACCATGCTGGGACTGGTTAGTCTCTACATGAGGAACCATGCTGGGACTGGTTAGTCTCTACATGAGGAACCATGCTGGGACTGGTTAGTCTCTACATGAGGAACCATGCTGGGACTGGTTAGTCTCTACATGAGGAACCATGCTGGGACTGGTTAGTCTCTACATGAGGAACCATGCTGGGACTGGTTAGTCTCTACATGAGGAACCATGCTGGGACTGGTTAGTCTCTACATGAGGAACCATGCTGGGACTGGTTAGTCTCTACATGAGGAACCATGCTGGGACTGGTTAGTCTCTACATGAGGAACCATGCTGGGACTGGTTAGTCTCTACATAAGGAACCATGCTGGGACTGGTTAGTCTCTACATGAGGAACCATGCTGGGACTGGT
Source organism: Salmo salar (assembly GCF_965601325.2). Lineage (NCBI taxonomy): Eukaryota > Metazoa > Chordata > Actinopteri > Salmoniformes > Salmonidae > Salmo > Salmo salar. The sequence goes on along the minus strand of NC_138299.1, from coordinate 154,899,406 downwards.
TAGTCTCTACATGAGGAACCATGCTGGGACTGGTTAGTCTCTACATGAGGAACCATGCTGGGACTGGTTAGTCTCTACATGAGGAACCATGCTGGGACTGGTTAGTCTCTACATAAGGAACCATGCTGGGACTGGTTAGTCTCTACATGAGGAACCATGCTGGGACTGGTTAGTCTCTACATGAGGAACCATGCTGGGACTGGTTAGTCTCTACATGAGGAACCATGCTGGGACTGGTTAGTCTCTACATAAGGAACCATGCTGGGACTGGTTAGTCTCTACATGAGGAACCATGCTGGGACTGGTTAGTCTCTACATGAGGAACCATGCTGGGACTGGTTAGTCTCTACATGAGGAACCATGCTGGGACTGGTTAGTCTCTACATGAGGAACCATGCTGGGACTGGTTAGTCTCTACATGAGGAACCATGCTGGGACTGGTTAGTCTCTACATGAGGAACCATGCTGGGACTGGTTAGTCTCTACATGAGGAACCATGCTGGGACTGGTTAGTCTCTACATAAGGAACCATGCTGGGACTGGTTAGTCTCTACATGAGGAACCATGCTGGGACTGGTTAGTCTCTACATGAGGAACCATGCTGGGACTGGTTAGTCTCTACATAAGGAACCATGCTGGGACTGGTTAGTCTCTACATGAGGAACCATGCTGGGACTGGTTAGTCTCTACATGAGGAACCATGCTGGGACTGGTTAGTCTCTACATGAGGAACCATGCTGGGACTGGTTAGTCTCTACATGAGGAACCATGCTGGGACTGGTTAGTCTCTACATGAGGAACCATGCTGGGACTGGTTAGTCTCTACATGAGGAACCATGCTGGGACTGGTTAGTCTCTACATGAGGAACCATGCTGGGACTGGTTAGTCTCTACATGAGGAACCATGGTGGGACTGGTTAGTCTCTACATGAGGAACCATGCTGGGACTGGTTAGTCTCTACATGAGGAACCATGCTGGGACTGGTTAGTCTCTACATGAGGAACCATGCTGGGACTGGTTAGTCTCTACATGAGGAACCATGCTGGGACTGGTTAGTCTCTACATGAGGAACCATGCTGGGACTGGTTAGTCTCTACATGAGGAACCATGCTGGGACTGGTTAGTCTCTACATGAGGAACCATGCTGGGACTGGTTAGTCTCTACATGAGGAACCATGCTGGGACTGGTTAGTCTCTACATGAGGAACCATGCTGGGACTGGTTAGTCTCTACATGAGGAACCATGCTGGGACTGGTTAGTCTCTACATGAGGAACCATGCTGGGACTGGTTAGTCTCTACATGAGGAACCATGCTGGGACTGGTTAGTCTCTACATGAGGAACCATGCTGGGACTGGTTAGTCTCTACATGAGGAACCATGCTGGGACTGGTTAGTCTCTACATGAGGAACCATGCTGGGACTGGTTAGTCTCTACATGAGGAACCATGCTGGGACTGGTTAGTCTCTACATGAGGAACCATGCTGGGACTGGTTAGTCTCTACATGAGGAACCATGCTGGGACTGGTTAGTCTCTACATGAGGAACCATGCTGGGACTGGTTAGTCTCTACATGAGGAACCATGCTGGGACTGGTTAGTCTCTACATGAGGAACCATGCTGGGACTGGTTAGTCTCTACATGAGGAACCATGCTGGGACTGGTTAGTCTCTACATGAGGAACCATGCTGGGACTGGTTAGTCTCTACATAAGGAACCCTGTCACTGATGATCAAATGTATACTGGCTAGCATCCTTTTTTTAAATATCTCTCTCTCTCTGTCTCTCTGTCTCTCTGTCTGTCTGTCTGTCTGTCTGTCTGTCTGTCTGTCTGTCTGTCTGTCTGTCTGTCTGTCTGTCTGTCTGTCTGTCTGTCTGTCTGTCTGTCTGTCTGTCTGTCTGTCTGTCTCTGTGTCTCTGTGTCTCTGTGTGTGTGTGAATCTAGGACAATCCTCCGGCTACATCCACTATCAGATATTCAGCAGTAAGTGTTGAAGGGAGCTCCAAGCACAGCAAGGAGAGAGAGAGAGAGATAGAGAGAGAGATGGCTGACTAATTTAGGGGCTTGATTATCATGTGGATAATGCAGTGGTGCAATGTGGCAAAGCCTCACTTTCAACACCAGTTGATCACGTCACGATTTAGCCCTCCTAGCAACCATCATGACTGTAGATGGATTGTTGTATTTCACAGGCTATGGGTCTTCAGGATACACATTGCAAAGGTGCACTAAAGATCATATGTAGTGACACAAGAAAGAACAATACAAGCTTTGATTGTACACACACACGCCTATACACTGACGAGGGGACCCCACTGTGGGTGTGTGTGTGTGTGTGTGTGTGTGTGTGTGTGTGTGTGTGTGTGTGTGTGTGTGTGTGTGTGTGTGTGTGTGTGTGTGTGTGTGTGTGTGTCTGTGTGTGTGTCTGTGTGTGTGTGTGTGTGTGTGTCTGTGTGTGTGTGTGTGTGTGTGTGTGTCAGGGTAGATCCGTAGACCCCGACAGAGGGAAGGAGAGGAGCCTGGGAAGCTTCCCTTTCCTCCTTTTGTACCTAACAAAACGTAGGCCTCAAGCTGTGCATCACCCTTCATCAGGGTTTGTAGAAGAGAGGGAGGGGTAGAGAGAGAGGGAAAGAGAGAGATAGGGAGAGAGATAATTGCAGTACAACTTGGGCCTCAAGCTGTGTAACACCCTCCAGATCGATTCAAATGTGTCCCTTCCTCCTTCGATAGAAATTATAGCCAGAAAGACATCACATCTCAACCGTAGCCCCAGCAAGCAGCAACAGAGCGATGAGCATCCCCCCAGACCTGCGACTCCCCCCAGACCTGTGACTCCCCCCAGACATACAATACTCCCCCCAGACCTGTGTGACTCCCCCAGACCTGTGTGACTCCCCCAGACCTACAAGACTCCCCCCAGACATACAATACTCCCCCCAGACCTGTGAGACTCCCCCCCCAGACCTGCAAGACTCCCCCCAGACCTGCGTGACTCCCCCCAGACCTGTGAGACTCCCCCCCCAGACCTGTGAGACTCCCCCCCAGACCTGCAAGACTCCCCCCCAGACCTGAGAGACTCCACCCAGACCTATGAAACTCCCCCCAGACCTGCAAGACTCCCCCAGATCTGCGAGACTCCCTCCCAGACCCATGAGACTCCCCCCAGACCTGCGTGACTCCCCCCAGACCTGCGTGACTCCCCCCAGACCTGCGTGACTCCCCCCAGACCTACAAGACTCTCCCCAGACCTGCGTGACTCCCCCCAGACCTACAAGACTCCCCCCAGACCTGCGAGACTCCCCCCAGACCTACAAGACTCCCCCCAGACCTGCAAGACTCCCCCCAGACCTACAAGACTCCCCGCAGACCTGCGTGACTCCCTCCAGACCTAAAAGCCTCCCCCAGACCTGCGTGACTCCCCCCAGACCTGTGTAACTCCCTCCCAGACACACTGTACATAGCCAATAATATAACATTTTAAATGTCTCTATTCTTTTTAAACTCTTGTAAGGTCTAATGTTTACTGTTAATTCCTTATTGTTTATTTCATTTATGAATATTGTTTATTTCACTTGCTTTGCCAATATAAACATATGTTTCCCATGTTTGTTTCCCATGCCAATAAAGCCCCTTGAATTGAATTGAGAGAGAGAGAGAATTAGACGTACAACATAGGCCTTAAACTCCTTCATCACGGTGTGTAGGAGAGAGAGAGAGAGAGAGAGAGAGGGAGAGAGAGAGAGAGAGAGAGAGAGAGAGAGAGAGAGAGAGAGAGAGAGAGGAGAGAGAGAGAGAGAGAGAGAGAGAGAGAGAGAGAGAGAGAGAGAGAGAGAGAGATAAAGAGAGAGAGAGAGAGAGAGAGAGATAAAGAGAGAGAGAGAGAGAGAGAGAGAGAGAGAGAGAGAGAGAGAGAGGGAGGGAGGGAGAGAGAGAGAGAGAGAGCGCGAGAGAGAGAGCGAGAGAGAGAGAGAGAGAGATTACTGATAAAGAGCAGTGAGGTACTGTAAGGGCATGAGAGAGAGAGAGAGAGAGAGAGAGAGAGAGAGAGAGAGAGAGAGAGAGAGAGAGAGAGAGAGAGAGAGAGAGAGAGAGAGAGAGAGAGAGAGAGAGAGAGAGTACTGATAAAGAGCAGTGAGGTACTGTAAGGGCATGACTATGGTTATGAATATGAGGAGCGCATCAAACACACTGTAATAACTGGCCCTAATTAAAACCAGTGGGAATAGGGAAGTTATTAGCTACCATAAGCAACTTTGTAGAGTGTTTCTGTGTCTTTGAGTGTGGGTGTCTGTGTGTGTGTGCATGCTACAGAATGCTAAGAGCACTACATTTCCCACAAAACCCCATACTGTTATTAATATGTAAGGTTGAGAGAGAGATGCCGTCCTTTGTCCTATCTCTTCTAAAACCACTCATGAATGCATTATTATAAATCTGTTATAACCAATGGCTTCTCTCCTCTCCACTCCCACCAAACTGCAAAGAGAAACACAACAGCCATATTTCACCCCCCCCAAAAAATGATTTTACTAAAGGCAGTTCAATTCAGTTCAATAAAGAGCCAGGTCTTTTGCTTTAGTGACTTACACTCCTATTATCTTATTTCCCTCCATTTGTCCCGTCAACAGACTGGGTGTTACTGAGGCTGAGGAGTCTGTTGAGAATTCTCCCATTCACAGCTGTTAAAGGAGAAGTTCACCTCTGTCTACCATTCTCCCATTCACAGCTGTTAAAGAAGAAGTTCACCTCTGTCTAGTATTCTCCCATTCACAGCTGTTAAAGGAGAAGTTCACCCAAAACACTTTTGGGCCCTTTATAACACTTGTACGGACAGTGACTGGTGGTGCCAACCTCTACCAACAGGATCTTCCCAGTACGGACAGTACACGTTACAGCCTTATTCTAAAATTGATTAAATACTTTTTTCCCCTCATCAATCTACACTAAATACCCTATAATGACAAAACCAAAACAGGTTTTTAGAAATGCTAGCAAATGTATTAAAAATAAAAAACAGAAATACCTTATTTACCTAAGTATTCAGACCTTTTGATATGAGACTCAAAATTGAGTTTCCATTGTGTCACGGCTCCTCCTCTGCAGTGCAGGGGTGGTTCCCCCTGCAGGCAGAGGAGGGTCGTTAGTGATTGCAGCTGGTGTGATTGGAGCCACCTGGGCTCAGGGTATTTAACCAACTGCTCCACTAACCTCTGGCTGGTCTGTCTGGTCTGGCTGGTCTGTCTCCTCGCTGAGCTTCTGGCTCGCTGGGCTTGCTCTCTTTCTCCCTGCTCCTCCAGGTATGATCCGGTTTTGTTTGTTCCTTTGTAGCTGTATTTAGTTTCCACTCAGTCATGTTTACACATACATATTCACGCATCCATGCACCTTACATACACCTTACGTTATGACATTTCCACACCTCATTCCTTTTTCTTTGTTTCTAGTTAATAGTTTTGTTTTATAATAAAGAACGTTTTGAATTGGCCTATACCAGTTGTCGATGTTCTCTCATTTTTTGCCACAGGCTATGAGCCGGTATGTGACAATTGATCATCCTTGAGATGTTTCTACAACTTGATTGGAGTCCACCTGTGGTAAATTCCATTGATGGACATGATTTGTAAAGGCACACATCTGTCTCTATAAGGTCCCACAGTTGACAGTGCATGTCAGAGCAAAATCCAAGAATTGTCCGTAGAGCTCTGAGACAGGACTGTGTCTAGGCAGGGTAATAAAAAATGTCTGCAGCATTGAAGGTCCCCAAAAACACAGTGGCCTCCATCATTTTTAAATGGAAGAAGTTTGGAACCACCAAGACTCTTCCTAGAGCTGGCCGCCTGGCCAAACTGAGCAATTGGGGGAGAAGGGCCTTGGTCAGGGAGGTGACAAAGAACCCGATGGTCACTCTGACAGAGCTCCAGAGTTTCTTTGTGGAAATGGGAGAACCTTCCAGAAAGACAACCATCTCTGCAGCATTCCACCAATCAGGCCTTTATGGTAGAGTGGCCAGACGGAAGCCACTCCTCAGTAAAAGGCACATGACAGCACACTTGATGTTTGGTCTGATGAAACCAAAATTGAACTCTTTGGCCTGAATGTCAAGCGTCACGTCTGGAGGAAACCTGGCACCATCCTTACAGTGAAGCATGGTGGTGGCAGCATCTGGGAGACTAATCAGGATCGAGGGAAAAATGAACCGAGCAAAGTACAGAGAGATCCTTGATGAAAACCTGATCCAGAGCTCTCAGCACCTCAGACTGGGACGAAGGTTCGCCTTCCAACAGGACAACGACCCTAAGCACACAGCCAAGATAATGCAGGAGTGGCTTCGGGACAAGTCCTTGAGTAGCCCAGTCAGAGCCCAGACTTGAACCTGATCGAACATCGCTGGAGAGACCTGAAAATAGCTGTGCAGCGATGCTCCTCATCCAACCTAACAGAGCTTGAGAGGATCTACAGAGAAGAATGGGAGAAACTCTCCACATACAGGTGTGCCACGTTTGTAGTGTCATACCCAAGAAGACTCAAGGGTGTAATCATTGCTAAAAGTGCTTCAACAAAGTACTGAGTTTACTTATGTATATGTTATATGTCCATTTCTCAAAAAAACTGTTTTTGCTTTGTCATTATGGGGTATTGTGTGTAGATTGATGAGAAAAAAACAAACAATTGAATCAATTTCTGAATAAGTCTGTAACCTAACAAAATGTAGAAAAAGTCAAGGGGTCTGAATACTTTCCGAATGCAGAGTATATAACATTGCCACGTATTTATGTTCCGTCTCCGTTGACAATACAGACTGCTCTCTTATAGGATCACAATGGAGTGGATACTGAGGGGAGAACATCTAGGTCGAGGACAACAAAGGCTACTCACAATGAAGTGATGTGTACTCCCAGCATCTTTGGTAGAAATTACATCCAACTACCCTGACCCCAGCTTTGTGGAGGCTCATAGCATCTTATACATCCAACTACCCTGACCCCAGCTTTGTGGAAGCTCATAGCATCTTATACATCAAACTACCCTGACCCCAGCTTTGTGGAGGTTAATATCATCTTATACATCCAACTACCCTGACCCCAGCTTTGAGGAGGTTAATAGCATCTTATTAAACATCCAGCTACCCTGAACCCAGCTTTGAGGAGGCTCATAGCATCTTATACATCCAACTACCCTGACCCCAGCTTTGTGGAGGTTAACCTCTATGGGCTAGGTGGGACGCTTGCGTAACAGCCACTGCCAGCCTGTGGCGCGATTTTCAAAACCTTAAAAATCCTATTACTTCAATTTCTCAAACATATGACTATTTTACAGCCATTTAAAGACAAGACTCTCGTTAATCTAACCACACTGTCCGATTTCAAAAAGGCTTTACAACGAAAGCAAAACATTAGATTATGTCAGCAGAGTACCAAGCCAGAAATAATCAGACACCCATTTTTCAAGCCAGCATATAATGTCACCAAAACCCAGAAGACAGCTAAATGCAGCACTCACCTTTGATGATCTTCATCAGATGACAACCCTAGGACATTATGTTATACAATACATGCATGTTTTGTTCAATCAAGTTCATATTTATATCAAAAACCAGCTTTTTACATTAGCATGTGACGTTCAGAACTAGCATACTTCCGGGGAATTCGCTAACATTTTACTAAATTACTCACGATTAAACGTTCACAAAAAGCATAACAATTATTTTAAGAATTATAGATACAGACCTCCTCTATGCACTCGATATGTCCGATTTTAAAATAGCTTTTTGGTGAAAGCACATTTTGCAATATTCTAAGTACAATGCCCAGGCATCACGGGCTCGCTATTTAGACACCCGGCAAGTTTAGCACTCACCATAATCATATTTACTATTATAAAAGTTTGATTACCTTTCGTTGTCTTCGTCAGAATGCACACCCAGGACTGCTACTTCAATAACAAATGTTGGTTTGGTCCAAAATAATCCATCGTTATATCCGAATAGCGGCGTTTTGTTCGTGCGTTCCAGACACTATCCGAAATAGTAAAGAAGTGTCGCGCGCATGGCGCAATTCGTGACAATAAAATTCTAAATATTCCATTACCGTACTTCGAAGCATGTCAACCGCTGTTTAAAATCAATTTTTACGACATTTTTCTCGTAGAAAAGCGATAATATTCCGACAGGGAATCTCCTTTTCGGCAAACAGAGGAAAAAATCCCAAAGGCGGGGGCGGTCGGGGTCACGCGCATAAGCCCAGTGTCCCTTGATCGGCCACTTGAGAAAGGCGATAATGTGTTTCAGCCTGGGGCTGGGATGACGACATTCTGTTTTTTCCCGGGCTCTGAGCGCCTATGGACGACGTGGGAAGTGTCACGTTAGAGCAGAGATCCTTAGTAAATGATAGAGATGGAAAAGAAGTTCAAGAAATGGTCAGACAGGCCACTTCCTGTAAAGGAATCTCTCAGGTTTTGACCTGCCATTTGAGTTCTGTTATACTCACAGACACCATTCAAACAGTTTTAGAAAATTTAGGGTGTTTTCTATCCATATGTAATAAGTATATGCATATTCTAGTTACTGGGTAGGAGTGGTAACCAGATTAAATCGGGTATGTTTTTTATCCAGCCGTGTCAATACTGCCCCCTAGCCCTATCATCTTATACATCCAACTACCCTGACCCCAGCTTTGAGGAGGCTCATAGCATCTTATACAGCCAACTACCCTGACCCCAGCTTTGAGGAGGTTAATAGCATCTTATACATCCAACTACCCTGACCCCAGCTTTGTGGAGGTTAATATCATTTTATACATCCAACTACCCTGACCCCAGCTTTGAGGAGGTTAATAGCATCTTATACATCCAACTACCCTGACCCCAGCTTTGAGGAGGTTAATTGCATCTTATACATCCAACTACCCTGACCCCAGCTTTGGGGAGGTTAATAGCATCTTATACATCCAACTACCCTGCCCCCAGCTTTGTGGAGGTTAATAGCATCTTATTAAACATCCAACTACCCTGACCCCAGCTTTGTGGAGGTTAATAGCATCTTATACATCCAACTACCCTGACCCCAGCTTTGAGGAGGTTAATATCATCTTACACATCCAACTACCCTGACCCCAGCTTTGTGGAGGCTCATAGCATCTTATACATCCAACTACCCTGACCCCAGCTTTGAGGAGGTTCATAGCATCTTATACATCCAACTACCCTGACCCCAGCTTTGTGGAGGCTCATAGCATCTTAAACATCCAACTACCCTGACCCCAGCTTTGAGAAGGTTAATAGCATCTTATACATCCAACTACCCTGACCCCAGCTTTGAGAAGGTTAATAGCATCTTATACATCCAACTACCCTAACCCCAGCTTTGAGAAGGTTAATAGCATCTTATTATACATCCAACTACCCTGACCCCAGCTTTGTGGAGGTTAATAGCATCTTATACATCCAACTACCCTGACCCCAGCTTTGAGGAGGCTCATAGCATCTTATACATCCAACTACCCTGACCCCAGCTTTGAGGAGGCTCATAGCATCTTATACATCCAACTACCCTGACCCCAGCTTTGAGGAGGTTAATATCATCTTATACATCCAACTACCCTGACCCCAGCTTTGAGGAGGTTAATAGCATCTTATACATCCAACTACCCTGACCCCAGCTTTGTGGAGGCTCATAGCATCTTATACATCCAACTACCCTGACCCCAGCTTTGTGGAGGTTAATAGCATCTTATACATCCAACTACCCTGACCCCAGCTTTGTGGAGGTTAATAGCATCTTATTAAACATCCAACTACCCTGACCCCAGCTTTGTGGAGGTTAATAGCATCTTATTAAACATCCAGCTAACCTGACCCCAGCTTTGAGGAGGTTAATATCATCTTACACATCCAACTACCCTGACCCCAGCTTTGGGGAGGTTAATAGCATCTTATTAAACATCAAGCTACCCTGACCCCAGCTTTGAGGAGGTTAATATCATCTTATTAAACATCCAACTACCCTGACCCCAGCTTTGTGGAGGTTAATATCATCTTGTACATCCAACTACACTGACCCCAGCTTTGTGGAGGTTAATATCATCTTATACATCCAACTACCCTGACCCCAGCTTTGAGGAGGTTAATATCATCTTATACATCCAACTACCCTGACCCCAGCTTTGAGGAGGCTCATAGCATCTTATACATCCAACTACCCTGACCCCAGCTTTGTGGAGGTTAATAGCATCTTATACATCCAACTACCCTGACCCCAGCTTTGAGGAGGTTAATAACATCTTATACATCCAACTACCCTGACCCCAGCTTTGAGGAGGCTCATAGCATCTTATACATCCAACTACCCTGACCCCAGCTTTGAGGAGGTTAATATCATCTTATTAAACATCCAACTACCCTGACCCCAGCTTTGTGGAGGTTAATATCATCTTGTACATCCAACTACCCTGACCCCAGCTTTGAGGAGGTTAATAGCATCTTGTACATCCATCTACCCTGACCCCGGCTTTGTGGAGGTTAATATCATCTTAAACATCCAACTACCCTGACCCCAGCTTTGGGGAGGTTAATATCATCTTATACATCCAACTACCCTGACCCCAGCTTTGGGGAGGTTAACATCATCTTATATGTATAATATTTTCATAAAATAACATTGTAGTTCCTAAAAAAATATTCTATGTTATAAAACAACAGTTACAACGTTGCTAAGCCATTCATACTGTCACTCAGCATTAGTTAGACCAGGGATTTACAAACATGTTCCTGTAGACAACCATCTTGTGGGTTTTCACTCCGACAGGTGAGCTTGATCCTGTTTGGGTTAACCTATAGCATGGTAGCACTAGGTACAAGGTTTGAGAACCGTTCATACTCTTAGAATCCTCTCTCCTTCTCTCTCCTCCTCTCTCCTTCTCAAAACACATTCGATCCGATGTGTTTTGAGGAGATGAGGAGAGAGGACACGAGGAGTTGCAATTGAGATATTCCCACAGAATCCTACTCACGCCTGAGAAGCAGCTCGGTCCCAAAACTTCACCCGTTCCAAAACACCAAATAAAAGCATTTGTGTTTCGTCGGTCCTTGAATACGCCAGATCAGAGGCAGTAGGGATGACCAGGGATGGTCTCTTGATTAGTGAGTGAATTGGACCATTTTCCTGTCCTGTTAAGCATAAAAAAATGTAATGAGTAATTTTGGGTGTCAGGGAAAATGTATGGAGTAAAAAGTACATAATTTTATTTAGGTGAAGTAAAAGTAAATGTTGTCAAAAATATAAATAGTAAAGTAAAGTGCAGATACCCCCCAAAAAGACTTAATTAGTACTTTAAAGTATTTTTACTGAAGTACTTTACACCACTGGTATTTAGTGGCCACAAAGTGATCACTGGCCACAGTCAACCGCAGCTGGTGAATGACATCAGGCGTTGTATAGACACCATAAACAGGATGTGGGATGGCCTACAGCCATGCCTAACACAACTACCCTGACCCCAAAGCTCCTGACCGGAACACTACTGCACTCTGGTACAATGCACATCATTTTGGCCAACGTCCCTCAGATACACGACCACTAACATAATTCGCCTAGATTCACTTTACTTCAGAGATTACGAACCGCTAGCCTAGCGAGCTACCATCTGTGTTTACGTTCTTTTGTTCTGATTTCCTTTGTTGAAGATCAGTAGTAAAACCCTCTTTCATCCCGCCTCCTGTAATTATCCATTTTAAAACCACGAAGAAGAGTATCTACCGTATTACATACTATATGGAAGACCTTTGCGCACAAAGTAGATCTTTGTTTTTTCAATGCAGAGACATCAATTGTTATTCATGTAACAATAAATACACCATTTTTTTTATGCATTTTTGGTAATTTCAGGAAATTCAGCAATTTGATATGAAAATACAGAAATCAAAATAATCAAAACAATGGACCTAAAAACTGTCTGGGGTACTGACAAACAACCAGGCAAGTATTATAAAGGGCCCAGAAGTGTTTTGGGGTTAACTTCCCCTTTAAGCGCTTTTAAAACTATTGTTTCTCCTCAAGATGCAGGGAAATTGCTTTGTGTGCACCTCGCTCTTTAAGGTCAACACTGGAGACCTGATGTGTGTGTGTTTCTGGATTAGTGTGTGTGTATGCGTATGCGTATGCGTGTGTGTGTGTGTGCAGGTCCACGGAGGAGGAGAGAAAAAAGCAGAGTCATCCTCTAAAGAAGCCCAGCGGCCCCCTGGGAAATGGTCTTTATTCAGAGTGTAATAATAGCAGTGTCTCTGTGTGTCTGTCAGTGTGTGTCGGTCAGTGTGTGTGTGTGTGTGTGTGTGTGTGTGTGTGTGTGTGTGTGTGTGTGTGTGTGTGTGTGTGTGTGTGTGTGTGCAGGGTAATACAGATGCATAGCCAGATCGGCATCAGGGCTACGGCCTCTGTGGATTATCTTCAGAGCTGTAATGTTCTCATTTATCAAGAGAATCAAAACAGTAGGGAGAAGGTAGTGTAGTCAGGAAACACTGTGTTCTACACTACCCCTGCTTTTAGCTGCTGTACTGTAGTCAGGAAACACTGTGTTCTACATTACCCCTGCTTTAAAAGCTGCTGTACTGTAGTCAGGAAACACTATTCTCTACATTACCCCTGCTTTTAGCTGCTGTACTGTAGTCAGGAAACACTGTTCTCTACATTACCCCTGCTTTAAGCTGCTGTACTGTAGTCAGGAAACACTGTTCTCTACATTACCCCTGCTTTAAAAGCTGCTGTACTGTAGTCAGGAAACACTTCTCTACATTACCCCTGCTTTAAGCTGCTGTACTGTAGTCAGGAAACACTGTTCTCTACACTACCCCTGCTTTTAGCTGCTGTACTGTAGTCAGGAAACACTGTTCTCTACATTACCCCTGCTTTAAAAGCTGTTGTACTGTAGTCAGGAAACACTTCTCTACATTACCCCTGCTTTAAAAGCTGCTCTACTATAAGTCATAGAATACTATGAGCAGAGGCGAACCTTCATTTAGGGCAGGGTTTTGAGCCCCACCTGTTTAGCAAAAAAAATTTAAAATAGTTGTTGCTTGTTTTGCATGTTATTTTGGCATTAATACATGTCACATATCAGTTTGCAAACATTGTAAAAAAAATAATATTGAGTTAATAAAGCCACAAACATGGCCACCAAAATGCAGGTGTTTCAGCCTAGTTCAGTGTTTTCTGTGGTGGAGGGGCAGCCAGTGGAAAATACAGAGCATTGGGGTTGGTAATGTTCTCTAGTTGCGCCGTGATTGGCTCAGTGTTCTGTCACTCATGGGGGACACTACGTCACCACAAAATCTACAGGAAGAGCTCAAAAATTAACGCCATAGAGTTATATTAGAATTGCCCATCCAAGAAGGATCAAGGTCATTGGCCACAGATAAAATTACTTCAAATCATGTTATATCTAAATCATCTATATCTATATCTTTGATTATACTTTCAAAACCTTAGCTAGCAAGCTAGACAAGCAGTTATCATCATGAATCACGTCGACAATCTACCGGCAAATCCTTTTCAATCCTTATCATATGAAGATAAATTATAGATAAAACATATCGGTGCTCATCGGCCATTGGACATTAACATTACACAACAAGACGGAAATCGCAAATTCAACTATGAGTAGTTTGGAAGGAATCAGCAGCTAAATGCAAGCGTTGCAAAGCAATCACTAGCCTGCTATTCAGTGGAGTGGGTGTGTGGTCCAAGTCTGGGTTTAAGAGTCTTTTTTTCCAAGCTTTCCAGACATTCACATGCAACACCATGGGCCAGAAATGATTGAATACATTGGCTGTGCTGTCAATCACAGGCTGTGGTCACGTGTGGCTCAGTTGGTAGAGCATGGTGTTTGCAACGCCAGGGTTGTGGGTTTGATTCCCACGGGGGACCAGTACGTAAAAAAATGTATGAAATGTATGCACTCACTACTGTAAGTCGCTCTGGATAAGAGCATCTGCTAAATGACTAAATGTAATCTGACAGGATTTCTGCTGTGTTCAAAAGAAAACACAGAACTGGGAAATCTCAGACTTCAGTGAGTTCAAAACAAATGGCTTGCTATTCAGTGGAGAGTGTGTGTGATCCAAGTCTGGGTTCAGGGTCTTTTTTTCCAAGCTTAAAAAGGGATAAACATTCACATGCAACACCATGGGACTTCAGTGAGTTCAAGACAACTGGAAACTTGGAAGATAAACAAGCTCCTACTGGGAAAATACATTTTGAACGGTCATCCAACTCAGAATTCCAAGTCAGGAATTTGGGCCTCTTTCTAGAGCTCTGACCTGAAGATCACTGATGTCATGACCTTGTTTTTTTCAGAGTTTCCAGTTGTCTTGAAAGCACCATAAATCCATAGAATGCCAGACTTTGATGACAAAGTTCGATGACAAAATTTGCCCACAAGAAGGACCGCCGCACCACCTTCCTGTTCAAGTGAGCATGCTGCTGCATAAATGATGTAATATGCCAGGGAGATATGTATACTGTAGCTAAGAAAGTAATACTAAGTGTATGTTGTGTAGTAAGTTGTTAGTAGCCCGTGTGCCTCACCCTAATAATTTGGTCCCTTTCCCCCTCATAACTTAGCCTACTGTTCTGACTTGGTGGTGCACATGTAGCCTATAGCCTGTTTGAGATAAATGTCATCATCGAATATTGCAAGAGCTTTCATTGTCCTACGGTTCTGACTTGGTGTACAGGGAGAATACTGTAAGAACGGCCCATGATCTGAATTCTGTCACTCTACATTTCAAAAATAGTTATATTGACTACGTCTGTCTTAGCTCGCTCATTAATGTCTTAATCGAAATTACGGATTGCCTCGTATCCGCTTATTGTTCCCTTATGCCATAGTTTGTACATCTCAATTGTCAGTAGAAGCCACATGCAAGTCAGCCATATCAGCTGTGTTTTTAAAAAAGGCAGTGACCGAGGATGTTTCGCTGCCAGACAAGGATCCGCTGATAACCAGGTGTAGCAGTGCTAAAGATTCACTCCATGGTGTTGAAAGGAAAGCTCTGCTGTTGGAACAGCTTTACGTAGGCCCTAACAGTTTGTGGGCACCGTTTGTCACCATTATAGTGCACATGAATTTATTGTTGAGTGTTCTGTTGTGTTGTGGCTTTGCTGCCATGCATCTAAAAAGTTTGCCCCACCAAGATTTATATGCTAAAATCGCCACTGAGAAAGGGAGAAAGAAAGAGAAGAGAGAGAAAGGGGGAGAGACACTTGATTGACACCAAATGGGAGCAGAAACTGGATTAGAGTGAATGCGATTAGTGTGTCCACATTTGACCCCTATAGACGTGTTTAAGTTACTCTCCTCATACGACCCTCCCAGGTGTGTGTAGGACAGTATCGACCACAGCAATGACTTGTGTGTGTGCCTGCCTACTTAGGTCCAATCTCCTGTCAGCACGGGGATTATTGAGAGGTGACATGATAAGAGCTCTCTGACAGGATAAATCATTATTATGCCTGAATGAGGTAGGAGTCTTTACGAGAGAGAAGGCAGGTGTGTGTTTGTGTGTCTGTCTGTCTGTCTGTCTGTCTGTCTGTCTGTCTGTCTGTCTGTCTGTCTGTCTGTCTGTCTGTCTGTCTGTCTGTCTGTCTGTCTGTCTGTCTGTCTGTCTGTCTGTCTGTCTGTCTGTCTGTCTGTCTGTCTGTCTGTCTGTCTGTCTGTCTGTCTCTGTATCCCCAACTCTCTTCATTGTCCTTCCTTCTAATAGCTTGTGTTCCTTTATGACCACTAATGGCTAAATGGACCTGATAGATTTCCACCATATTGCTTTCAACCATAAGTCTTTTCAGATAATTGTATTCACATAATTTTTTTAACACTATTAAAACATGGAAGCCAAACACGGAAACTATGGCTGAAACTTCCGCTGTGCTTGCATATTATCATAATTAATCTGAGCGCCACTAGAAATCCCATTAGCTTGTTTCTGTTAGCTGATAGATAATGACAAAATACATTACTGTCCAGCTAATCTGCCTAAAATGCAGAGAAAAAACACAGAACTGATCCAAACGGTTACCCAATTAGGCAGGCTAGATGCAGTTATTTTGAAATGAATATTCTTTCAAAACGCCAGGTTATTGAGCGGTAAATCAAATGACATTCACTGCAGTTTACACCCTAGACTATAGAGTTTTGTACTCACTTGAAAACAACATTCTTCATTGGGGGAGGCAGGTAGCCTAGTGTTTAGAGCATTGGGTCAGTAACCGAAAGATTGCTGTATCGAATCCCTGAGCTGACGAGGTAAAAATCTGTTGTTCTGCCCCTGAACAAGGCAATGAACCCATTGTTCCTAGGCCATTATTGAAAATAAGAATTTGTTCTTAACTAACTTGCCTAGTTAAATAAAGATTTTAAAAAATGATTGTGTTGTTGTAGTCAAGGTAGGATACATTTATTGTCCCTAAAAAACTGAAACAGCTGCGTATCCGGGGACTGGAACTCAGCACTGTGAGGACAGAGCTACGTATCCATGGGGACTAGGAGGGGAACTCAGCGCTGTGAGGACAGAGCTACGTATCCATGGGGACTAGGAGGGGAACTCAGCACTGTGAGGACAGAGCTACGTATCCATGGGGACTAGGAGGGGAACTCAGCACTGTGAGGACAGAGCTACGTATCCATGGGGACTAGGAGGGGAACTCAGCACTGTGAGGACAGAGCTACGTATCCATGGGGACTAGGAGGGGAACTCAGCGCTGTGAGGACAGAGCTACGTCTCCATGGGGACTAGGAGGGGAACTCAGCACTGTGAGGACAGAGCTACGTATCCATGGGGACTAGGAGGGGAACTCAGCACTGTGAGGACAGAGCTACGTATCCATGGGGACTAGGAGGGGAACTCAGCACTGTGAGGACAGAGCTACGTCTCCATGGGGACTAGGAGGGGAACTCAGCACTGTGAGGACAGAGCTACGTCTCCATGGGGACTAGGAGGGGAACTCAGCGCTGTGAGGACAGAGCTACGTATCCATGGGGACTAGGAGGGGAACTCAGCGCTGTGAGGACAGAGCTACGTATCCATGGGGACTAGGAGGGGAACTCAGCGCTGTGAGGACAGAGCTACGTCTCCATGGGGACTAGGAGGGGAACTCAGCACTGTGAGGACAGAGCTACGTATCCATGGGGACTAGGAGGGGAATTCAGCGCTGTGAGGACAGAGCTACGTATCCATGGGGACTAGGAGGGGAACTCAGCACTGTGAGGACAGAGCTACGTATCCATGGGGACTAGGAGGGGAACTCAGCACTGTGAGGAATGAGCTACGTCTCCATGGGGACTAGGAGGGGAACTCAGCACTGTGAGGACAGAGCTACGTATCCATGGGGACTAGGAGGGGAACTCAGCACTGTGAGGACAGAGCTACGTATCCATGGGGACTGAGAGGGGAACTCAGCACTGTGAGGACAGAGCTACGTATCCATGGGGACTAGGAGGGGAACTCAGCACTGTGAGCCAGAGCTACGTATCCACGGGGACTAGGAGGGGAACTCAGCACTGTGAGGAATGAGCTACGTCTCCATGGGGACTAGGAGGGGAACTCAGCACTGTGAGGACAGAGCTACGTATCCATGGGGACTGAGAGGGGAACTCAGCACTGTGAGGACAGAGCTACGTATCCATGGGGACTGAGAGGGGAACTCAGCACTCTGAGGACAGAGCTACGTATCCATTGGAAGTGAGAGGGGAACTCAGCACTGTGAGGACAGAGCTACATATCCATGGGGAGTGTGAGAGGGAACTCGGCACTGTGAGGACAGAGCTACGTATCCATGGGGACTGAGAGGGGAACTCAGCACTGTGAGGACAGAGCTACGTATCCATGGGGAGTGAGAGGGGAACTCGGCACTATGAGGACAGAGCTATGTATCCATGGGGAGTGAGATTTCAGTGTAGGAAAGGATGAAACAGCGTCTGTGCCACCAGTAAGTACAGATAGTAACGTTAGTATAAATCCCCTCGCACGGTTCCCGCAGCCGGACAACGTTCTCATGGCTTCTGGAGGGAAATGCTGTAGGAATGCTCAACCGGTGTCGCTCATTCAGCCGACAGAAACTTTCAACCGGTTCTCCCCATTAAGCAGCGAGTCGGAGTCAGAGGCCGAGCCTTCTCTGGTCTCTACTCCTCCCGGTCCGGGGTCTGAGACGCCGAAGCTTCCCACCGTTAGCTCTGACAAATTGAAAACCCTAGTCATTGGCGACTCCATTACCCGCAGTATTAGACTTAAAACGAATCATCCAGCGATCATACACTGTTGACCAGGGGCAGGGCTACCAACGTTAAGGCTAATCTGAAGATGGTGCTGGCTAAAGCTAAAACTGGCGAGTGTAGAGAGTATAGGGATATTGTTATTTACGTCGGCACCAATGATGTTAGGATGAAACAGTCAGAGGTCACCAAGCGCAACATAGCTTCAGCATGTAAATCAGCTAGAAAGATGTGTCGGCATCGAGTAATTGTCTCTGGCCTCCTCCCAGTTAGGGGGAGTGATGAGCTCTACAGCAGTCTCACAACTCAATCGCTGGTTTAAAACTGTTTTCTGCCCCTCCCAAAAGATAGAATTTGTAGATAATTGGCCCTCTTTCTGGGACTCACCCACAAACAGGACCAAGCCTGGCCTGTTGAGGAGTGACGGACTCCATCCTAGCTGGAAGGGTGCTCTCATCTTATCTACGAACATAGACAGGGCTCTAACTCCTCTAGCTCCACAATGAAATAGGGTGCAGGCCAGGCAGCAGGCTGTTAGCCAGCCTGCCAGCTTAGTGGAGTCTGCCACAAGCACAGTCAGTGTAGTCAGCTCAGCTATCCCCATTGAGACCGTATCTGTGCCTCGACCTAGGTTGGACAAAACTGAACATGGCGGTGTTCGCCTTAGCAATCTCACTGGAATAAAGACCTCCTCCATTCCTGCCATTATTGAAAGAGATCGTGATAGCGCACATCTCAAAATAGAACTACTTAATGTTAGATCCCTCACTTCAAAGGCAGTTATAGTCAATGAACTAATCACTGATCATAATCTTGATGTGATTGGCCTGACTGAAACATGGCTTAAGCCTGATGAATTTACTGTGTTAAATGAGGCCTCACCTTCTGGTTACACTAGTGACCATATCCCCCGTGCATCCTGCAAAGGCGGAGGTGTTACTAACATTTACGATAGCAAATTTCAATTCAGGGAACTCAGTGAGGAACGCTGTATATGGCCCAGGAGGCCTGTAAACAGTAGCTATAAAAAGTGATTGAGTAGGCTGCATAAAAACAAAAAAACAACGACGTTTTCGTCTTTTGAGCTTCTAGTCATGAAATTTATGCAGTCTACTCAATCACTTTTTATAGCTACTGTTTACAGGCCTCCTGGGCCATATACAGCGTTCCTCACTGAGTTCCCTGAATTCCTATCGGACATTGTAGTCACAGCAGATAATATTCTAATTTTTGGTGACTTTAATATTCACATGGAAAAGTCCACAGACCCACTCCAAAAGGCTTTCGGAGCCATTGTCACGTCCTGACCAGCAGAGGGAGCAATTGGATTAGTTTTGGTCAGGATGTGGCAGGGTTTTTTGTGTTAAGTGTTGTGTTGGTGATTGGACTCCCAATTGAAGGCAGGTGTGTTGAGTTGCCTTTGATTGGGAGTCCTATATAGTAGTGTGTGTTTTTCTTTGGGGTTGTGGGTAGTTGTTCTTGCATTGCGTTTTGTGTGCCTGCAAGACTGTTGCTGTCGTGTATTGTTTTTCTCCGGTGGATGCTTTACTCCTTTTTTGAATTAAAATATGAGTATCCAGATTCCCGCTGCACCTTGGTCCATTTCTAACGACAAGCCTTACAGAACTACCCACCAAACCAGGACCAAGCAGCAGAAGAGGAAGGAGCATCGGGTGGATGAATGGACATGGGAGGACATCCTGGATGGCAAGGGATCCTACACCTGGGAAGAGATCCTGGCCGAAAGGGATCGCCTCCCATGGGAACAGGTGGAGGCACTGAGAAGAGCGGAGGCAGCAGGAAAAGGGAGCGAACGTTATGCTGGAACACGGCTGGCGAGGAAGCCGGAGAGGCACCCCCAATAAAAAAAATTGGGGGGGCACACGGGTAGTTTGGCCAGGCCAAGGAAGAGCCGTAAGCCAGCTACCCGTGATTACAGAGAGGTGCGTATGAGGTGGAGGGCGCCATGTTTCGCAGAGGTACGCACCATCTCGTCTATACGTACGCACAGCCCAGTCCGCCCTGTACCAGCGCCCCACATGTGCCAGGGCGAGGTGAGCATCGAGCCGGAAGGGGTGATGCCAACCCTGCGCTCAAGACCGCCAGTGCGCCTCTACGGTCCGGTGTTTCCCGCTATACGCACTAGCATGGAGGTGCGTGTCTCCAGGCTGGCACGTCCAGTACCAGCCCCACGCATCAGGCGTCTAGTGCATCAGCCCAGCCTCGCCAGTCAAGAGTCGCCAGAGCTGCCCGCCAGTCAAGAGTTGCCAGAGCTGCCCGCCAGTCAAGAGTCGCCAGAGCTGCCCGCCAGTCAAGAGTCGCCAGAGCTGCCCGCCAGTCAGGAGTCGCCAGAGCTGCCCGCCAGTCAGGAGTCGCCAGAGCTGCCCGCTAGTCAGGAGCCACCAGAGGGGACCGACTGCCCGGAGCCGCCAGAGGGGCCCGACTGCCCGGAGCCGCCAGAGTGGCCCGACTGCCCGGAGCTGCCAGAGTGGCCCGACTGCCCGGAGCTGCCAGAGTGGCCCGACTGCCCGGAGCTGCCAGAGTGGCCCGTCTGCCCGGAGCTGCCAGAGTGGCCCGTCTGCCCGGAGCTGCCAGAGTGGCCCACCTGCCCGGATCTGCCACGGTGTCCCGCCTGTCCTCCGGCCCAGCCCGAGTGGCCCGCCTGTCCTCCGGCCCAGCCCGAGTGGCCCGCCTGTCCTCCGGCCCAGCCCGAGTGGCCTGCCTGTCCTCCGGCCCAGCCCGAGTTGCCCGCCTGTCCTCCGGCCCAGCCCGAGTGGCCCGCCTGTCCTCCGGCCCAGCCATAGTGGCCCGCCTGTCCTCCGGCCCAGCCCGAGTGGCCCGCCTGTCCTCCGGTCCAGCCAGAGTGGTCCGTCTGCCAGGGTCAGCCCGAGTGGCCCGTCTGCCCGGCGCAGCTATCGGCGCCACCGAAGTGGGCGACGCCGAAGGTGGAGCAAGCTCCACGTCCCGCACCTGAGCCACCTCCAGGATAGGTGGGTTGGGGAGGGAGGGTGTAGCACAGTGCTGTCGTTGACGGCAGCCACCCTCCCTTCCCTCCCTTATTGTTTAGGGGTTATTGTTTATGGGTTTTGTTGGGGTATTGGGGATTTTTTTGTGTTTTCTTTTGTAAGGTGCATTCCGGGGTCTGTACCTTGAGGGGGGGGGTACTGTCACGTCCTGAACAGCTGAGGGAGCAATTGGATTAGTTTTGGTCAGGATGTGGCAGGGTTTTTTGTGTTAAGTGTTGTGTGGGTGATTGGACTCCCAATTGAAGGCAGGTGTGTTGAGTTGCCTTTGATTGGGAGTCCTATATAGTAGTGTGTGTTTTTCTTTGGGGTTGTGGGTAGTTGTTCTTGCATTGCGTTTTGTGTGCCTGCAAGACTGTTGCTGTCGTGTATTGTTTTTGTCCGGTGGATGCTTTACTCCTTTTTTGAATTAAAATATAAGTATCCACATTCCTGCTGCGCCTTGGTCCATTTCTAACGACAAGCCTTACAGCCATCATCGACTCAGTGGGTTTTGTCCAACATGTCTCTGGACCTACTCACTGCCACAGTCATACTCTGGACCTAGTTTTGTCCCGTGGAATAAATGTTGTGGATCTTAATGTTTTTCCACATAATCCTGGACTATCGGACCACCATTTTATTACGTTTGCAATCACAGCAAATAATCTGCTCAGACCCCAACCAAGGAGCATCAAAAGTCGTGCTATAAATTCTCAGACAACCCAAAGATTCCTTGATGCCCTTCCAGACTCCCTCTGCCTACCCAAGGACATCAGTGGACAAAAATCAGTTAACCTCTTGGGGCTAGGTGGGACGCTAGCGTGCCACCCGTGGTGCACTCCATCAACAGCAGGTGCATTTCAAGAGCGGCAAATTTGAATCCAAATAAATGTCAAAATTCACATTTTTCAAAAATACAACTATGTTACACCATTTGAAAGATAAACATCTCCTTAATCTAACCACGTTTTACGATTTCAAAAAGGTTTTACGGCGAAAGCATAAATTTAGAGTATGTTAGGACAGTACATTTACAAGAGTTGTGTGTAATGTTTTGTCAAGTCAAAGACAGGGTCACCAAAACCATAAAACCAGCTAAAATGATGCACTAACCTTTTACAATCTCCATCAGATGACACTCCTAGGACATTATGTTAGACAATGCATGCATTTTTAGTTCTATCAAGTTCATATTTATATCCAAAAACAGCGTTTTACTATGGCATTGATGTTGAGGAAATCGTTTCCCTCCAATAACCGGCAGTCAAGTCAGCATCACAAATTAAATAATTAAAATTAGAAAACATTGGTAAAATATTATATTGTCATTTAAAGAATTATAGATTTACATCTCTTGAACGCAATCAACTTGCCAGATTTAAAAATAACCTTACTGGGAAATCACACTTTGCAATAATCTGAGCACTGCGCCCAGAAAAATACGCGTTGCGATACAGACTAGACGTCATGTTGGGGAGATCTAAAATCGAAAATACTATGTAAATAATCCATTACCTTTGATTCTCTTCATCAGATGTCACTTCCAGGTATCACAGGTCCATAACGAATGTAGTTTTGTTCAAAAAAGCTCATCATTTATGTCCAAAAATCTCCGTCTCGTTAGCACATGATGTAAGCCAGCCGGACTTCTCGTCATGAACGAGGGGAAAAAATATATTTCCGTTCGTTCAAACATGTCAAACGTTGTATAGCATAAATCATTAGGGCCTTTTTTAACCAGAACATGAATAATATTCAAGGTGGACGAATGCATACTCTTTTATAACGTATTGGAACGAGGGTACCCAACATGAACTAGCGCGCCAGGTGTCTAATGGGCCATCATCGTTCCATGGCTCTTGTTCGGTCAGATCTCCCTCCAGAAGACTCAAAACACTTTGTAAAGGCTGGTGACATCTAGTGGAAGCAATAGGAAGTGCCAAAATATTCCTAAACCCCTGTGTTTTTCAATGGGATAGGTTTAAAGTCAATACAACACATCAGGTATCCACTTCCTGTCAGAAAATGTCTCAGGGTTTTGCCTGCCAAATGAGTTCTGTTATACTCACAGACACCATTCAAACAGTTTTGGAAACTTTAGAGTGTTTTCTATCCATATATAATAAGTATATGCATATTCTAGTTACTGGGTAGGATTAGTAACCAGATTAAATCGGGTACATTTTTTTTATCCAGACGTGCAAATGCTGCCCCCTAGACCCAACAGGTTAACCTGTTATGGCTAGGGGGCAGTATTTTCACGGCTGGATAAAAAACGTACCCGATTTAATCTGGTTACTACTCCTGCCCAGTAACTAGAATATGCATATAATTATTGGCTTTGGATAGAAAACACTCCAAAGTTTCTAAAACTGTTTGAATGGTGTCTGTGAGTATAGCAGAACTCAAATGGCAGGTCAAAACCTGAGAGATTCCTTTACAGGAAGTGGCCTGTCTCACCATTTCTTGAACTTCTTTGCCATCTCTATCTTTTACAAAGGATCTCTGCTCTAACGTGACACTTCCTACGTCTTCCATGGGCGCTCAGAGCCCGGGAAAAACCTGAATGTCGTTATCCCAGCCCCAGGCTGAAACACATTATCGCCTTTCTCAAGTGGCCGATCAAGGGACTGTGGGCTTAGGCGCGTGCCCTGGCCGCCCCCGTCTTTGTGATTTTTCCTCTGTTTGCCGAAAAGGAGATTCCCGGTCGGAATATTATCGCTTTTTTACGAGATAAATTGCATAAAAATTGATTTTAAACAGCGGTTGACATGCTTCGAGGTACGGTATTGGAATATTTAGAATTTTTTTGTCACGAATTGCGCCATGCGCACGACCCTGATTTACCATTTTGGATAGTGTCTGGGACGCACGAACAAAACGCCGCTATTCGGATATAACGATGGATTATTTTGGACCAAACCAACATTTGTTATTGAAGTAGCAGTCCTGGGAGTGCATTCTGACGAAGACAACAAAAGGTAATCAAACTTTTATAATAGTAAATCTGATTTTTGTGAAGGCTAAACTTGCCGGGTGTCTAAATAGCTAGCCCGTGATGGCTGGGCTATGTACTTAGAATATTGCAAAATGTGCTTTCACCAAAAAGCTATTTTAAAATCGGACATATCGAGTGCATAGAGGAGTTCTGTATCTATAATTCTTTAAATAATTGTTATGCTTTTTGTGAACGTTTATCGTGAGTAATTTAGTAAATTGTTAGTAAATTCCCCGGAAGTTTGTGGGGGGTATGCTAGTTCTGAACGTCACATGCTAATGTAAAAAGCTGTTTTTTTATATAAATATGAACTTGATTGAACAAAACATGCATGTATTGTATAACATAATGTCCTAGGTGTGTCATCTGATGAAGATCATCAAAGGTTAGTGCTGCATTTAGCTGTCTTCTGGGTTTTTGTGACATTATATGCTAGCTTGAAAAATGGGTGTCTGATTATTTCTGGCTTGGTACTCTGCTGACATAATCTAATGTTTTGCTTTCGCTGTAAAGCCTTTTTGAAATCGGACAGTGTGGTTAGATAAAGGAGAGTCTTGTCTTTAAAATGCTGTGAAATAGTCATATGTTTGAAAAATAGAAGTTTTTGTATTTTTGAGGAATTTGTAATTCGCGCTACGCCTATCATTGGATATTGGAGCAGGTGTTCCGCTAGCGGAACGTCTAGATGTATTAACCACCTAACTGAGGAACTCAATTTAACTTTGCGCAATACCCTAGATGCAGTTGCACCCCTAAAAACATTTGTCATAAGAAACTAGCTCCCTGGTATACAGAAAATACACGAGCTCTGAAGCAAGCTTCCAGAAAATTGGAATGGAAATGACGCCACACCAAACTGGAAGTCTTCCGACTAGCTTGGAAAGACAGTACCGTGCAGTATCGAAGAGCCCTCACTGCTGCTCGATCATCCTATTTTTCTAACTTAATTGAGGAAAATAAGAACAATCCGAAATGTATTTTTGATACTGTCGCAAAACTAACTAAAAAGCAGCATTCCCCAAGAGAGGATGGCTCTCACTTCAGCAGTAATGAATTCATGAACTTCTTTGAGGAAAAGATCATGATCATTAGAAAGCAAATTACAGACTCCTCTTTAAATCTGCGTATTCCTCCAAAGCTCCGTTGTCCTGAGTCTGCACAACTCTGCCAGGACCTAGGATTAAGGGAAACACTAAAGTGTTTTAGTACTGTATCTCTTGACACGATGATGAAAATAATCATGGCCTCTAAACCTTCTAGCTGCATACTGGACCCTATTCCAACTAAACTACTGAAAGAGCTGCTTCCTGTGCTTGGCCCTCCTATATTGAACATAATAAACGGTTCTCTATCCACCGGATGTGTACCAAACTCACTAAAAGTGGCAGTAATAAAGCCTCTCTTGAAAAAACCAAACCTTGATCGAGAAAATATAAAAAACTATCGGCCTATATCGAATCTTCCATTCCTTTCAAATTTTTTTGAAAAAGCTGTTGCGCAGCATCTCACTGCCTTCCTGAAGACAAACAATGTATACGAAATGCTTCAGTCTGGTTTTAGACCCATCATAGCACTGAGACTGCACTTGTGAAGGTGGTAAATGACCTTTTAATGATGTCAGACCGAGGCTCTGCATCTGTCCTCGTGTTCCTAGATCTTAGTGCTGCTTTTGATACCATCGATCACCACATTCTTTTGGAGAGATTGGAAACCCAAATTGGTCTACACGGACAAGTTCTGGCCTGGTTTAGATCTTATCTGTCGGAAAGATATCAGTTTGTCTCTGTGAATGGTTTGTCCTCTGACAAATCAACTGTAAATGTCGGTGATCCTCAAGGTTCCGTTTTAGGACCACTATTGTTTTCACTATATATTTTACCTCTTGGGGATGTCATTCGAAAACATAATGTTAACTTTCACTGCGATCCGGATGACTCACAGCTATACATTTCAATGAAACATGGTGAAGCCCCAAAATTGCCCTCGCTAGAAGCCTGTGTTTCAGACATAAGGAAGTGGATGGCTGTAAACTTTCTACTTTTAAACTTGGACAAAACAGAGATGCTTGTTCTTGGTCCCAAGAAACAAAGAGATCTTCTGTTAAATCTGACAATTAATCTTGATGGTTGTACAGTCGTCTCAAATAAAACTGTGAAGGACCTCGGCGTTACTCTGGACCCTGATCTCTCTTTTGAAGAACATATCAAGACTGTTTCAAGGGCAGCTTTTTTCCATCTACGTAACATTGCAAAAATCAGAAACTTTCTGTCCACAAATGATGCAGAAAAAGTAATCCATGTTTTTGTTACTTCTAGGTTGGACTACTGCAATGCTCTACTTTCCGGCTACCCGGATAAAGCACTAAATAAACTTCAGTTCGTGCTAAGTACGGCTGCTAGAATCCTGACTAGAACCAAAGAATTTGATCATATTACTCCAGTGTTAGCCTCCCTAAACTGGCTTCCTGTTAAGGCAAGGGCTGATGTCAAGGTTTTACTGCTAACCTACAAAGCATTACATGGGCTTGCTCCTACCTATCTTTCCGATTTGGTCCTGCCGTACATACCTACACGTACGCTACGTTCACAAGACGCAGGCCTCCTAATTGTCCCTAGAATTTCTTAGCAAACAGCTGGAGGCAGGGCTTTCTCCTATAGAGCTCCATTTTTATGGAATAGTCTGCCTACCCATGTGAGAGATGCCGACTCGGTCTCAACCTTTAAGTCTTTACTGAAGACTCATCTCTTCAGTAGGTCCTATGATTGAGTGTAGTCTGGCTCAG
This sequence comes from Salmo salar, assembly GCF_965601325.2. NCBI lineage: Eukaryota > Metazoa > Chordata > Actinopteri > Salmoniformes > Salmonidae > Salmo > Salmo salar. The sequence goes on along the minus strand of NC_138299.1, from coordinate 154,872,362 downwards.
GAGTGTGAAGGTGAACGGAAAGGCTCTGGAGCAACGAACCACCCTTGCTGTCTCTGCCTGGCCGGTTCCCCTCTCTCCACTGGGATTCTCTGCCTCTAACCCTATTACAGGGGCTGAGTCACTGGCTTATTAGTGTTCTTCCATGCCGTCCCTAGGAGGGGTGCGTCACTTGAGTGGGTTGAGTCACTGACGTGGTCTTTCTGTCTGGGTTGGCGCCCCCCTTGGGTTGTGCCGTAGCGGAGATCTTTGTGGGCTATACTCGGCCTTGTCTCAGGATGGTAAGTTGGTGGTTGAAGATATCCCTCTAGTGGTGTGGGGGCTGTGCTTTGGCAAAGTGGGTGGGGTTATATCCTTCCTGTTTGGCCCTGTCCGGGGGTATCGTCGGATGGGGCCACAGTGTCTCCTGACCCCTCCTGTCTCAGCCTCCAGTATTTATGCTGCAGTAGTTTATGTGTCGGCGGGCTAGGGTCAGTCTGTTATATCTGGAGTATTTCTCCTGTCTTATTCGGTGTCCTGTGTGAATTTAAGTATGCTCTCTCTAATTCTTTCTTTCTTTCTCTCTCGGAGGACCTGAGCCCTAGGACCATGCCTCAGGACTACCTGACATGATGACTCCTTGCTGTCCCCAGTCCACCTGGCCGTGCTGCTGCTCCAGTTTCAACTGTTCTGCCTGCGGCTATGGAACCCTGACCTGTTCACCGGACGTGCTACCTGTCCCAGACCTGCTGTTTTTAGCTCTCTAGAGACAGCAGGAGCAGTAGAGATTCTCTCAATGATCGGCTATGAAAAGCCAACTGACATTTACTCTTGAGGTGCTGACTTGTTACACCCTCGACAACTACTGTGATTATTATTATTTGACCATGCTGGTCATTTATGAACATGTGAACATCTTGGCCATGTTCTGTTATAATCTCCACCCGGCACAGCCAGAAGAGGACTGGCCACCCCTCATAGCCTGGTTCCTCTCTCGGTTTCTTCCTAGGTTTTGGCCTTTCTAGGGAGTTTTTCCCAGCCACCGTGCTTCAACACCTGCATTGCTTGCTGTTCGGTGTTTTAGGCTGGGTTTCTGTACATCACTTTGAGATATCAGCTGATGTAAGAAGGGCTTTATAAATACATTTGATTTGAGAGGGAAACTCAGCACTGTGAGGACAGAGCTACGTATCCATGGGGACTAGGAGGGGAACTCAGCACTGTGAGGACATAGCTACGTATCCATGGGGACTGAGAGGGGAACTCAGCACTGTGAGGACAGAGCGACATATCCATGGGGAGTGAGAGGGGAACTCAGCACTGTGAGGACATAGCTACGTATCCATGGGGACTGAGAGGGGAACTCAGCACTGTGAGGACAGAGCTATGTATCCATGGGGAGTGAGAGGGAACTCAGCACAGCCTCAGGAGCACACATACAGAAAGGGGGATACCAACTGAATGCCTTCAACTGAAATGTGTCTTCCTCATTTAACTCTGAATCAGAGAGGTGGGGGGGGGGGGGGGGGGGGGGGCTGCCTTACCTTTCTGTTACTGACCCAACGCTCTAACCGCTAGGCTACCTGCCTCCCCTACACAGTGTAGGCTACCTATGATTTCTTTATCTGATAAAACTTTTTTTTTCATTCACTGTGTAAATTGATTGGATATATTCACTACAGTATTAAGCCTAACATTGAGCATGAATTATGGGCTAAAATGTGTTCGCTTCTAACTTAGGCTATAGGTTAACTAGGCTACATCTCCAGCCTGTCTGTCTTCATTGTTCTAATTGCGCAATTACGCACCCTGCTTCTCCATGCCATTAAATCTTCCCGGAGTATCAGGATGAGCCAGACGCATTTCATTTAGCTTACTAACAGCCTACAAATTGCCTATATTTCCACAGTTTACAATAAGTGTGTGTTCACTTGATAACAATAATACATTCCTCATTGCACTGTGTTGTTGTAGCCCAGGTAGAATTATTTTATGGTCAAAAAACTTAGGCCTATGGCTAATCAATAGTGGAGCGTTACGTGTCTGGCGACCACAGAACGCAGCCTGGAGGAAAGTTCTACAGATCTGCCATTTCATCATCTGTTCATTTATTTGTCTTGGATTTTGGCAGCTAAATATTTTGCCTATATCCCTAATATCCCTCACTAGCTTTAAGCACCAGCTGTCAAAGCAACTCACAGATCACTGCACCTGTACATAGCCCATCTGTAAACAGCCCATCTATCTACCTACCTCATTCCCATACTGTATTTATTTATTTATTTATCTTGTTCCTTTGCACCCGTGTCTCTACTTGCACATTCATCTTCTGCACATCTACCATTCCAGTGTTTAATTGCTATATTGTAATTACTGAACCAGTTAGAGACCTCATGAATGTTCTGAACCAGTTAGAGACCTCATGAATGGTCTGAACCAGTTAGAGACCTCGTGAATGGTCTGAACCAGTTAGAGACCTTGTGAATGGTCCGAACCAGTTAGAGACCAGTTAGAGACCTCATGAATGTTCTGAACCAGTTAGAGACCTCATGAATGGTTCGAACCAGTTAGAGACCTCGTGAATGGTCCAAACCAGTTAGAGACCTCATGAATGGTCCTGAACCAGTTAGAGACCTCATGGTCTTGTGTCACCATCTTGTTAATAGACAGTGTGCAGTAGGATGCGTTGATCAGTTGATTGACAGGTGCAGGACTGTACGAACGACAAATGATACACGTTCCCCTGGTGTGGATGCTCACCAACGTTTTATAGTTGGTAGCATATTAATGATGGTTATAGTTATTGGCTTGGTGTATGGACCAGGCCTTAACTCTGACACAACACAGCTAAAGTTAATATCACAACGGATCTAGCTTACGAGTAGGCTAAGACTTCACGTTAGCAAACTTGATTGAAATAAATATAAAATTACGCTTTTACAGATACAATTGTTTACTTGACTTTTATACTCTATAAATGTAGTCTTTGAAATGATTTACTCTGGGGAGTTTGCCATGGTGGACTTCAGTAGTGAAGTAAAGTCGAATCCATCATCGTTGTTTGGCTGTGCTCATAGCAACATTCAAAAAAAGAGGTGAATATGACGGCAAGGAGAAGGGCAAAGTAAACGCACACACACACACACACACACACACACACACACACACACACACACACACACACACACACACACACACACACACACACACACACACACACACACACACACACACACACACACACACAGCCTCCGATTCCAGCAGAACTAGTTCTCTGGGAGAGAGAGAGAGAGGGAGAAGAGTGGGGGAATCTAATTAAACCTCAGTTTTCAAGGCAATATGGAAAGGTTTTCAGCCACAAAGAGAGGGGACTTTAATTCTGTTTGGTTAATTGAATCTACGAGCAGTCCTGACACTTTCAACTGTCAAATAACACACTGCCTTGGCGCTTACACACTTTCACACATTTAAGGACCACCCTCACCTCCTCTGCCTCATTCTCTCTCTCCTTCTCTCTCCCTCTCTCTCCCTCCTTCTCTCTCCCTCTCTCTCCCTCCTTCTGCTCCCTCTCTCTCCCTCCTTCTGCTCCCTCTCTCCCTCCTTCTGCTCCCTCTCTCCACCTTCTCTCTTTTTATATTTTCTTCAAACCGTGCAGAAACGCTGGGAGACCACTTGTGTAAAATTGAGGCTAGTTGTTTATTCTTGACACAGCACTAATTTAAATGGCATTGCATTCTCCTTTCCCCTGCTCTCCTTTATCACTCTCCCTTTCCCTATCCCTCTCTACCTCTGCCGTCCTTCCCATAATATGCTTCTGCCTCTC
>NC_138299.1:154803563-154861063 GCF_965601325.2 Salmo salar | reverse complement strand
TGCGCAGACCAGCTGGCTTACAGACATATTCAATCAATCCTTATCCCAGTCTGCTGTCCCCACATGCTTCAAGAGGGCCACCATTGTTCCTGTTCCCAAGAAAGCTAAGGTAACTGAGCTAAATGACTACCGCCCTGTAGCACTCGCTTCCGTCATCATGAAGTGCTTTGAGAGACTAGTCAAGGACCATATCACCTCCGCCCTACCTGACACCCTAGACCCACTCCAATTTGCTTACCGCCACAATAGGTCCACAGACGACGCAATCGCCATCACACTGCACACTGCCCTAACCCATCTGGACAAGAGGAATACCTATGTAAGAATGCTGTTCATCGATTACAGCTCAGCATTTAACACCATAGTACCCTCCAAACTCGCCATTAAGCTCGAGACCCTGGGTCTCGACCCCGCCCTGTGCAACTGGGTCCTGGACTTCCTGACGGGCCGCCCCCAGGTGGTGAGGGTAGGTAACAACATCTCCACCCCGCTGATCCTCAACACTGGGTCCCCACAAGGGTGCGTTCTCAGCCCTCTACTGCACTCCCTGTTCACCCATGACTGAGTGGCCATGCATGCCTCCAACACAATCATTAAGTTTGCAGACGACACTACAGTAGTAGGCTTGATTACCAACAACGATGAGACGGCCTACAGGGAGGAGGTGAGGGCCCTCGGAGTGTAGTGTCAGGAAAATAACCTCGCACTCAATGTCAACAAAACAAAGGAGATGATCGTGGACTTCAGGAAACAGCAGGGGGAGCACCCCCCTATCTACATTGACGGGACAGTAGTGGAGAGGGTGGAGAGTTTTAAGTTCCTCGGCGTACACATCACGGACAATCTGAAATGGTCCACCCACACAGACAGCGTGGTGAAGAAGGCGCAGCAGCGCCTCTTCAACCTCAGGAGTCTGAAGAAATTCGGCTTGTCACCAAAAACACTCACAAACTTTTACAGATGCACAATCGAGAGCATCCTGTCGGGCTGTATCACCGCCTGGTACGGCAGCTTCTCCGCCCATAACCGGAAGGGTCTCCAGAGGGTAGTGAGGTCTGCACAACGCATCACCGGGTGCAAACTACCTGCCCTCCAGGACACCTACACCACCCGATGTCACAGGAAGGCCAAAAAGATCATCAAGGACAACAACCACTCGAGCCACTGCCTGTTCACCCCGCTATCATCCAGAAGGCGAGGTCAGTACAGGTGCATCAAAGCTGGGACCGAGAGACTGAAAAACAGCTTCTATCTCAAGGCCATCAGACTGTTGAACAGCCATCACTAACATTGAGTGGCTGCTGCCAACATACTGACTCAACTCCACCCACTTTAATAATGGTAAAATTGATGTAATCAATTTATCACTAGCCACTTTATATTACTGATGTAATTAAATGTATCACTAGCCACTTTAAACAATGCCACTTTATATAATGTTCTCATACCCTCATTCCCTGTGGCTCAGTTGGTAGAGCATGGTGTGTTTGCAACGCTAGGGTTGTGGGTTCGATTCCCACGGGGGCCAGTACGAAAGATTTTTTTTTAATGAAATGTATGCATTCACTACTGTAAGTCGCTCAGGATAAGAGCGTCTGCTAAATGACTAAAATGTAAATTGCTCATCTCATATGTTCATACTGTACGCTATACCATCTACTGCATCTTGATGTAATGTATCACTAGCCACTTTAAACAATACCACTTCATATAATGTTTTCATACCCTACATTGCTCATCTCATATGTATATACTGTACTCTATACCATCTACTGCATCTTGTCTATGCCGTTCCGCCATCACTCATATATTTTTATGTACATATTCGTATTCACTTCTTTACACTTGTGTGTATAAGGTAGTTGTTGTGAAATTGTTAGGTTACATTACTTGTTAGATATTACTGCATGGTTGGAACTAGAAGCACAAGCATTTCGCTGCACTCGCATTAACACCTGCTAACCATGTGTATGTGACAAATACATTTGATTTGATTTGATTTTAGCTGTCTGTCTTTAACTGCATGTCTGTAGCGGTCTGTCTTTAACTGTCTGTCTGTAGCTGTCTATCATTGATTGTCTTTCTTCAGTCTTTAGCTGTCTGTCTTTAGCTGTCTGTCTTTAGCTGTCTGTTTTTAACTGACTATTTTTGTTGTTGTCTATCTCTAGCTGTCTGTCTGTAGCTGTCTATCATTGATTGTCTGTCTTTAGCGGTCTGTCTTTAGCGGTTCATCTTTAACTGACTGTCTTTAACAGACTGTATTTAACTGTCTGTCTACAGCCGTCTGTATTTAACTGCCTGTCTGTAGCTCTCTATCATTGATTGTCTTTCTTCAGCTGTCTGTCTGTAGTTGTCTGTCTTTAACTGACTGTCTTTAACTGTCTGTCTTTATCTGTCTATCTTTAGTTGTCTGTGTTTAGCTGTCTGTCTTCAGCTGTCTGTCTGTAGTTGTCTGTCTTTAACTGTCTATCTTTAGTTGTCTGTGTTTAGCTGTCTATCTTCAGCTGTCTGTCTTCAGCTGTCTGTCTTTAACTGTCTGGTTTTAGCTGTCTGTCCTCAGCAGTTCCCCCACTGGAGTGGCCTAGTGGTGGATAACTCCAGTCCTGCTGATTTCATTCAGTATCTCCCTGACACTTCATTGATTAATTAATGTTATCGACCAGCCAGACAGAGCACACATCAGGTTATCCACTCTCTGATTAAAAGGGAAGGATGAAAAACCCCTCAAGGAAGAGAGTTGTGCACTCCTGTTCTGAACAGGCAACACGGCTGTCTTCTGATCTAAATCCTCAATGAAATTGGGTCTAAATTACAAGTGATGCATAAACACTTACATGACCCCACTTGCAAATAAACAACCTTGATGCATACGTACACAGATACAGGTATTCACGCAATATCATGCACACGAACGGTGCACATATACCCCCAACCCCAACTCTCTGTACACAAACTCTATGGAGGTTGTGATGGATGCCCCATGCTGATGTGGTGTGTTAACCTCTGACCTTTAATTGAATGTGCTGGGCTCATGCACTACATCATAGCCTGTAGGCTGCGGGTCACCGGCTGCTAAATGGTTGATAACCCCACACACACCCATTGACTGATACTCACATGTATGCTGGCACATACTACACAGCACTGAGCTTTATGAAATAAACCACCTGGATTATAACCGTAAGCCTTCACAGAAGCCCACAGTCTACATCATCACTCACTTAACCCTTCACAGAAGCCCACAGTCTTCATCATCACTCACTTAACCCTTCACAGAAGCCCACAGTCTACATCATCACTCACTTAACCCTTCACAGAAGCCCACAGTCTACATCATCACTCACATAACCCTTCACAGAACCCCACAGTCTACATCATCACTGAATTAACCCTTCACAGAACCCCACAGTCTACATGACCACTCCACACTTAACCATTCACAGAACCTTGCAGTCTACATCACCACTCACTTAACCCTTCACAGAACCCCACAGTCTACATCATCACTCACATAACCCTTCCCAGAACCCCACAGTCTACATGACATCTCCACACTTAACCATTCACAGAACCTTTCAGTCTACATCACCACTCACTTAACCCTTCACAGAACCCCACAGTCTACATCACCACTCACACCGCATCAAGAACAGAGGAAGTGGACCTGTCAAAGGGGTTTCCAGTTTCCTGTTTCCGGTCACAACTTGCAGACTTGTTTACGCTGCTCTGCGTTTTGTTGCCGATCTTACTTTGCTACCTGACGGTTTTTTACTTTTTCATAACCGTATATTTTTACTTTTTCCCTCACTCAACTTTTTTCATTCAACTTTTTCACCCCGGAGGTTTTATCTGGACATGGTTCGTCAGGACTTCAAACAGCCGAAGCTAAGTAACATTAACATGATGCCTTCTAATTGCAGTCGTTGTACTTATAATATACAGGAGAACGATCGCCTTACGGCAAGGATAGCTGTGCTGCAAGCCCAGCTTCAGACGCAATCGTTTGGCAAGGGTAATTTCAGTGTAGGAAAGGATGAAACAGCGTCTGTGCCACCAGTAAGTACAGATAGTAACGTTAGTATAAACCCCCTCGCACATCCCCGCAGCCGGACAACTTTCTCATGGCTTCTGGAGGGAAACGCTGTAGGAATGCTCAACCGGTGTCGCTTATTCAGCCAACAGAAACTTTCAACCGGTTCTCCCCATTAAGCGAGTCGGAGTCGGAGGCCGAGACTTCTCTGGTCTCTACTCCTCCCGTTGTGGGGTCTGAGACGCCGACGGCTCCCACCATTAGCTCTGACAAATTGAAAACCCTAGTCACTGGCGACTCCATTACCCGCAGTATTAGACTTAAAACTAATCATCCAGCGATCATACACTGTTTACCAGGGGGCAGGGCTACCGACGTTAAGGCTAATCTAAAGACGGTGCTGGCTAAAGCTAAAACTGGCGAGTGTAGAGAGTATAGAGATATTGTTATCCACGTCGGCACCAACGATGTTAGGATGAAACAGTCAGAAGTCACCAAGCGCAACATAGCTTCAGCGTGTAAATCAGCTAGAAAGATGTGTCGGCATCGATTAATTGTCTCTGGCCCCCTCCCAGTTAGGGGGAGTGATGAGCTCTACAGCAGAGTCTCACAACTCAATCGCTGGTTGAAAACTGTTTTCTGCCCCTCCCAAAAGATAGAATTTGTAGATAATTGGCCTTCTTTCTGGGACTCACCCACAAACAGGACCAAGCCTGGCCTGTTGAGGAGTGACGGACTCCATCCTAGCTGGAGGGGTGCTCTCATCTTATCTACGAACATAGACAAGGCTCTAACTCCTCTAGCTCCACAATGAAATAGGGTGCAGGCCAGGCAGCAGGCTGTTAGCCAGCCTGCCAGCTTAGTGGAGTCTGCCACTAGCACAGTCAGCTCAGCTCAGCTTTCCCCATTGAGACCGTGTCTGTGCCTCGATCTAGGTTGGGCAAAATTAAAAATGGCGGTGTTCGCTTTAGCAATCTCACTAGTATAAAGACCTCCTCCATTCCTGCCATTATTGAAAGAGATTGTGATACCTCACATCTCAAAATTGGGTTACTTAATGTTAGATCCCTCACTTCCAAGGCAGTTATAGTCAATTAACTAATCACTGATCATAATCTTGATGTGATTGGCCTGACTGAAACATGGCTTAAGCCTGATGAATTTACTGTGTTAAATGAGGCCTCACCCCCTGGTTACACTAGTGACCATACCCCCCGTGCATCCGGCAAAGGCGGAGGTGTTGCTAACATTTACGATAGCAAATTTCAATTTACAAAAAAATAAATAATGACGTTTTCGTCTTTTGAGCTTCTAGTCATGAAATCTATGCAGCCTACTCACTCACTTTTTATAGCTACTGTTTACAGGCCTCCTGGGCCATATGCAGTGTTCCTCACTGAGTTCCCTGAATTCCTATCGGATCTTGTAGTCATAGCAGATAATATTCTAATTTTTGGTGACTTTAACATTCACATGGAAAAGTCCACAGACCCACTCCAAAAGGCTTTCGGAGCCATCATCGACTCAGTGGGTTTTGTCCAACATGTCTCTGGACCTACTCACTGCCACAGTCATACTCTGGACCTAGTTTTGTCCCATGGAATAAATGTTGTGGATCTTAATGTTTTTCCTCATAATCCTGGACTATCGGACCACCATTTTATTACGTTTGCAATCGCAACAAATAAGTAAGTCGCTCTGGACAAGAGCGTCTGCTAAATGACTTAAATGTAAATGTAAATGTAATCTGCTCAGACCCCAACCAAGGAGCATTAAAAGTCGTGCTATAAATTCTCAGACAACCCAAAGATTCCTTGATGCCCTTCCAGACTGCCTCTGTCTACCCAAGGACGTCAGAGGACAAAAATCAGTTAACCACCTAACCGAGGAACTCAATTTAACCTTGCGCAATACCCTAGATGCAGTTGCACCCCTAAAAACTAAAAACATCTGTCATAAGAAACTAGCTCCCTGGTATACAGAAAATACACGAGCTCTGAAGCAAGCTTCCAGAAAATTGGAACGGAAATGGCGCCACACCAAACTGGAAGTCTTCCGACTAGCTTGGAAAGACAGTACCGTGCAGTATCGAAGAGCCCTCACTGCTGCTCGATCATCCTATTTTTCCAACTTAATTGAGGAAAATAAGAACAATCCGAAATTTCCTTTTGATACTGTCGCAAAGCTAACTAAAAAGCAGCCTTTGCAAATGGAGGATGGCTTTCACTTCAGCAGTAATACATTTATGAACTTCTTTGAGGAAAAGATCATGATCATTAGAAAGCAAATTACAGACTCCTCTTTAAATCTGGCTATTCCTCCAAAGCTCCATTGTCCTGAGTCTACACAACTCTGCCAGGACCTAGGATCAAGGGAGATACTAAAGTGTTTTAGTACTATATCTCTTGACACAATGATGAAAATAATCATGGCCTCCAAACCCTCAAGCTGCATACTGGACCCTATTCCAACTAAACTACTGAAAGAGCTGCTTCCTGTGCTTGGCCCTCCTATGTTGAACATAATAAACGGCTCTCTATCCACCGGATGTGTACCAAGCTCACTAAAAGTGGCAGTAATAAAGCCTCTCTTGAAAAAGCCGAATCTTAACCCAGAAATTATTAAAAAAACTATCGGCCTATATCGAATCTTCCATTCCTCTCAAAATGTTTAGAAAAAGCTGTTGCGCAGCAACTCACTGCCTTCCTGAAGACAAACAATGTATACGAAACGCTTCAGTCTTGTTTTAGACCTCATCACAGCACTGAGACTGCACTTGTGAATGTGGTAAATGACCTTTTAATGATGTCAGACCGAGGCTCTGCATCTGTCCTCGTGCTCCTAGATCTTAGTGCCGCTTTTGATACCATCGATCACCACATTCTTTTGGAGAGATTGGAAACCCAAATTGGTCTACATGGACAAGTTCTGGCCTGGTTTAGATCTTATCTGTCGGAAAGATATCAGTTTGTCTCTGTGAATGGTTTGTCCTCTGACAAATCAACTGTAAATTTCGGTGTTCCTCAAGGTTCCGTTTTAGGACCACTATTGTTTTCACTATATATTTTACCTCTTGGGGATGTCATTCGAAAACATAATGTTAAATTTCACTGCTATGCGGACGACACACAGCTGTACATTTCAATGAAACATGGTGAAGCCCCAAAATTGCCCTCGCTAGAAGCCTGTGTTTCAGACATAAAGAAGTGGATGGCTGCAAACTTTCTACTTTTAAACTCGGACAAAACAGAGATGCTTGTTGTAGGTCCCAAGAAACAAAGAGATCTTCTGTTGAATCTGACAATTAATCTGGATGGTTGTACAGTCGTCTCAAATAAAACTGTGAAGGACCTCGGCGTTACTCTGGACCCTGATCTCTCTTTTGAAGAACATTTCAAGGACAGATTTTTTCCATCTACGTAACATTGCAAAAATCAGAAACCTTCTGTCCAAAAATGACGCAGAAAAATTGATCCATGCTTTTGTTACTTCTAGGTTGGACTACTGCAATGCTCTACTTTCCGGCTACCCGGATAAAGCACTAAATAAACTTCAGTTCGTGCTAAATACGGCTGCTAGAATCCTGACTAGAACCAACAAATTTGATCATATTACTCCAGTGCTAGCCTCCCTACAATGGCTTCCTGTTAAGGCAAGGGCTGATTTCAAGGTTTTACTGCTAACCTACAAAGCATTACATGGGCTTGCTCCTACCTATCTTTCCGATTTGGTCCTGTCGTACATACCTACACGTACGCTACGGTCACAAGACGGAGGCCTCCTAATTGTCCCTAGAATTTCTAAGCAAACAGCTGGAGGTAGGGCTTTCTCCTATAGAGCTCCATTTTTATGGAATGGTCTGCCTACCAATGTGAGAGACGCAGACTCAGTCTCAACCTTTAAGTCTTTACTGAAGACTTATCTCTTCAGTAGGTCCTATGATTAAGTATAGTTTGGCCCAGGAGTGTGAAGGTGAACGGAAAGGCTGGAGCAACGAACCGCCCTTGCTGTCTCTGCCTTGCCGGTTCCCCTCTTCCACTGGGATTCTCTGCCTCTAACCCTTTTACAGGGGCTGAGTCACTGACTTACTGGTGTTCTTCCATGCCGTCCATGGGAGGGGTGCGTCACTTGAGTGGGTTGAGTCACTGACGTGGTCTTCCTGTCTGGGTTGGAGCCCCCCCTTGGGTTGTGCCATGGCGGAGATCGTTGTGGGCTATACTCGGCCTTGTCTTAGGATGGTAAGTTGGTGGTTGGAAACATCCCTCTAGTGGTGTGGGGGCTGTGCTTTGGCAAAGTGGGTGGGGTTATATCCTGCCTGTTTGGCCCTGTCCGGGGGTATCATCGGATGGGGCCACAGTGTCTTCTGATCCCTCCTGTCTCAGCCTCCAGTATTTATGCTGCAGTAGTTTGTGTCGGGGGGCTAGGGTCAGTCTGTTACATCTGGAGTACTTCTCTTGGCTTATCCGGTGTCCTGTGTGAATTTAAATATGCTCTCTCTAATTCTCTCTTTCTCTCTTTCTCTCTTTCTGTCTTTCTCTCGGAGGACCTGAGCCCTAGGACCATGCCTCAGGACTACCTGGTATGATGACTCCTTGCTGTCCCCAGTCCACCTGGCCGTGCTGCTGCTCCAGTTTCAACTGTTCTGCCTGCGGCTATGGAACCCTGACGTGCTTGTTGCACCCTCGACAACTACTACGATTATTATTATTTGACCATGCTGGTCATTTATGAACATTTTAACATTTTAACATCTTGACCATGTTCTGTTATAATATCCACCCTGCATAGCCAGAAGAGGACTGGCCACCCCTCATAGCCTGGTTCCTCTCTAGGTTTCTTCCTAGGTTTTTGGTCTTTCTGGGGAGTTTTTCGTAGAGAGTTTTTCCTAGCCACCGTGCTTCTTTCACATGCTTTGCTTGCTGTTTGGGGTTTTAGGCTGGGTTTCTGTACAGCACTTTGAGATATCAGCTGATGTACGAAGGGCTATATAAATAAATTTGATTTGATTTGATTTGACTTAACCCTTCACAGAACCCCAGTCTACATCACCACACCTAACGCTTCACAGAAGCCCACAGTCTACATCACAACTTAACCTTTCACAGAAACCTACATCACCACTCCACACTTAACCCTTCACAGAACCCCACAGTCTACATCACCACTCCACACTTAACCCTTCACAGAACCCCACAGTCTACATCACCACTCCACACAACCCTTCACAGAACCCCACAGTCTACATCACCACTCCACACCTAACCCTTCACAGAACCCCACAGTCTACATCACCACTCCACACCTAACCCTTCACAGAACCCCACAGTCTACATAATCCTTCACAGGGTCAACTGTTGAGCACTCTGACTGGCTCTAATTGCTGACGTCTCCCTCAAATGATTAGTGTTAAGTGATTGTCAGATTTCACTTCATTGAAGGTCTTGATGGTTGTGAGAGAACAGAGTAGCAGAGTTAATGTCATCGTCATCTGTGATCGTCAAGCAGCATGTCACCCCTGTGATCCTGAAGGGTAATTTACATCAATTTAGTAATCCTTCTTCGTTGGATTCATAAATCATATTCTAATAAAATGACATTAAACTTTTCCACGGCCCGTATTTAAATGGTTTGGAGTGATTTATTGTTGGATTTGATTGATAGGACTGCAGTAGGGAATAATCAGCAGCATCATCATCAAATTATTGGATCATGAACTCTGTTTTGAGTTCTGCTACTCAGGGTTATGTTCAGTTGGCAGAGAATGGCAGAGAACGGGAGAGGACATCTTGAAACAGAGAATGGGAGAGGACATCTTGAAACAGAGAACGGGAGAGGACGTCTTGAAACAGAGAACGGGAGAGGACATCTTGAAACAGAGAACGGGAGAGGACATCTTGAAACAGAGAACGGGAGAGGACGTCTTGAAACAGAGAACGGGAGAGGACATCTTGAAACAGAGAACGGGAGAGGACATCTTGAAACAGAGAACGGGAGAGGACGTCTTGAAACAGAGAACGGGAGAGGACATCTTGAAACAGAGAACGGGAGAGGACGTCTTGAAACAGAGAACGGGAGAGGACGTCTTGAACAGAGAACGGAGAGGACGTCTTGAAACAGAGAACGGAGAGGACATCTTGAAACAGAGAACGGGAGAGGACATCTTGAAACAGAGAACGGGAGAGGACATCTTGAAACAGAGAACGGGAGAGGACATCTTGAAACAGAGAACGGGAGAGGACATCTTGAAACAGAGAACGGGAGAGGACATCTTGAAACAGAGAACGGGAGAGGACATCTTGAAACAGAGAACGGGAGAGGACATCTTGAAACAGAGAACGGGAGAGGACATCTTGAAACAGAGAACGGGAGAGGACATCTTGAAACAGAGAACGGGAGAGGACGTCTTGAAACAGAGAACGGGAGAGGACATCTTAAGGATAGGGGGCAGTATTTTCACGGCCGGATAAAAAAACGTACTCGATTTAATCTGGTTACTACTCCTGCCCAGAAACTAGAATATGCATATAAATAGTAGATTTGGATAGGAAACACTCTAAAGTTTCTAAAACTGTTTGAATGGTGTCTGTGAGTATAACAGAACTCATACAGAACTCAAACCAGGACAACAGGGGAATATATTTTTAAAGTACTGGACAGCGTTGTGACTTCAAATGGACTTTGGTAGTCAGGATGTGTTGGTATCTGATGGCGCAAAAGCCATGACAGGGAAACATAGTGGACTGGTAACTGCACCATCCACCAAGAGGCTCTTACTGCCAAGGGAATGCCTGACAGCTTGAAAGACATTTTCGACACTACAGTGAAAATGGTTAACTTTGTTAAAGCAAGGCCCCTGAACTCTTGTGTATTTTCTGCATTATGCAATGATATGGGCAGCGACCATGTAACACTTTAACAACATATAGAAGTGCGCTGGTTATCAAGGGGCAAAGTACTGAAGCATTTTTCAATTGAGATACAAGCTTAAAGTTTTCTTTACAGACCATGATTTTCACTTGTCTGACTGCTTGCATGATGACGAGTTTCTCACACTACTGGCCTATCTGGGTGATGTTTTTTCTCGCTTGAATGATCTGAATCTAGGAAAACAGGGACTCTCTGCAACTATATTCAATGTGCTGGACAAAATTGAGGCTATGATTAAGAAGTTGGAGCTTTTCTCTGCCTGCATTATCAAGGACAACACACAGATCTTTCATCATTGTATGCTTTTTTGTGTGCAAATGAACTCAAGCTTACAGATACAATGTTAAATGTGTTATAGCGAAGCACCTGAGTGAGTTAGATGCGCAATTACACAGGTACTTAACTGAAATGGATGACACAAACAACTGGATCCGTTATCCCTTTCACTCCCTGCCTCCAGTCCACCTATATCTGAACAAGAGAGCCTTGTCAAAATTGCAACAAGCGGTTCTGTGAACATTTAATTTAATCAGAATTTATTGCCAGATTTCTGGATTGGGCTGCACTCAGAGTATCCTGCCTTAGCAAATCACGCAACTTCTTCAGGATTTGTGGGTCCCCTGCGGGATGGTTGAGCTAAAATAGGCTAATGCAATTAGCATGAGGTTGTAAGTAACAAGAACAAGAAACAAGAACATTTCCCAGGACATAGACATATCTGATATTGGCAGAAAGCTTAAATTCTTGTTAATCTAACTGCACTGTTCAATTTACAGTAGCTATTACAGTGAAATAATACCATGCTATTCTTTGAGGAGAGTGCACAGTTTTGAACATGAAAAGTTATTAATAAACAAATTAGGCACATTTGGGCAGTCTTGATAGAAAAATGTTAACAGAAATGCAATGGTTCATTGGACCAGACTAAAACTTTGCACATACACTGCTATATACAATATCTAAATTGCACCTGGGCCGGAATAATACTTTATGCCCTTTCTCTTGCATTTCAAACTTGATGGTAATAAACAAATACAGAAAAACAGTTGGTTTTGTCTTTGTATTATTTTTTACTAGATCTAATGTGTTATATTCTCCTACATTCCTTTCACATTTCCACAAACTTCAAAGTGTTCCCTTTCAAATGTTACCAAGAAAATGCATATCCTTGCATCAGGGCCTGAGCTACAGGCAGTTATATTTGGGTATCTCATTTTAGTCAAATATTGGAAAAAAGTGGCAGATCCTTATTATTACGTTTTTAAGTTTTTTAAGACACTGATGACCTTTGCAACCACGTACCTATGTGAGAGTGGATTCTTGGCCCTCACCAGCATGAAAACTAAATACAGGCACAGACTGTGTGTGGAAAAAGACTGAGACTCTCTCCAATACAACCCAACATTGCAGAGTTCTGTGCATCCTTTCAAGCACACACATCCTCTTAACGATCTGCCCCTTTTTTCCATTTTTTTTAATGAACAAATAAGGTTTTATATGTAAGATGGATAAGTAAAGAGCAAACTTATTGATTATTATTATATTATTATTTGTTCCCTGGTCCTATAAGAGCTCTTTGTCACTTCCCACGTGCCGGGTTGTGACAATCACACTCATTCTTATGTTTAGTAAATGTATCGTATAGTGTGTGTGTGGCAGGCTTACCAATGATGGCAAAAAACAATATTTGAGAGTGCGCTGACCCTGGTGCTAGATGGTGTACGCAGCTGGAGGTTGAATGTTTGAAGGGGTACGGGACTATAACAAGTTTGGGAACCACTGGTCTAAAACATACAAGAATGGCAAAAAGAACGTTCACAGCGTACTGTATATCCCTATAAAATAACGTTGAATAGGAAATCAATATCGATATTACTCCTTTCAAACAATGTCCTTGGTTTGAAATGTCAGTAAAGAGACTAGTGCTTAAAGCATTCAATATCCATATCCTAAAGTTTTATATAGTCTCTCAGCTTTCCTGAAATCCGATGTAACTGATGTACTGATGTAACTCATGTGCTGATGTACTGATGTAACTAGTGTACTGATGTACTGATGTAACTAGTGTACTGATGTAATGTATGTAATGATGTACTTATGTAACGTATGTAACCGATGGAACCAATGTACAGATGTACTGATGTAACTCATGTACTGATGTACTGATGTAACTGATGTACTAATGTACTAATGTACTAATATAGCGGATATACTAATGTACTAATGTACTGATGTAACTGATATACTAATGTACTGATGTAATTGATGTAACTGATGTAACTGATATACTAATGTACTAATGTAACTGATGTACTGATGTAACCGATGCACAGATGTAAATGACAAACGAATGTACTAATGTACTGATGTAAATTATGTAACTGATGTAGTGATGTAACTGATGTACTGATGTAACTGATGCACTAATGTACTGATGTAACTGATGTACTAATGTACTGAAGAAACTGATATACTAATGTACTGATGTACCGATGTAACTGATATACTAATGTACTGATGTACTGATGTAACTGATGCACGAATGTAATTGATGTACTGATGTAATTGATGTAACTGATATACTAATATACTAATGTAACTGATGTACTGATGTAACCGATGTACTGATGTACTAATACTAATGTACAATGTAACTGATGTAACTGATATATTAATGTACTGATGTACTAATGTACTGATGTAACTGATATATTAATGTAACTGATGTACTAATGTACTGATGTAACTGATATATTAATGTAACTGATATATTGATGTAACTGATATACTGATGTAACTGATGTAACTGATATATTGATGTAACTGATATACTGATGTAACTGATATACTGATGTAACTGATATACTGATGTAACTGATATACTGATGTAACTGATATACTGATGTAACTGATGTAACTGATATACTGATGTAACTGATATACTGATGTAACTGATATACTGATGTAACTGATATACTGATGTAACTGATGTAACTGATATATTGATGTAACTGATATATTGATGTAACTGATATACTGATGTAACTGATATATTGATGTAACTGATATACTGATGTAACTGATGTAACTGATATATTGATGTAACTGATATATTGATGTAACTGATATACTGATGTAACTGATATATTGATGTAACTGATATACTGATGTAACTGATGTAACTGATATATTGATGTAACTGATATATTGATGTAACTGATATACTGATGTAACTGATATACTGAATAGCGAAGAAACAAATAGAAACAGAATATAATTTTGGACAAGAACACACGCACGGACTTAAACACGCAAGCACACACACACACACACACACACACACACAGTGGATTTGGGAGGACATTTGGAGGAGAGTAAACAGAGAAGTGGTCATGATGCCTGTGTGTGTTTTGGCAGTGTTTAGGCCTGAGGTGGTAGAGGGGGTTTGTTTCTGTGGCTAAATAAGTGTTAGAGAGAGAGAGAGAGAGAGAGAGAGAGAGAGAGAGAGAGAGAGAGAGAGAGAGAGAGAGAGAGAGAGAGAGAGAGAGAGAGAGAGAGAGAGAGAGAGAGAGAGAGAGAGAGAGAGAGAGAGAGAGAGAGAGAGAGAGAGATTTTTGACTGTATTATTTGTAAGTGTGTGTGTAAGGTTGTGTGTAAGGGTGTGTGTAGGGGTGTATGTTTGGGCAGTGTTTGGGCAGTGTGAGGGCAAGTTCTGCAGGCTCTAGATTTGTCTTATCTTGATTATTGTCCAGTCGTGTGGTCCAGTGCTGCAAGGAAAGACCTAGTTAAGCTGCAGCTGGCCCAGAACAGAGCAGCACGTCTTGCTCTTCATTGTAATCAGAAGGCTGATGTAAATACTATGCATGCCAGCCTCTTTTGGCTCAGAGTTGAAGAGAGACTGACCCTTCTTGTTTTTATAAGAAACAATGTGTTGAAAATCCCAAATAGTTTTCATAGTCAACTTACACACAGCTCTGACACACACACTTACCCCACCAGACATATCTCCAGGGGTCTTGTCACAGTCCTCAAATCCAGAACAAATTCAAGAGAGCGTACAGGATTATATAGAGCCATTATTGGAACTCTGTTCCATCTCATATTGCTCAAATAAACAGCAAACCTGGTTTCAAAAAACAGATAAAGCAACACTTCACGGCACAACGCCTCTCCTCTGTTTGACCTTGATCGTTTGTGTGTATGTATTGACATGTAGGCTACGTATGCCTTTAAAAAAATACAAATAATGTTTTGATATAGTTTTGTTCTTGAGCTGTTTTTGTCTATAAAGGTTCTGTATTATGTCATGAGTCATGCCATGGACCCCAGGAAGAGTAGCTGCTGCTTTTGTAACAGCGAATGGGAATCATAATAAAATACCAAATACCAAAATTCCAAATGTTTGGGCAGCGTTTGGTTAGAGTGTGGGCAGTGTGTGAACAGTGTTTGTGCTGTGTTTGGGTAGTGTGTGGGCAGTGTTTGGTTAGAGTGTGGGCAGTGTGTGAACAGTGTTTGTGCTGTGTTTGGGTAGTGTGTGGGCAGTGTTTGGTTAGAGTGTGGGCAGTGTGTGAACAGTGTTTGTGCTGTGTTTGGGTAGTGTGTGGGCAGTGTTTGGTTAGAGTGTGGGCAGTGTGTGAACAGTGTTTGTGCTGTGTTTGGGTAGTGTGTGGGCAGTGTTTGGTTAGAGTGTGGGCAGTGTGTGAACAGTGTTTGTGCTGTGTTTGGGTAGTGTGTGGGCAGTGTTTGGTTAGAGTGTGGGCAGTGTGTGAACAGTGTTTGTGCTGTGTTTGGGTAGTGTGTGGGCAGCGTTTGGTTAGAGTGTGGGCAGTGTGTGAACAGTGTTTGTGCTGTGTTTGGGCAGCGTTTGGTTAGAGTGTGGGCAGTGTGTGAACAGTGTTTGGGCAGTGTGTGAACAGTGTTTGGGCAGTGATTGGTTAGAGTGTGGGCAGTGTGTGAACAGTGTTTGTGCTGTGTTTGGGTAGTGTTTGTGCTGTGTTTGGGCAGTGTTTGGGTAGTGTTTGGGTAGTGTGTGGGCAGTGTTTGGGTAGTGTTTGGGTAGAGTGTGGGCAGTGTGTGAGCAGTGTTTGGGCAGTGATTGTGCTGTGTTTGGGTAGTGTTTGGGTAGAGTGTGGGCAGTGATTGTGCTGTGTTTGGGTAGTGTTTGGGCAGTGTTTGTGCTGTGTTTGGGTAGTGTTTGGGTAGTGTTTGGGCAGTGTTTGTGCTGTGTTTGGGTAGTGTTTGGGCAGTGTTTGTGCTGTGTTTGGGTAGTGTTTGGGTAGTGTTTGGGTAGTGTGTGGGCAGTGTTTGGGTAGTGTTTGGGTAGAGTGTGGGCAGTGTGTGAACAGTGTTTGGGCAGTGTTTGTGCTGTGTTTGGGTAGTGTTTGTGTAGTGTGTGGGCAGTGTTTGTGCTGTGTTTGAGTAGTGATTGTGCTGTGTTTGGGTAGTGTTTGGGTAGTGTTTGGGTAGTATTTGGGCAGTGTTTGGGCAGTGTTTGGGCAGCGTTTGGTTAGAGTGTGGGCAGTGTGTGAGCAGTGTTTGGGCAATGTTTGTGCTGTGTTTGGTTAGTGTTTGGGTAGTGATTGTGCTGTATTTGGGTAGTGTTTGGGTAGTGTTTGGGTAGTGTGTGGGCAGTGATTGTCAAGGGTTTTGAGGGGTTAGGAGCATCACCTGGTCTGGGTCATGGGCCAGTAGTTAACCTCTATCCTCATACTCACCCTTCTGCAACTTAGATATTACCTAGAGGTATACAGTTGAAGTCGGAAGTTTACATACACCTTAGCCAAATACATTTAAACTCAGTTTTTCACAATTCCTGACATTTAATCCTAGTAAAATTTCTCTGTCCCAGGTCAGTTAGGATCACCACTTTAGTATTTGGTAGCATTGATAGCATTGCCTTTAAATTGTTTAACTTGGGTCAAACATTTCGGGTAGCCTTCCACAAGCTTCCCACAATAAGTTGGGTGAATTTTGGCCCATTCCTCCTGACAGAGCTGGTGTGACTGAGTCAGGTTTGTAGGCCTCCTTGCTTGCACACAATTTTTCAGTTCTGCCCACAAATGTTCTATAGGATTGAGGTCAGGGCTTTGTGATGGCCACTCCAATACCTTGACTTTGTTGTCCTTAAGCCATTTTGCCACAACTTTGGAAGTATGCTTGGGGTCATTGTTCATTTGGAAGATCCATTTGCGACCAAGCTATAACTTCCTGACTGATGTCTTGAGATGCTGCTTCAATATATCCACATCATTTTCCTTGTCATGATGCCATCTATTTTGTGAAGTGCACCAGTCCCTCCTGCAGCAAAGCATCCCCACAACATGATGCTGCCACCCCCGTGCTTTACGGTTGGGATGGTGTTCTTTGGCTTGCAAGCCTCCCCCTTTTTCCACCAAACATAAAGATGCGCATTATAGCCAAACAGTTATATTTTTGTTTCATCAGACCAGAGGACATTTAATGACTCCAACCTAAGTGTATACAAACTTCCGACTTCAACTGTACATTACCTCTCTCTGACCAAATACCTCTCACAGTCTCACATCAGAACTAGACGTTCATCCATGTTTCTCAAACGTGACATTTAGAAGTTGTTCCAAATGTCAAATAGCTCAGAAATCTTAAGGTTATGTATTAACTCCAAATGGTTAAGTTAAGGGTTAATATTTGGGGATGTAAGGGTTAAAACCAAAAAAATCAAAACAACTTTCTATCGCTGGATTCTGAAATCAGAGCCAGATGCTTACACCCATCCACCATCCCCGTCCACAAACACCCTAGAAAAAACAAAACCTACTTTAAAGTAACAGTACTCGCTGTTGCCCCTAGTAGCCGGTTTCCACGTCATATCCCGACGTCCTCAGACATGGATGGATGTCGATTATTGACTTGTATCATGGGTGACCTGGCTGCTCTGACTCACTTTGCCCACAATCTATACATTATTCAATATGTATCGTCATCAACCAGCTCCCTCACTGAGATGCAGTGGTGGGAAAAGTACCCAATTGTCATACTTGATTAAAAGTAAAGATACCTTCATTGAAAATGACTTAAGTAAAAGTGAAAGTCACCCAGTAAAATTCTACTTGAGTAAAAGTCTAAAAATATTTGGTTTAAAATATACTTAAGTATAAAAAGTAAATGTATTTAATAAAATATACCTAAGTATTAAAAGTAAAAGTAAGAATATCTCATCTTAAGCAAACCAGACAACACCATTTTATTGTTTTTTTATTTTATTTACAGATAGGCAGAGGCACACTCCAACATTCAGACATAACTTACAAACAAAGCATGTGTGTTTAGTGAGTCCGCCAGATCAGAGGCAGTGACGGGATGACCAGGGATGTTCTCTGTTTAGTGAGACCTCCAGATCAGAGGCAGTAGGGATGACCAGAGATGTTCTCTGTTTCGTGAGTCCGCCAGATCAGAGGCAGGGGATGACCAGAGATGTTCTCTGTTTAGTGAGTCCACCAGATCAGAGGCAGTAGGGATGACCAGGGATGTTCTCTGTTTTGTGAGTCCGCCAGATCAGAGGCAGTAGGGATGACCAGGGATGTTCTGTGTTTAGTGAGTCCAACAGATCAGAGGCAGGGGATGACCAGGGATGTTCTCTGTTTAGTGAGTCCACCAGATCAGAGGCAGTAGGGATGACCAGAGATGTTCTCTGTTTCGTGAGTCCTCCAGATCAGAGGCAGTAGGGATGACCAGGGATGTTCTCTGTTTAGTGAGTCCACCAGATCAGAGGCAGTAGGGATGACCAGGGATGTTCTGTGTTTAGTGAGTCCTCCAGATCAGAGGCAGTAGGGATGACCAGGGATGTTCTCTGTTTTGTGAGTCCGCCAGATCAGAGGCAGTAGGGATGACCAGGGATGTTCTGTGTTTAGTGAGTCCAACAGATCAGAGGCAGGGGATGACCAGGGATGTTCTCTGTTTAGTGAGTCCACCAGATCAGAGGCAGTAGGGATGACCAGAGATGTTCTCTGTTTCCTGAGTCCTCCAGATCAGAGGCAGTAGGGATGACCAGGGATGTTCTCTGTTTAGTGAGTCCACCAGATCAGAGGCAGTAGGGATGACCAGGGATGTTCTGTGTTTAGTGAGTCCTCCAGATCAGAGGCAGTAGGGATGACCAGGGATGTTCTGTGTTTAGTGAGTCCACCAGATCAGAGGCAGTAGGGATGACCAGAGATGTACTGTGTTTAGTGAGTCCTCCAGATCAGAGGTAGTAGGGATGACCAGGGATGTTCTGTGTTTAGTGAGTCCTCCAGATCAGAGGCAGTAGGGATGACCAGGGATGTTCTGTTGATAAGTGCGTGAATTGGACCACTTTCCTGTCCCGTTAAACATTCAAAATGGTACTTTTGTGTGTCAATGAAAATGGATTAAAAAGTACAATATTTTATTTTGGAATGTAGTGAAGTAAAAGTAATCAAAAATAAAAATATTAATGTACAGATACCACAAAAAATCCAGACTTAAGTAGTACTTTAAAGTATTTTTACTTAAGTGCTTTACACCACTGCTAAGATTATGCACACACAATCACCACAGCAGGGAAATATTTCCATCTGTACTTAAGACATAGTATGACCAATACAGTATGTTGAAACGTTATCTACCTGTACCTGAAGACACAAGGCACAACACTGATCCCTGACCAATTGTCCATATCTGTCAGTTTACCTCCTGTGGCGGTTGACCTGCTGTCTAACGTGATATAGCATCAGATTCCTGGTATTACAGAATATATTATCTCCAGAAACATCTCCTCTTTACTCTCCCTCCAGAGTAACCCTAACATCTATCTACGTCCGAACCTTCTCTCCTCCTCCCTATCCTCTCCTCCTCCCCTCTCTTCATCATACAGTTTTTTTCTCCAATCCCTCAGTCACCACAGGGACCAGATGTGTGCACCGCACTGACAAAAAGCAAGCGTCTGTGTGTGTGTGTGTGTGTGTGTGTGTGTGTGTGTGTGTGTGTGTGTGTGTGTGTGTGTGTGTGTGTGTGTGTGTGTGTGTGTGTGTGTGTGTGTTTGTGTGTATTCCGCATTTTGTCAACTGGCCATCTCCACTGAGCTCTGGGACAAAGGCCAGGATACAGGAGCTGTATTTGAGGAACTTAATAGCCCAGTGTGTGTGTGTGTGTGTGTGTGTGTGTGTGTGTGTGTGTGTGTGTGTGTGTGTGTGTGTGTGTGTGTGTGTGTGTGTGTGTGTGTGTGTGTGTGTGTGTGTGTATGTGTGTGTGTGTCTCATGATGGAGAGACCCAGAAAACCTGAGCCTACTTCTTCACTATGGTGAATCACTAAATATGGAAATACACTACGGAAAAAGAAGGAACAGCATGTCAGCTCAATGTATTGAATAATCCATAGAATCTAACCACTTCTGGGAAAATGGGAAAACTCTAAACAAACAACAACACAAAGAGTTATCTATCCAAAATGCAGATGTATGGATAAACCACTTCTCCAGTCTTTTTTGGCTCTATAACAAAGAACAAACAGCAAAAACATAAACATGATCAAATACAAATCTTGGAATCAACTATTAAAGACTACCAGAACCCACTGGATTCTCCAATTACCTTGAATGAACTACAGGACAAAATACAAACCCTCCAACCCAAAAAGGCCTGTGGGGTTGATGGTATCCTCAATGAAATTATAAAATATACAGACCACAAACTATTTGGAACCAAGGACTGATCACCCCAATCAAATCAAATCAAATCAAATGTATTTATATAGCCCTTCTTACATCAGCTGATATCTCAAAGTGCTGTACAGAAACCCAGCCTAAAACCCCAAACAGCAAGCAATGCAGGTGTAGAAGCACGGTAGCTAGGAAAAACTCCCTAGAATTTCCAAAACCTAGGAAGAAACCTAGAGAGGAACCAGGCTATGAGGGGTTGCCAGTCCTCTTCTGGCTGTGCCGGGTGGAGATTATAACAGAACATGGCCTTGATCATGTATATGTTTTTGCTGTTTGTTCTTTGTTATAGAGCCAAAAAGATTGTAAAAGTGGAGACAAATTTGACCCCAATAACTACCGGATATGCGACAACAGCAACCTTGGCAAAATCCTCTGCATTATCATTAACAGCAGATTTTGTACATTTCCTCAGTGAAAAGAATGTACTGAACAAATGTCAAATTGGCTTTTTACCGAATTACCATACGACAGACCACGTATTCACGCTGCACACCCTAATTGACAAACAAACCAAAGCAAAGGCAATGTCACGCCCTGATCTGTTTCACCTGTTCCTGTGACTGTCTCCAGGTGTCGCTTATTTTCCCCAGTGTATTTATCCCTGTGTTTCCTGTCTCTCTGCGCCAGTTTGTTTTGTATGTTTAGTCAAGTCAACCAGCGTGTTATTCCCATACTCCTTTTCTATTCTCTTTTTAAAGTCCTCCCGGTTCTGACCCCTGCCTGACTCTGGACTACTTTCCTGCCTGATCATCCTGCCTGCCCTGACCTTGATTCTGCCTGCCCTTCGGCACCTATTGGACTCTGAACTGGTTTTGACCTTTTTGCCTTTCCACAACCATTTTCTTGCCTACTCCTTTGGATTAATAAACATTGTACGACTCCAACCATCTGCATCCTGTGTCTGCATCTGGGTATTGTCTTGTGCCTTAATAGGTAAACGTCTACTCATGCTTTGTTGATTTCAAAACGTTTTTGACTCAATTTGGCATGAGTGTCTGTAAGACAAAATAATGGTCTTCCAAAAAAGGTCCAATTGCCAGGACAACGAATACAAATTTAATCTTGACCACGTTTACCTAGAGTACACAAAAAACTATACATACCTCGGCCTAAACATTAGCGCCACAGGTAAATTCCACAAAGCTGTGAACGATCTGAGAGACAAGACAAGATGGGTCTTCTATGCCATCAAAAGGAACATCAAATTCAACATACCAATTAGGATCTGGTTAAAAATACTTGAATCAGTTATAGAACCCATTGTCCTTTATGGTTGTGAGGTCTGGGGTCCGCTCACCAACCAATAATTCACAAAATGGGACAAACACCAAATTGAGACTGCATGCAGAATTCTGCAAAAATATCCTCTGTGTACAACGTAAAACACCAAACAATGCATGCAGAGCAGAATTAGGCCGATACCCGCTAATTATCAATATCCAGAAAAGAGACGTTAAATTCTACAACCACCTAAAAGGAAGCGATTCCAAAACCTTCCTTAATAAAGCCATCACTGACAGAGAAAGGAACCTGGAGAAGAGTCCCCTAAGCAAGCTGATCCTGGGGCTCTGGTCACAAACACAAACCGACCACACAGAGCCCCAGGACAGCAACACAATTAGACCCAACCAAATCATGAGAAAACAAAAATATCATTTTTTGACAAATTGGAAAGAATTACCAAAAAAAAAACAGAGCAAACTACAATGCTATTTGGCCCTAAACACAGAATACACAGTGGCAGAATACCTGACCACTCCCTACCCAAACTTATGGAAAGTTTTGACTATGTCCAGACTCAGTGAGCATAGCCTTGCTATTGAGAAAGGCCACCGAAGGCAGACCTGGCTCTCAAGAGAAGACAGGCTATGTGCACACTGCCCACAAAATGAGGTGGAAACTGAGCTGCACTTCCTAACCTCCTGCCAAATGTATGACCATATTAGAGACACATATTTCCCTCAGATTACACAAAGAATTTGAAAACAAACCCAATTTTGATAAACTCCCATATCTACTGGGTGAAATACTAGTGTGCTATCACATTATGTCTCCCTGTCATGGCTTTTGCACCATCAGTACAGATACCAACACATCTTGACCACCAACATCCATTCAATGTCTCAAAGCTGTGCAGTACATTTTTTGTATTTTTTTAACCCCTTTTTTCTCCCCAATTTCATGGTATCCAATTGGTAGTAGTTACAGTCTTGTCTCATCGCTGCAACTCCTGTATGGACTCGGGAGAGGCAAAGGTCGAGAGCCATGCATTCTCCGAAACACAACCCAACCCAACCAAGCCACACTGCTTCTTGACACAACGCCCATCCAACCAATGTGTCGGAAGAAACACCGTACACCTGGTGACCTGGTCAGCATGCACTGCGCCCGGCCCGCCACAGGAGTCGCTAGTGCGCGATGAGACAAGGATATCCCTGCCGGCCAATCCCTCCCTAACCCGGACGACGCTGGGCCAATTGTACGCCGCCCCATGGGCCTCCTGGTTGCGGCCGGCTGCGACAGAGCCTGGACTCTAACCCAGAATCTCTAGTGGCACAGCAAGCACTACGATGCAGTGCCTTAGACCACTGCACCACCCGGGAGGCCCTGCAGTACTTTTAAAATATCCTCTCCTGTTGTCCTGGTTTCCAGTGGTTTGCAGAAGAGGATGACCCCCCATAAATGTAACGGACATATACCAGGAGCTGTGCCAGGCCCGCCACGTCTGTTGACTCATCCAGCTGTAATGGATAGAATTCACTGGCTTGTATGCGAAGCAGTAATTGTTTCAAAACATCTCCTGCCATGTCACTGATGCGTCGTGAAACAGTGTTGTTTGATGAAGGCATTGTCTGTATAGTTTCTTTAGCCTTTTCCCCCAACATTGTCCCAGCCATATTCGCGGCGGCAGGAAGAATTAAGTCCTCCACAATAGTATGGGGCTTGCCTGTCCTAGCCACTCGGTAGCTCACCATATAAGACGCTTCTAGCCCCTTCTTATTAATGGTATCTGTTGCTTTTATACATGTCTTACTACTCGAAAGTTGTCTTAATTCTCACTCAAAAAAAACTCCTGTGGCTTATTTTTCAAATTGGCCTGTTTTGTTTCTAAATGTCTGCGTAAGAGTGAAGGTTTCATCGAGTTGTGAGATAGTACTTTTGCACATATAACACACTGTGGCTGAGGAAGGCACTACTCCCAATATAAGTAAACCCCAAGACAATGTAGTTCTCATCATATTTGCGCCTCTTCGATGGTCCAACGTCCCTGTCTGTTGTTCTGTGCTTTCCCGGGTAAGTGTGCAGTAGCTCTTTGGCTAAATTAGATTCACAACTATCAGTGTCCATGTTGGCTGGGCTAACAACAAATGTAGACCTACTGATGCTAGCATTGGAGAACAACTTGTGTCGTCGACAGGTGCAGGTGTAGTACTGCTGGTAGTAGCAGTACTACCAGTAGAGCTGGTATGTGTCTCTATGGACGCGGGCCTTACTTTATTTTAACAATTCATCAATTTTCGAGCAAACGGAATGAGCAGCAGCTACGTTTGGCTACATACGGACCGTTAGTGGAATTCCCGCGAGAGAGTAACGGTTAATGTGATTGGATGTTAATTATTTGACTAGGCTATCTGTATATGACATTGTGTTATTTCGCTGAACACTAGATGGTTAATTTATTTTTGGCAGTGAAACGAGGCTACTCAGGCGAGAAAAAAACCTCACCCAAATGAATAGCCCTGTTGGAAAATATAAATGGACAGTTTGAAAATTAAAAAAAAAAAATTATAATATATATATATATACACACTACAGTTCAAAAGTTTGGGGTCACTTAGAAATGTCCTTGTTTTCGAAAGGAAAGCTAATTTTTTGTCTATTAAAATAACATCAAATTGATCAGAAATACAGTGTAGACATCATTAATGTTGTAAATGACTATTGTAGCTGGAAATGGCTGATTTTTAATGGAATATCTGTCACGAAGTCTACCGAAGGTGGCTCCTCTCCCTGTTCGGGCGGCGCTCGGCGGTCGTCGTCGCCGGCCTACTAGCTCTTTTCCTTTTCGTTTGGTTTTGTCTGGTTTTGTGTTACACCTGTTTTGAGTTAGGTAATTAGTGGGGTATTTAGTCTTGCTGTCTGAGTTTAGGTTTTTGTGCGGGATTGTTCGTTTGTTGCTTTTCATAGGGTTTATGTGGGGTGTTTTAGTGTTCTACAGTATTTTTGTAGAGGATGTGATTTCTGTTACCCAGACTGCTCTCTAACCGCTTTAGGTGGACATTGTTATTTTTTGTCTGGTACAGGTTTTCCTTCTTTATTTTTCACATTTGGATTTTGTGTGGAATTAGGAAAATAAACACCCTACTCCGTATATGTGGTCTCCTGCGCGTGACTTCCCCCCCATCACTCTAGTGAGCCGTGACAATATCTACATAGGCGTACAGAGGCCCATTATCAGCAACCATCACTCCTGTGTTCCAATGGCACATTGTGTTAGCTAATCCAAGTGTATCATTTTAAAAGGCTAATTGATCATTAGAAAACCCTTTCGCAATTATGTTGGCACAGCTGAAAACTCTTGTGCTGATTAAAGCAGAAATAAAACTGGCCTTCTTTAGACTAGTTGAGTATCTGGAGCATCAGCATTTGTGGGTTCGATTACAGGCTCAAAATGGCCAGAAACAAAGAATTTTCTTCTGAAACTCGTCAGTCTATTCTTGTTCTGAGAAATGAAGGCTTTTTCATTTCTATTTGGCGTACCACCGACGGCATTGGAAATACCTGAACTAGTTCACATGCTTTCGAAATGTTAACATATGTTTCCCATGGCAATAAAGCCCTTCAATTGAAATGAATTTAATTGAAATTGAGAGAGAGCGAGAGAGAGAGAGATGCCGTACAATAGCAAGGTCAGTGTAATAGATTAAGTGATGGATCTGCACAGTCTAACAAGGAGACAGTGTGTCCCTATGTGTTTGTCCCTGTGTGTGTAAGCAGACATGGTTAAATTGAGCAGTGGAAGAATCTCTATGAGCTGACCATTGTGTTTTGAATACATGCCTTTGAGCTGACCACTGTGTGCTGAATCAAGCCTGTGGGCTGTCCATTGTGTTTTGAATACATGCCTTTGAGCTGACCACTGTGTGCTGAATCAAGCCTGTGAGCTGACCACTGTGTGCTGAATCCAGCCTGTGAGCTGACCACTGTGTGCTGAATCAAGCCTGTGAGCTGACCACTGTGTGCTGAATCCAGCCTGTGAGCTTAGCACTGTGTGCTGAATCAAGCCTGTGAGCTGACCACTGTGTGCTGAATCAAGCCTGTGAGCTGACCATTGTGTGCTGAATACATGCCTGTGAGCTGACCACTGTGTGCTGAATACATGCCTGTGAGCTGACCACTGTGTGCTGAATCAAGCCTGTGAGCTGACCACTGTGTGCTGAATCCAGCCTGTGAGCTTAGCACTGTGTCCTGAATCAAGCCTGTGAGCTGACCACTGTGTGCTGAATCAAGCCTGTGAGCTGACCATTGTGTGCTGAATACATGCCTGTGAGCTGACCACTGTGTGCTGAATACATGCCTGTGAGCTGACCACTGTGTGCTGAATCAAGCCTGTGGGCTGACCACTGTGTGCTGAATACATGCCTGTGAGCTGACCACTGTGTGCTGAATCAAGCCTGTGAGCTGACCACTGTGTGCTGAATCAAGCCTGTGGGCTGACCATTGTGTGCTGAATACAAGCCTGTGGGCTGACCATTGCAGGATAGAGCTCAGTGACATGCTGTCTTAAGGTTGGAGACAGAGAGGAGGGAGCTCAGTGACACGCTGTCTTAAGGTTGGAGACAGAGAGGAGGGAGCTCAATGACACGTTAAGTTTGGAGACAGAGAGGAGGGAGCTCAGTGACATGCTGTCTTAAGGTTGGAGACAGAGAGGAGGGAGCTCAGTGACACGCTGTCTTAAGGTTGGAGACAGAGAGGAGGGAGCTCAGTGACACCCTGTCTTAAGGTTGGAGACAGAGAGGATAGAGCTCAGTGACACGTTAAGTTTGGAGACAGAGAGGAGGGAGCTCAGTGACACGCTGTCTTAAGGTTGGAGACAGAGAGGAGGGAGCTCAGTGACATGCTGTCTTAAAACCTGTTGGGGCTAGGGGGCAGTATTTTCACGGCTGGATAAAAAACATACCCGATTTAAACTGGTTACTACTCTTGCCCAGAAATGAGAATATGCATATAATTTGTAGATTTGGATAGAAAACACTCTAAAGTTTCTAAAACTGTTTGAATGGTGTCTGTGAGTATAACAGAACTCATATGGCAGGCAAAAACCTGAGAAGATTCCATGCAGGAAGTGCCCTGTCTGACAATTTGATGTCCTTCTGTTGCATCTCTATTGAAATTACAGCATCTGTGCTGTTACGTGACACTTTCAAAGGCTTCCATTGGCTCTCTAGAGCGTTCAGAAAGCGGAAAGACGTGTCTTCTGTCTCTGGGCAAAGTACAGCAGCAGAGTTTGTAAGTGGCCTGCCTGGGGACAGTGAGACTGAGATGCGCGTTTTTTTTTTTTCAATTTTTTTCTTTCAGTCTTTGAATGAATACAACGTTGTCCGGTTGGAATATTATCGCTATTTTACGAGAAAAATAGCATAAAAATTGATTTTAAACAGCGTTTGACATGCTTCTAAGTACGGTAATGGAATATTTTGATTTTTTTTGTGACGAAATGCGCTCACACGTTACCCTTTGGATAGTGACCTGAACGCACGAACAAAACGGAGGTATTTGGATATAACTATGGATTATTTGGAACCAAAACAACATTTGTTGTTGAAGTAGAAGTCCTGGGAGTACATTCTGACGAAGAACAGCAAAGGTAATCCAATTTTTCTAATAGTAATTCTGAATTTAGGTTTCCCCAAACTTGGTGG
Organism: Salmo salar; assembly: GCF_965601325.2. Lineage (NCBI taxonomy): Eukaryota > Metazoa > Chordata > Actinopteri > Salmoniformes > Salmonidae > Salmo > Salmo salar. The sequence continues at coordinate 154,833,469 of NC_138299.1, read as the reverse complement.
GTGTCAAATTAGCTAGCCTGTGATGGCCGAGCTATGCACTCAGAATATTGCAAAATGTGCTTTTGCCGAAAATCTATTTTAAAATCTGACACAGCGTTTGCATAAAGGAGTTCTGTATCTATAATTCTTAAAATAATTGTTATGTATTTTGTCAACGTTTATCATGAGTAATTTAGTAAATTCACCTGAATTTTTCCGGTGGGTATGCTAGTTCTGAACATCACATGCTAATGTAAAAAGCTGGTTTTTGATATAAATATGAACTTGATTGAACAAAACATGCATGTATTGTATAACATAATGTCCTAGGAGTGTCATCTGATGAAGATCATCAAAGGTTAGTGCTGCATTTAGCTGTGTTTTTGGTTTTTGTGACATATATGCTTGCTTTGAAAATGGCTGTGTGATTATTTTTGGCAGGGTACTCTCCTGACATAATCTAATGTTTTGCTTTTGCTGTAAATCCTTTTTTAAATTGGACAACGTGGTTGGATTAACGAGAGTCTTATCTTTCAAATGGTGTAAAATAGTCAAATGTTTGAGAAATTGAAGTTATAGCATTTTTGAGGTATTTGTATTTCGCACCACGCGATTCCACTGGATGTTGACTAGAGTGGGACGCAAATGTCCCACTGGCCTAGAGAGGTTTAAGGCCTAAACACAACAGCAGGATTCAAGTTCATGTCCTTTGAAATCCAGGTTGCTTTGAGTTCATCTAGATTGATGTCCCTTACTTCCCCCTGTGTTACGCCTCTTTCCCTCCCCCGGTCCGTCCGTAATGAGGTCCCCTGATACTCTCCTTGGTTGCCCAGTGCTGTGAGACGTGTGTGTCCTTGTCCTTGTGACGATGATGACACACACACAGACGCTTAGCACAGAGGTATTTGTCCCTGGTGAGAGAGACTTAAGCAGTTTACGTTCGCGAGCTTGTGTGTGTAATATTTTTGTGGGTGTGTGTAGTATTTGTGTGTGTGCTTGTGTGAGTGTTTTTTGCTTGTGTGTTTGTGTTTGTTTGTGCATGTGTGTTTGTTCGTGTGTGTTTGTGTGTGTGTGTGTGTGTGTGTGTGTGTGTGTGTGTGTGTGTGTGTGTGTGTGTGTGTGTGTGTGTGTGTGTGTGTGTGTGTGTGTGTGTGTGTGTGTGTAACGTGATTCTACACACACCTGTTGGTCTGCATGAGTAGAACTGATTGGTTTTAATGAGACTTCTCCTTGAAGCAGAACTGAGAGAATTCCCCTTAGATAGGCCAGCAGTCAAAATTAGCTATGTTGTAAAGGTTTGCCTTTTTTTTGGTCATAATTTAAGGTTAGGATGAGGGAAAAAGGTTAGCAGTGTGGTTAGGGGTGTGGTTAGAGTTGTGGTTAGGGTTAGGGTTAGAGTTAGGGTTATGGTTAGAATTGTGGTTAGAGTTATGGTTATGGTTATGGTTATGGTTAGAGTTGTGGTTAGGGTTAGGGTTATGGTTAGAGTTATGGTTAGAGTTGTAGTTAGGGTTAGGGTTAGGGTTATGGTTAGAGTTATGGTTAGAGTTGTGGTTATGGTTAGAGTTAGGTTTAATATCTGATTTTATGACTTTGTAGCTGTGCCAGCTAGTGAGCACTCTGCAGAGCTGCCTCCAGAACAACATTCATGTCCTGTTGGTGTAATTCCAACCCCTGTCCTATTGGTGTAGTTCCATCCTCTGTCCTGTTGGTGTAGTTCCATCCTCTGTCCTATTGGTGTAGTTCCTATCCTGTCCTATTGGTGTAGTTCCAGCCCCTGTCCTATTGGTGTAGTTCCATCCCCTGTCCTGTTGGTGTAGTTCCATTCCCTGTCCTTTTGGTTTAGTTCCTACCCCTGTCCTATTGGTGTAGTTCCATCCCCTGTCCTGTTGGTGTAGTTCCACCCCCTGTCCTATTGGTGTAGTTCCATCCCCTGTCCTGTTGGTGTAGTTCCATCCCCTGTCATATTGGTGTTGTTCCATTCCCTGTCCTATTGGTGTAGTTCCATCCCCTGTCCTATTGGTGTAGTTCCACCCCCTGTCCTATTGGTGTAGTTCCATCCCCTGTCCTGTTGGTGTAGTTCCATCCCCTGTCCTATTGGTGTAGTTCCACCCCTGTCCTATTGGTGTAGTGCCATCCCCTGTCCTGTTGGTGTAGTTCCATCCCCTGTCCTATTGGTGTAGTTCCATCCCCTGTCCTATTGGTGTAGTTCCATCCCCTGTCCTATTGGTGTAGTTCCATCCCCTGTCCTGTTGGTGTAGTTCCATCCCCTGTCCTGTTGGTGTAGTTCCTTTTCCCCTGTCCTGTTGGTGTAGTTCCATCCCCTGTCCTATTGGTGTAGTTCCATTCCCTGTCCTATTGGTGTAGTTCCATCCTCTGTCTTGTTGGTGTAGTTCTAACCCCTGTCCTGTTGGTGTAGTTCCATCCCCTGTCCTGTTGGTGTAGTTCCATCCTCTGTCTTGTTGTTGTAGTTCCATCCCCTGTCTTGTTGGTTTAGTTCCATCCCCTGTCCTGTTGGTCAAATCAAATCAAATTTATTTATATAGCCCTTCGTACATCAGCTGATATCTCAAAGTGCTGTACAGAAACCCAGCCTAAAACCCCAAAAAGCAAGCAATGCATGTGAAAGAAGCACGGTGGCTAGGAAAAACTCCCTAGGAAAAACTCCCTAGAAAGGCCAAAAACCTAGGAAGAAACCTAGAGAGGAACCAGGATATGAGGGGTGGCCAGTCCTCTTCTGGCTGTGCCGGGTGGATATTATAACAGAACATGGTCAAGATGTTAAAATGTTCATAAATGACCAGCATGGTCAAATAATAATAATCATAGTAGTTGTCGAGGGTGCAACAAGCACGTCCGGTGAACAGGTCAGGGTTCCATAGCCGCAGGCAGAACAGTTGAAACTGGAGCAGCAGCACGGCCAGGTGGACTGGGGACAGCAAGGAGTCATCATGCCAGGTAGTCCTGAGGCATGGTCCTAGGGCTCAGGTCCTCCGAGAGAAAGAAAGAAAGAAAGAAAGAAAGAAAGAAAGAAAGAAAGAAAGAGAGAAAGAGAGAATTAGAGAGAGCTTATTTAAATTCACACAGGACACCGGATAAGACAAGAGAAATACTCCAGATGTAACAGACTGACCCTAGCCCCCCGACACATAAACTACTGCAGCATAAATACTGGAGGCTGAGACAGGAGGGATCAGGAGACACTGTGGCCCCATCCGATGAAACCCCCGGACAGGGCCAAACAGGCAGGATATAACCCCACCCACTTTGCCAAAGCACAGCCCCCACACCACTAGAAGGATGTCTCCAACCACCAACTTACCGTCCTAAGACAAGGCCGAGTATAGCCCACAAAGATCTCCGCCACGGCACAACCCAAGGGGGGGGGGGCGCCAACCCAGACAGGAAGACCACGTCAGTGACTCAGCCCACTCAAGTGACGCACCCCTCCCATGGACGGCATGGAAGAACACCAGTACGCCAGTGACTCAGCCCCTGTAATAGGGTTAGAGGCAGAGAATCCCAGTGGAGAGAGGGGAACCGGTAAGGCAGAGACAGCAAGGGCGGTTCGTTGCTCCAGCCTTTCCGTTCACCTTCACACTCTTGGGCCAGACTATACTTAATCATAGGACCTATTGAAGAGATAAGTCTTCAGTAAAGACTTAAAGGTTGAGACTGAGTCTACGTCTCTCACATGGGTAGGCAGACCATTCCATAAAAATGGAGCTCTATAGGAGAAAGCCCTACCTCCAGCCTTTTGCTTAGAAATTCTAGGGACAATTAGGAGGCCTGCGTCTTGTGACCGTAGCGTACGTGTAGGTATGTACGGCAGGACCAAATCGGAAAGATAGGTAGGAGCAAGGCCATGTAATGCTTTGTAGGTTAGCAGTAAAACCTTGAAATCAGCACTTGCCTTAACAGGACGCCAGTGTAGGGAGACTAGCACTGGAGTAATATGATCAAATAATGTTTTGGTGTAGTTCCATCCTCTGTCTTGTTGGTTTAGTTCCATCCCCTGTCCTGATGGTGTAGTTCCATCCTCTGTCTTGTTGGTTTAGTCCCATCCCCTGTCCTGTTGGTTTAGTTCCATCCTCTGTCTTGTTGGTGTAGTTCCATCCCCTGTCCTGTTGGTGTAGTTCCATCCCATGTCTTGTTGGTTTAGTTCCATCCCCTGTCTTGTTGGTTTAGTTTCATCCTCTGTCTTGTTGGTGTAGTTCCATCCTCTGTCTTGTTGGTGTAGTTCCATCCTCTGTCCTGTTGGTGTAGTTCCATCCCCTGTCTTGTTAGTGTTCTCCATCTCCTGTCTTGTTGGTGTAGTTCCATCCTCTGTCTTGTTGGTGTAGTTCCATCCTCTGTCCTGTTGGTGTAGTTCCATCCTCTGTCTTGTTGGTGTAGTTTCATCCTCTGTCTTGTTGGTGTAGTTCCATCCTCTGTCTTGTTGGTTTAGTTCCATCCCCTGTCTTGTTGGTGTAGTTCCATCCCCTGTCCTGTTGGTGTAGTTCCATCCCCTGTCTTGTTGGTTTAGTTCCATCTCCTGTCTTGTTGGTTTAGTTTCATCCTCTGTCTTGTTGGTGTAGTTCCATCCTCTGTCTTGTTGGTTTAGTTCCATCCCCTGTCTTGTTGGTGTAGTTCCATCCCCTGTCCTGTTGGTGTAGTTCCATCCCCTGTCTTGTTGGTTTAGTTCCATCTCCTGTCTTGTTGGTTTAGTTCCATCCTCTGTCTTGTTGGTGTTCTCCATCTCCTGTCTTGTTGGTTTAGTTTCATCCTCTGTCTTGTTGGTTTAGTTCCATCCTCTGTCTTGTTGGTGTAGTTCCATCCTCTGTCTTGTTGGTGTAGTTCCATCCTCTGTCTTGTTGGTGTTCTCCATCTCCTGTCTTGTTGGTGTAGTTTCATCCTCTGTCTTGTTGGTGTAGTTCCATCCCCTGTCCTGTTGGTGTAGTTCCATCCCATGTCTTGTTGGTGTAGTTCCATCCTCTGTCTTGTTCGTTTAGTTCCATCCCCTGTCCTGATGGTGTAGTTCCATCCTCTGTCTTGTTGGTTTAGTCCCATCCCCTGTCCTGTTGGTGTAGTTCCATCCCCTGTCCTGTTGGTGTAGTTCCATCCTCTGTCTTGTTGGTGTAGTTCCATCCCCTGTCTTGTTGTTGTAGTTCCATCCCCTGTCTTGTTGGTGTAGTTCCATCCTCTGTCTTGTTGGTGTAGTTCCATCCTCTGTCTTGTTGGTGTTCTCCATCTCCTGTCTTGTTGGTGTAGTTTCATCCTCTGTCTTGTTGGTGTAGTTTCATCCTCTGTCTTGTTGGTGTAGTTCCATCCCCTGTCTTGTTGGTGTAGTTCCATCCCCTGTCTTGTTGGTGTAGTTCCATCCTCTGTCTTGTTGGTGTAGTTCCATCCTCTGTCTTGTTGGTGTAGTTTCATCCTCTGTCTTGTTGGTGTAGTTCCATCCTCTGTCTTGTTGGTGTAGTTCCATCCTCTGTCTTGTTGGTGTAGTTCCATCCCCTGTCCTGTTGGTGTAGTTCCATCCCCTGTCTTGTTGGTGTAGTTCCATCCCCTGTCTTGTTGGTGTAGTTCCATCCTCTGTCTTGTTGGTGTAGTTCCATCCTCTGTCTTGTTGGTGTAGTTCCATCCCCTGTCCTGTTGGTGTAGTTCCATCCCCTGTCTTGTTGGTGTAGTTCCATCTCCTGTCTTGTTGGTGTAGTTCCATCCTCTGTCTTGTTGGTGTAGTTTCATCCTCTGTCTTGTTGGTTTAGTTCCATCCTCTGTCTTGTTGGTGTAGTTCCATCCTCTGTCTTGTTGGTATAGTTCCATCCCCTGTCTTGTTGGTGTAGTTCCATCCTCTGTCTTGTTGGTGTAGTTCCATCCTCTGTCTTGTTGGTGTACTATTGAGATATACCCCCCACAGACTGAAAATTGCTTCATCCGGAAACCATTTGTTTGATATATTTGTTTCCATTCCACCTATTCTGCTCCAGTTTTTTGAATGAGCCTGTCCTCCCCATTTAAGGTGCAACCAACCTCCTGTCCCCCAGACTGGGCCAGGTATCTTTAGGCAGACTATTGAGATACAACCCCAGACTGAGCCAGGTGTCTTCAGGCAGGATCTGTGAGTTTTGGTCTGGAGGGAAATTGTTATTTGCCTACGGTGTATTGTCTACCTCTCTTTTGGGGTTGTTCGATCCCCTGAGCTAGCAAGGTGGAAAAATCTGCCGTTTTACCCTTGAGCAAGGAAATAAACCCCCACAATAACTAATCCCGGGGGCGTCGGTTTAGGCAGCCTCCCGCACATCTCTGATTCAGAGGGGTTGGGTTAAATGTGGAAGACACATTTCAATTGAATGCATTCAGTTGTACAACTGACTAGGTATCCCATTTTCCCATTATGTCTTCAAATGACAGCCTATTCCCTCTGTCCTAAAGTAATGTACTATACGGGGAACAGCGTGTCATTTCAGACAGGAGCACAGCAGCCTAATGGAGGAAGACACTGATTTCCCCTTTGTTATTGGTCTTTGGTGCATTCCTCTATTACTGTGCTAGGGTATTCCTAGGATAAAGTGTGGAGGAGAGGTTTTTTATTGTGATCCACAGTAGAGTAGTGAATTATTGATTACATCTCATAGATGTAGAGTCTTTGTAGTTCTTCGCTGAGCTCTGGGTCCATAGCTTTGATGAAGGGTCCCCCCCATACTCCTCAGAGAAAGAGAGAGAGAGAGAGAGAGAGAGAGAGAGAGAGAGAGAGAGAGAGAGAGAGAAAGAGAAAGGAAGAGAGCGAGATAGAGAGATAGATAAAGAAAGAGAGAGATAGAGACAGAGAATGAGAGAGAGATAGAGAGAGAGAAAGAGAGAGATAGAGACATAGATAGAGAAAGAGACATAGATAGAGATAGATAAAGAAAGAGAGAGATAGAGACAAAGAATGAGATAGAGATAGAGAGAAAGAGAGAGATAGAGACATAGATAGCGAAAAAGAGAGATAGAGAGAGTCATAAATGAAAGTGTTATATACAGAATCTGCACAATTAATTTAAATTTTAGTCATTTAACAGACACTCTTATCCAGAGCAATTAGGATTAAGTGCTTTGCTCAAGGGTACATCAACATAATGTTTACGTAGTCGGCTCGAGGATTCGAACGAGCAACCTTTCAGTTACTGGCCCAACGCTCTTAATCACTAGGCTACCTGTGTGTGTGTGTATTTATTATGGATCCTCTTCCTGAGGTCCATCAAAATTAAGGCAGATGTAGCACAGTTTTGTGTGTGTGTGTGTGTGTGTGTGTGTGTGTGTGTGTGTGTGTGTGTGTGTGTGTGTGTGTGTGTGTGTGTGTGTGTGTGTGTGTGTGTGATTGGGACTTCGCTCTTTCTCCCGACAGGCGGAAAGTTTACACAGAGCTACATCGACTGTAGCCGACGCTTGGTGTAATTTCTCCCCAAACCTTTCCTTTTTTAAAGAGACTTTTATTGAAGACATGGGACATCAATTTGAATTAGAGAGAGTCATAGGATATTGTGTAGCCCGAGGCCAGCGCAGGAGCAGCTCTCATGCTGCTGTTAGCCCTAATTATTATTTATGTCCCCTCACATGCATACCTGGGCCCATCTCATCACATAGATAATGGTTCCTCACACACAGAAAAACATGAATGCACTAACACAGGCACAAACACACACATACACACGCATGCACACACACACACATTTAAACACTTTATTTTTATCCACCTAAAAAAGGATCCAAACATTTCAAGGGTCCCTGTATGCATGGAACTCAAGGGTACAGGAAGCACCTCCTTCTCCAACAGCTAGGCTGCCCACAACAGCTGAAACAGAGCAGCACCTCGTTCTCCAAACAGCTAGGCTGCCCACGACAGCTGAAACAGAACAGTACCTCTTCTCCAAACAGCTAGACTGCCCACGACAGCTGAAACAGAACAGTACCTCCTCCTCCAAACAGCTAGGCTGCCCACGACAGCTGAAACAGAACAGTACCTCTTCTCCAAACAGCTAGACTGCCCACGACAGCTGAAACAGAACAGTACCTTCTCCAAACAGCTAGGCTGCCCACGACAGTTGAAATAGAACAGTACCTCGTTCTCCAAACAGCTAGACTGCCCACGACAGCTGAAACAGAACAGTACCTCGTTCTCCAAACAGCTAGGCTGCCCACGACAGTTGAAACAGAACAGTACCTCCTCCAAATAGCTAGGCTGCCCACGACAGCTGAAACAGAACGGTACCTCGTTCTCCAAACAGCTAGGCTGCCCATGACAGCTGAAACAGAACAGTACCTTCTCCAAATAGCTAGGCTGCCCACGGCAGCTGAAACAGAACAGTACCTCGCCAGTTTCTTTGCCCTAGTTTTTGTCAGGCTTTCAATCTGGAGGCCACACATTGCAAGCCTGTATACATGGTCAATGCTGCCAAATTACAGCCACACCTGAGGCTGTCCCAGCGTGCCACGAGGGGCTGGTATTTATGCAGCTTCTCTGTAAAGGCCTGCTCCATGTAGCCGTCCAATGAGCCGCCCACTTCCAAAATGAGCACCTCCCCCTGGCTTCCGCCCTGAACAACGATACCTGGCGTATTGGATAGTTTTCAATTAAGGTCATTGTATCACGTAACCACTGTTTCCGCCTTAGTTACAATGAAAATAAATGTTTTTCAACACACACGCACACACACACACACACACACACACACACACACACACACACACACACACACACACACACACACACACACACACACACACACACACACACACACACGATCAAGTAGACCTACTTCTAACACATGCTTAGTAGGATCGTTGAAGATGCAAAAGAATGTTCCCTTTCCTAGTCCTGAACCAAGTCCCTGACTGAAAGCGTCAGATGGATGGAAACGTTATGGTGGAAACTGCACCAAACCTATATATGAGAGGGCGTGTATCTACCCAGAAGATTTAACTTTCCAGCAACCAAGTTTTTCAAGACTATGTTGTTTGTTCATTAGGACCTTTCTTAGCGTCTTTGTTAATGATTAACTGGCATAAAGAGGGATTAGGTAAACACACTGGAACAGCCAGTTACACTGAAAGAGGGAGAAAGGAGAGAGAGAGAAATGCCAAATGACTATGGATTTACCAATATATTTGTTCAATGGTTTAAGTTACACCTTTTCTCACCTTTTACTCTATCTCCCTTTCTATATGTTGTCCCTCAGTACCCCTCTCAGCCCACAAACTCTCACAGTCTCACGTCAGAACTAGACGTTTTCTCAAACATCAAATTTCAAAGTTGTTGCAAACGTCAAATTTTGAAGTGTTTATGGTTAGACATTAACTCCGAATGGTTAAGGTAAGGGTTAAGGTTTGGGATAAGCTGAAAACCAAAATCTCAAAAAACAACTTTCAATTGCAGGATTCAGATATGCAACTTTAGGCACCAGAGGCAGATGTTTTCTCCCATCTGTCATTCCTGTCCACAACATCCTAGCGAAACCGAAACATACTTGAAGGTAACAGTGCTCACTGGTTTTCACGTCATCTCCCAACGTCCTCAGACATGGATGGATGTTGATACTGACTGGTATCACGGGCGACCTGTCTGCTCAGCCATCCCTCGCCTCTGTTCACTTCTCCATCCCTCCATCCCTCCTTACTCCTTCCTCCTCTGTTCCTCCATCCCTCCATCCCTCCTTACTCCTTCCTCCTCCATCCCTCCATCCCTCCTTATTCGTTCCTCCTCCATCCCTCCACACTCCTTCCTCCCTCCATCCCACCATCCCTCCTTCCTCCTCCGTCCCTCCATCTCTCCTTATTCATTCCTCCTCCATCCCTCCATCCTTCCATCCTACACACACACACACACACACACACACACACACACACACACACACACACACACACACACACACACACACACACACACACACACACACACACACACACCAATGCCATCCATCGCAGCCTCATGCCATAGGGACATTTAAATGTTATATTATGGCTATGTACAGTATTATAACGATGTGCAAATCGTTAAAGTACAAAAGGGAAAATAAATAAACATAAATATGGGTTGTATTTACAATGGTTTTTGTTCTTCACTGGTTGCAGGAGGTTAGGAAGTGCAGCTTAGTTTCCACCTCATTTTGTGCGCAGTCGGCAGTGTGCATATTGCATGCCTTCTCTTGAGAGCCAGGTCTATCTACGGCGACCTTTCTCAATAGCAAGGCTATGCTCACTGAGTCTGTACATAGTCAAAGCTTTCCTTAATTTTGGGTCAGTCACAGTGGTCAGGTATTCTGCCACTGTGTACTCTCTGTTTAGGGCCAAATAGCACTCCAGTTTACTCTGTTTTTTGATCAATTCTTTCCAATTCGTCAAGTAATTATCTTTTTGTTTTCTCATGATTTGGTTGGGTCTAATTGTGTTGCTGTTGCTGTCCTGGGGCTCTGTGGGGTCTGTTTGTGTTTGTGAACAGAGCCCCAGGACCAGCTTGCTTAAGAGACTCTTTTCCAGGTTAATCTCTCTGTAGGTGATGGCTTTGTTATGGAAGGTTTGGGAATCGCTTTTAGGTGGTTGTAGAATTGAACGGCTCTTTTCTGGATTGTCTCCCTCTCCTTTTCTCACTTGGAATGAGTACAGTATACTGCCCTCCGCTTGGAGTGAGTACAGTATGCTGCCATCCACTTGGAATGAGTACAGTATACTGCCATCCACTGGGAATGAGTACAGTATGCTGCCCTCCACTAGGAGTGAGTACAGTATACTGCCATCCACTAGGAATGAGTACAGTATACTGCCATCCACTAGGAATGAGTACAGTATACTGCCCTCCACTTGGAATGAGTACAGTATACTGCCATCCACTGGGAATGAGTACAGTATACTGCCATCCACTGGGAGTGAGTACTGTATACTGCCCTCCATTTGGAATGAGTACAGTATACTGCCATCCACTGGGAGTGAGTACTGTATACTGCCCTCCACTTGGAATGAGTACAGTATACTGACATCTATTTGGAATAAGTCTATAGTGAATCCCATTCCCAAATCTTCAAAAATGTCCCGAGAGTACCATTGAACCATCATTGAACTATAGAGGCATACGTTTATTAGGTATGGTTTATAAATTATATTCATCCATCCTCAAAAATAGGCTAATTACATTTTTGGAGGATCAAAACATGCTGGTGGAAGAACAAAATGGTTTTGGTAAATCCAGAGCCTGTATACAGTAGATCATGTCTTCTCGATCTGTACAATAATCAGAAATAGTTTACACGAAGAGAAGCCTTCTTTTGCATGTTTCATTGATTTCCAGAAAGGTTTTGATTTTGTAAATAGGGATTTTTTGTTGTTTTTGCCTATAGTTTGTTAAAGACAGGGGGTTGATGGGACATTTTATCACGCAATCCAGTCTCTTTACAAAGCTAAAATTGCTTGTGTGCGTGATTAATGAATATCGTACAGATTGCTTTCCCACATCCTCGGGTGTAAAACAAGGAGACGCTTTATCACCGACTTTGTCTGCTATGTTTATAAATGATTTGGCAAAATGAATTAAACTGTTAAATATTGGAGTAAGATATGCTAAGTACGCTTTTATATGCTGATGATATTATTTTGATGGCAGAAAATGAACAAGACCTGCAGAACATATTATTGTGTCCAGTCAGTTGGTGTAAAAGATGGAGACTCATGATCAACCAGACTAAAACACAGATAATGACTTGGTGTAGAAGGTGGAGACTCATGATCAACCAGACTAAAACACAGATAATGACTTGGTGTAAAAGATGGAGACTCATAATCAACCAGACTAAAACACAGATAATGACTTGGTGTAGAAGATGGAGACTCATAATCAACCAGACTAAAACACACATAATGACTTGGTGTAGAAGGTGGAGACTCATGATCAACCAGACTAAAACACAGATAATGACTTGGTGTAAAAGATGGAGACTCATAATCAACCAGACTAAAACATATTACCTTTCTATACTTAACATCTGCCCTTACCGACTCAGGAAATAGAGCTCTTGGGGGACTTATAGGAAAAACAAAAACACTCACATTTATTGGTTATGCTACGTATTAAAAACTGTATCAGACATGTGTGTGTCCTGTTCTGGACTATTCAACAGGAGTGTGGGGGTGCTAAGAGGTATCTTGTCCATAACAGAGCAGTACGTTACTTTTTAGGTGTCCATAAGTTTGCACCTATACTTGCAATAACTAGGGACATGGGCTGGGAACCCTGTGAGGTAAGATGGAAGGCAGGTATGGTGAGATTTTGGAATAAACTGCTGGATATGCCAACTGCCAGAATAGCTGGTAAAGTCGTTCTCTGGGATCTGTCCAAAGGGGGAGCCTGGGAAACTGAAATGTCTGAACTGTTCCAACAGTCTGATTGTGAACATCTGTACAAAAACCAAATTATGCGGACATAGATATGATTTAAAATCCACCGTTGATGCGATATGAAATATAAATGGATGGTGGATATGAATCATAAACCCAAATTGAGAATCTTTTGTTTGATTAAGGGTGAATTGGTGTGTGAGAGATATATTATGTATAACCTACCTAAAAGCAAGAGATCACTCTGTGCACAGGTAAGATCAGGGATATTTCCTCTGTGTATTGAAACAGGTCGGTATTGCGATGAAAAGGAAAGACTATGTAACTATTGGCATTATCTGGCTGAGTGATGAGGAGAGACGTAAATGATTTTTTGTCCATTGTGTATTTCAGTTTGAGGAATATTTAGATAATGCCTGGAATGAAAGAAAAGGGCTACCTATAATTAAATTGTACAAATATTTATCTTCTATCTGGTAAATGGTACATGTGTATATAGATTGTGTATAGGCTTGTCTCCCATTTCTGTATTTATTATTTATTATCTCTCTACGTTCTCTCTACCATGTATTCCATCTCTCTACGTTCTCTCTACCATGTATTCCATCTCTCTACGTTCTCTCTACCATGTATTCCATCTCTCTACGTTCTCTCTACCATGTATTCCATCTCTCTACGTTCTCTCTACCATGTATTCCATCTCTCTACGTTCTCTCTACCATGTATTCCATCTCTCTACGTTCTCTCTACCATGTATTCCATCTCTCTACGTTCTCTCTACCATGTATTCCATCTCTCTACGTTCTCTCTACCATCTCTCTACGTTCTCTCTACCATCTATTCCATCTCTCTACGTTCTCTCTACGTTCTCTCTACCATCTATTCCATCTCTCTACGTTCTCTCTACCATCTCTCTACGTTCTCTCTACGTTCTCTCTACCATCTATTCCATCTCTCTACGTTCTCTCTACGTTCTCTCTACCATCTATTCCATCTCTCTACGTTCTCTCTACCATCTCTCTACGTTCTCTCTACGTTCTCTCTACCATCTATTCCATCTCTCTACGTTCTCTCTACGTTCTCTCTACCATCTATTCCATCTCTCTACGTTCTCTCTACGTTCTCTCTACCATCTATTCCATCTCTCTATCATCTCTCTACGTTCTCTCTACCATCTATTCCATCTCTCTATCATCTCTCTACGTTCTCTCTCCCATCTATTCCATCTCTCTACGTTCTCTCTACCATCTATTCCATCTCTCTACGTTCTCTCTACGTTCTCTCTACCATCTATTCCATCTCTCTACGTTCTCTCTACGTTCTCTGTACCATCTATTCCATCTCTCTACATTCTCTCTACCATCTATTCCATCTCTCTACGTTCTCTCTACGTTCTCTCTACCATCTATTCCATCTCTCTACCATCTCTCTATCATCTCTCTACGTTCTCTCTACCATCTATTCCATCTCTCTACCATCTCTCTACGTTCTCTCTACCATCTATTCCATCTCTCTATCATCTCTCTACGTTCTCTCTACCATCTATTTCATCTCTCTACGTTCTCTCTACGTTCTCTCTACCATCTATTCCATCTCTCTATCATCTGTCTACGTTCTCTCTACCATCTATTCCATCTCTCTACCATCTCTCTATCATCTCTCTACATTCTCTCTACAATCTATTCCATCTCTCTACGTTCTCTCTACGTTCTCTCTACCATCTCTCTACGTTCTCTCTACCATCTATTCCATCTCTCTACGTTCTCTCTACGTTCTCTCTACCATCTCTCTACGTTCTCTCTACCATCTATTCCATCTCTCAACGTTCTCTCTACCATCTATTCCATCTCTCTACCTTCTCTCTACGTTCTCTCTACCATCTATTCCATCTCTCTACGTTCTCTCTACGTTCTCTCAACCATCTATTCCATCTCTCTATCATCTCTCTACGTTCTCTGTACCATCTATTCCATCTCTCTACCATCTCTCTACTTCTCTCTAACATCTATTCCATCTCTCTACGTTCTCTCTACGTTCTCTCTACCATCTATTCCATCTCTCTACGTTCTCTCTACCATCTATTCCATCTCACTATCATCCCTCTACGTTCTCTCTACCATCTATTCCATCTCTCTATCATCTCTCTAGGTTCTCTCTCCCATCTATTCCATCTCTCTACGTTCTCTCTACCATCTATTCCATCTCTCTACGTTCTCTCTACGTTCTCTCTACCATCTATTCCATCTCTCTACGTTCTCTCTACGTTCTCTGTACCATCTATTCCATCTCTCTACATTCTCTCTACCATCTATTCCATCTCTCTACGTTCTCTCTACGTTCTCTCTACCATCTATTCCATCTCTCTACCATCTCTCTATCATCTCTCTACGTTCTCTCTACCATCTATTCCATCTCTCTACCATCTCTCTACGTTCTCTCTACCATCTATTCCATCTCTCTATCATCTCTCTACGTTCTCTCTACCATCTATTTAATCTCTCTACGTTCTCTCTATGTTCTCTCTACCATCTATTCCATCTCTCTATCATCTGTCTACGTTCTCTCTACCATCTATTCCATCTCTCTATCATCCCTCTACGTTCTCTCTACCATCTATTCCATCTCTCTACGTTCTCTCTACCATCTATTCCATCTCTCTACCATCTCTCTACGTTCTCTCTACCATCTATTCCATCTCTCTACGTTCTCTCTACGTTCTCTCTACCATCTATTCCATCTCTCTATCATCCCTCTACGTTCTCTCTACCATCTATTCCATCTCTCTAAGTTCTCTCTACCATCTATTCCATCTCTCTACCATCTCTCTACGTTCTCTCTACCATCTATTCCATCTCTCTACGTTCTCTCTACATTTTCTCTACCATCTATTCCATTTCTCTATCATCTCTCTATGTTCTCTCTAACATCTATTCCATCTCTCTACAATCTCTCTACATTCTTTCTACAATCTATTCCATCTCTCTACGTTCTCTCTACATTCTCTCTACCATCTATTCCATCTCTCTACGTTCTCTCTACCATCTATTCCATCTCTCTATCATCTCTCTACGTTCTCTCTACCATCTATTCCATCTCTCTACGTTCTCTCTACCATCTATTCCATCTCTCTATCATCTCTCTACGTTCTCTCTACGTTCTCTCTACCATCTATTCCATCTCTCTACGTTCTCTCTACCATCTATTCCATCTCTCTACGTTCTCTCTACCATCTATTCCATCTCTCTACGTTCTCTCTATGTTCTCTCTACCATCTATTCCATCTCTCTATCATCTCTCTACGTTCTCTCTACGTTCTCTCTACCATCTATCCCATCTCTCTACGTTCTCTGTACCATCTATTCCATCTCTCTATGTTCTCTCTACCATCTATTCCATCTCTCTACGTTCTCTCTACGTTCTCACAACCATCTATTCCATCTCTCTATCATCTCTCTACGTTCTATCAACCATCTATTCCATCTCTCTATCATCTCTCTACGTTCTCTCTACCATCTATTCCATCTCTCTATGTTCTCTCTACATTCTCTCTACCATCTATTCCATCTCTCTACGTTCTCTCTACCATCTATTCCATCTCTCTACAATCTCTCTACGTTCTCTCTACCATCTATTCCATCTCTCTACGTTCTCTCTACCATCAATTCCATCTCTCTATCATCTCTCTACGTTCTCTCTACCATCTATTCCATCTCTCTACGTTCTCTCTACCATCTATTCCATCTCTCTATCATCTCTCTACGTTCTCTCTACCATCTATTCCATCTCTCTATCATCTCTCTACGTTCTCTCTACCATCTATTCCATCTCTCTATCATCTCTCTATGTTCTCTCTACCATCTATTCCATCTCTCTATCATCTCTCTACGTTCTCTCTACCATCTATTCCATCTCTCTATCATCTCTCTACGTTCTCTCTGCCATCAATTCCATCTCTCTATCACCCCTCTACGTTCTCTCTACCATCTATTCCATTTCTCTATGTTCTCTCTACGTTCTCTCTACCATCTATTCCATCTCTCTACCATCTCTCTACGTTCACTCTACATTCTCTCTACCATCTATTCCATCTCTCTACGTTCTCTCTACGTTCTCTCTACCATCTCTCTACGTTCTCTCTACCATCTATTCCATCTCTCTACGTTCTCTCTACGTTCTCTCTACCATCTCTCTACGTTCTCTCTACCATCTATTCCATCTCTCAACGTTCTCTCTACCATCTATTCCATCTCTCTACCTTCTCTCTACGTTCTCTCTACCATCTATTCCATCTCTCTACGTTCTCTCTACGTTCTCTCAACCATCTATTCCATCTCTCTATCATCTCTCTACGTTCTCTCTAACATCTATTCCATCTCTCTACCATCTCTCTACGTTCTCTCTACCATCTATTCCATCTCTCTACGTTCTCTCTACGTTCTCTGTACCATCTATTCCATCTCTCTACGTTCTCTCTACCATCTATTCCATCTCTCTATCATCCCTCTACGTTCTCTCTACCATCTATTCCATCTCTCTACGTTCTCTCTACGTTCTCTCTACCATCTATTCCATCTCTCTACGTTCTCTCTACGTTCTCTCAACCATCTATTCCATCTCTCTATCATCTCTCTACGTTCTCTCTAACATCTATTCCATCTCTCTACCATCTCTCTACGTTCTCTCTACCATCTATTCCATCTCTCTACGTTCTCTCTACGTTCTCTGTACCATCTATTCCATCTCTCTACGTTCTCTCTACCATCTATTCCATCTCTCTATCATCCCTCTACGTTCTCTCTACCATCTATTCCATCTCTCTACGTTCTCTCTACGTTCTCTCTACCATCTATTCCATCTCTCTACCATCTCTCTATCATCTCTCTACGTTCTCTCTACCATCTATTCCATCTCTCTACCATCTCTCTACGTTCTCTGTACCATCTATTCCATCTCTCTATCATCTCTCTACGTTCTCTCTACCATCTATTTAATCTCTCTACGTTCTCTCTACGTTCTCTCTACCATCTATTCCATCTCTCTATCATCTGTCTACGTTCTCTCTACCATCTATTCCATCTCTCTATCATCCCTCTACGTTCTCTCTACCATCTATTCCATCTCTCTACGTTCTCTCTACCATCTATTCCATCTCTCTACGTTCTCTCTACGTTCTCTCTACCATCTATTCCATCTCTCTATCATCCCTCTACGTTCTCTCTACCATCTATTCCATCTCTCTACGTTCTCTCTACCGTCTATTCCATCTCTCTACCATCTATCTACGTTCTCTCTACCATCTATTCCATCTCTCTACGTTCTCTCTACGTTTTCTCTACCATCTATTCCATTTCTCTATCATCTCTCTATGTTCTCTCTACCATCTATTCCATCTCTCTACAATCTCTCTACATTCTTTCTACAATCTATTCCATCTCTCTACGTTCTCTCTACATTCTCTCTACCATCTATTCCATCTCTCTACGTTCTCTCTACCATCTATTCCATCTCTCTATCATCTCTCTACGTTCTCTCTACCATCTATTCCATCTCTCTACGTTCTCTCTACGTTCTCTCTACCATCTATTCCATCTCTCTATCATCTCTCTACGTTCTCTCTACGTTCTCTCTACCATCTATTCCATCTCTCTACGTTCTCTCTACCATCTATTCCATCTCTCTACGTTCTCTCTACCATCTATTCCATCTCTCTATGTTCTCTCTATGTTCTCTCTACCATCTATTCCATCTCTCTATCATCTCTCTACGTTCTCTCTACGTTCTCTCTACCATCTATCCCATCTCTCTACGTTCTCTGTACCATCTATTCCATCTCTCTATGTTCTCTCTACCATCTATTCCATCTCTCTACGTTCTCTCTACGTTCTCACAACCATCTATTCCATCTCTCTATCATCTCTCTACGTTCTATCAACCATCTATTCCATCTCTCTATCATCTCTCTATGTTCTCTCTACCATCTATTCCATCTCTCTACGTTCTCTCTACGTTCTCTCTACCATCTATTCCATCTCTCTACGTTCTCTCTACCATCTATTCCATCTCTCTACGTTCTCTCTATGTTCTCTCTACCATCTATTCCATCTCTCTATCATCTCTCTACGTTCTCTCTACGTTCTCTCTACCATCTATTCCATCTCTCTACGTTCTCTCTACCATCTATTCCATCTCTCTACGTTCTCTCTACCATCTATTCCATCTCTCTACGTTCTCTCTATGTTCTCTCTACCATCTATTCCATCTCTCTATCATCTCTCTACGTTCTCTCTATGTTCTCTCTACCATCTATCCCATCTCTCTACGTTCTCTGTACCATCTATTCCATCTCTCTATGTTCTCTCTACCATCTATTCCATCTCTCTACGTTCTCTCTACGTTCTATCAACCATCTATTCCATCTCTCTACAATCTCTCTACGTTCTCTCTACCATCTATTCCATCTCTCTATGTTCTCTCTACCATCAATTCCATCTCTCTATCATCTCTCTACGTTCTCTCTACCATCTATTCCATCTCTCTACGTTCTCTCTACCATCTATTCCATCTCTCTATCATCTCTCTACGTTCTCTCTACCATCTATTCCATCTCTCTATCATCTCTCTACGTTCTCTCTACCATCTATTCCATCTCTCTATCATCTCTCTATGTTCTCTCTACCATCTATTCCATCTCTCTATCATCTCTCTACGTTCTCTCTACCATCTATTCCATCTCTCTATCATCTCTCTACGTTCTCTCTGCCATCTATTCCATCTCTCTATCATCCCTCTACGTTCTCTCTACCACCTATTCCATCTCTCTACCATCTCTCTACGTTCTCTCTACCATCTATTCCATCTCTCTATCATCTATCTACGTTCTCTCTACCATCTATTCCATCTCTCTACCATCTCTCTATCATCTCTCTACATTCTCTCTACCATCTATTCTATCTCTCTACGTTCTCTCTACGTTCTCTCTACCATCTCTCTACGTTCTCTCTACCATCTATTCCATCTCTCAACGTTCTCTCTACCATCTATTCCATCTCTCTACCTTCTCTCTACGTTCTCTCTACCATCTATTCCATCTCTCTACGTTCTCTCTACGTTCTCTCAACCATCTATTCCATCTCTCTATCATCTCTCTACGTTCTCTCTAACATCTATTCCATCTCTCTACCATCTCTCTACATTCTCTCTATCATCTATTCCATCTCTCTACGTTCTCTCTACGTTCTCTCTACCATCTATTCCATCTCTCTACGTTCTCTCTACCATCTATTCCATCTCTCTATCATCCCTCTACGTTCTCTCTACCATCTATTCCATCTCTCTATCATCTCTCTACGTTCTCTCTCCCATCTATTCCATCTCTCTACGTTCTCTCTACCATCTATTCCATCTCTCAACGTTCTCTCTACGTTCTCTCTACCATCTATTCCATCTCTCTACGTTCTCTCTACGTTCTCTGTACCATCTATTCCATCTCTCTACATTCTCTCTACCATCTATTCCATCTCTCTACGTTCTCTCTACGTTCTCTCTACCATCTATTCCATCTCTCTACCATCTCTCTATCATCTCTCTACGTTCTCTCTACCATCTATTCCATCTCTCTACCATCTCTCTACGTTCTCTCTACCATCTATTCCATCTCTCTATCATCTCTCTACGTTCTCTCTACCATCTATTTAATCTCTCTACGTTCTCTCTACGTTCGCTCTACCATCTATTCCATCTCTCTATCATCTGTCTACGTTCTCTCTACCATCTATTCCATCTCTCTATCATCCCTCTACGTTCTCTCTACCATCTATTCCATCTCTCTACTTTCTCTCTACCATCTATTCCATCTCTCTACGTTCTCTCTACGTTCTCTCTACCATCTATTCCATCTCTCTATCATCCCTCTACGTTCTCTCTACCATCTATTCCATCTCTCTACGTTCTCTCTACCATCTATTCCATCTCTCTACCATCTCTCTACGTTCTCTCTACCATCTATTCCATCTCTCTACGTTCTCTCTACGTTTTCTCTACCATCTATTCCATTTCTCTATCATCTCTCTATGTTCTCTCTACCATCTATTCCATCTCTCTACAATCTCTCTACATTCTTTCTACAATCTATTCCATCTCTCTACGTTCTCTCTACGTTCTCTCTACCATCTATTCCATCTCTCTACGTTCTCTCTACCATCTATTCCATCTCTCTATCATCTCTCTACGTTCTCTCTACCATCTATTCCATCTCTCTACGTTCTCTCTACCATCTATTCCATCTCTCTATCATCTCTCTACGTTCTCTCTACGTTCTCTCTACCATCTATTCCATCTCTCTACGTTCTCTCTACCATCTATTCCATCTCTCTACGTTCTCTCTATGTTCTCTCTACCATCTATTCCATCTCTCTATCATCTCTCTACGTTCTCTCTACGTTCTCTCTACCATCTATTCCATCTCTCTACGTTCTCTGTACCATCTATTCCATCTCTCTATGTTCTCTCTACCATCTATTCCATCTCTCTACGTTCTCTCTACGTTCTCTCAACCATCTATTCCATCTCTCTATCATCTCTCAACGTTCTCTCTACCATCTATTCCATCTCTCTACGTTCTCTCTACGTTCTCTCTACCATCTATTCCATCTCTCTACGTTCTCTCTACCATCTATTCCATCTCTCTACCATCTCTCTACGTTCTCTCTACCATCTATTCCATCTCTCTACCTTCTCTCTACCATCAATTCCATCTCTCTATCATCTCTCTACGTTCTCTCAACCATCTATTCCATCTCTCTATCATCTCTCAACGTTCTCTCTACCATCTATTCCATCTCTCTACGTTCTCTCTACGTTCTCTCTACCATCTATTCCATCTCTCTACGTTCTCTCTACCATCTATTCCATCTCTCTACGTTCTCTCTACATTCTCTCTACCATCTATTCCATCTCTCTACCATCTCTCTATCATCTCTCTACGTTCTCTCTACCATCTATTCCATCTCTCTACCATCTCTCTACGTTCTCTGTACCATCTATTCCATCTCTCTATCATCTCTCTACGTTCTCTCTACCATCTATTTAATCTCTCTACGTTCTCTCTATGTTCTCTCTACCATCTATTCCATCTCTCTATCATCTCTCTACGTTCTCTCTACGTTCTCTCTACCATCTATTCCATCTCTCTACGTTCTCTGTACCATCTATTCCATCTCTCTATGTTCTCTCTACCATCTATTCCATCTCTCTACGTTCTCTCTACGTTCTCACAACCATCTATTCCATCTCTCTATCATCTCTCTACATTCTCTCAACCATCTATTCCATCTCTCTATCATCTCTCAACGTTCTCTCTACCATCTATTCCATCTCTCTACGTTCTCTCTACGTTCTCTCTACCATCTATTCCATCTCTCTACGTTCTCTCTACCATCTATTCCATCTCTCTACCATCTCTCTACGTTCTCTCTACCATCTATTCCATCTCTCTACGTTCTCTCTACCATCAATTCCATCTCTCTATCATCTCTCTACGTTCTCTCAACCATCTATTCCATCTCTCTATCATCTCTCAACGTTCTCTCTACCATCTATTCCATCTCTCTACGTTCTCTCTACGTTCTCTCTACCATCTATTCCATCTCTCTACGTTCTCTCTACCATCTATTCCATCTCTCTACGTTCTCTCTACGTTCTCTCTACCATCTATTCCATCTCTCTACCATCTCTCTATCATCTCTCTACATTCTCTCTACCATCTATTCCATCTCTCTACCATCTCTCTACGTTCTCTGTACCATCTATTCCATCTCTCTATCATCTCTCTACGTTCTCTCTACCATCTATTTAATCTCTCTACGTTCTCTCTACGTTCTCTCTACCATCTATTCCATCTCTCTATCATCTCTCTACGTTCTATCAACCATCTATTCCATCTCTCTATCATCTCTCTACGTTCTCTCTACCATCTATTCCATCTCTCTACGTTCTCT
Source organism: Salmo salar (assembly GCF_965601325.2). Lineage (NCBI taxonomy): Eukaryota > Metazoa > Chordata > Actinopteri > Salmoniformes > Salmonidae > Salmo > Salmo salar. The sequence goes on along the minus strand of NC_138299.1, from coordinate 154,811,153 downwards.
CTACGTTCTCTCTACCATCTATTCCATCTCTCTACGTTCTCTCTACCATCTATTCCATCTCTCTACAATCTCTCTACGTTCTCTCTACCATCTATTCCATCTCTCTACGTTCTCTGTACCATCAATTCCATCTCTCTATCATCTCTCTACGTTCTCTCTACCATCTATTCCATCTCTCTATGTTCTCTCTACCATCTATTCCATCTCTCTATCATCTCTCTACGTTCTCTCTACCATCTATTCCATCTCTCTATCATCTCTCTACGTTCTCTCTGCCATCTATTCCATCTCTCTATCATCCCTCTACGTTCTCTCTACCATCTATTCCATTTCTCTATGTTCTCTCTACGTTCTCTCTACCATCTATTCCATCTCTCTACCATCTCTCTACGTTCTCTCTACCATCTATTCCATCTCTCTATCATCTATCTACGTTCTCTCTACCATCTATTCCATCTCTCTACCATCTCTCTATCATCTTTCTACATTCTCTCTACCATCTATTCCATCTCTCTACGTTCTCTCTACTTTCTCTCTACCATCTCTCTACGTTCTCTCTACCATCTATTCCATCTCTCTACGTTCTCTCTACGTTCTCTCTACCATCTCTCTACGTTCTCTCTACCATCTATTCCATCTCTCAACGTTCTCTCTACCATCTATTCCATCTCTCTACCTTCTCTCTACGTTCTCTCTACCATCTATTCCATCTCTCTACGTTCTCTCTACGTTCTCTCAACCATCTATTCCATCTCTCTATCATCTCTCTACGTTCTCTCTAACATCTATTCCATCTCTCTACCATCTCTCTACGTTCTCTCTATCATCTATTCCATCTCTCTACGTTCTCTCTACGTTCTCACTACCATCTATTCCATCTCTCTACGTTCTCTCTACCATCTATTCCATCTCTCTATCATCCCTCTACGTTCTCTCTACCATCTATTCCATCTCTCTATCATCTCTCTACGTTCTCTCTCCCATCTATTCCATCTCTCTACGTTCTCTCTACCATCTATTCCATCTCTCTACGTTCTCTCTACGTTCTCTCTACCATCTATTCCATCTCTCTACGTTCTCTCTACGTTCTCTGTACCATCTATTCCATCTCTCTACATTCTCTCTACCATCTATTCCATCTCTCTACGTTCTCTCTACGTTCTCTCTACCATCTATTCCATCTCTCTACCATCTCTCTATCATCTCTCTACGTTCTCTCTACCATCTATTCCATCTCTTTACCATCTCTCTACGTTCTCTCTACCATCTATTCCATCTCTCTATCATCTCTCTACGTTCTCTCTACCATCTATTTAATCTCTCTACGTTCTCTCTACGTTCTCTCTACCATCTATTCCATCTCTCTATCATCTGTCTACGTTCTCTCTACCATCTATTCCATCTCTCTATCATCCCTCTACGTTCTCTCTACCATCTATTCCATCTCTCTACGTTCTCTCTACCATCTATTCCATCTCTCTACCATCTCTCTACGTTCTCTCTACCATCTATTCCATCTCTCTATCATCTCTCTACGTTCTCTCTACCATCTATTTAATCTCTCTACGTTCTCTCTACGTTCTCTCTACCATCTATTCCATCTCTCTATCATCTGTCTACGTTCTCTCTACCATCTATTCCATCTCTCTATCATCCCTCTACGTTCTCTCTATCATCTCTCTACGTTCTCTCTACGTTCTCTCTACCATCTATTCCATCTCTCTACGTTCTCTCTACCATCTATTCCATCTCTCTACGTTCTCTCTATGTTCTCTCTACCATCTATTCCATCTCTCTATCATCTCTCTACGTTCTCTCTACGTTCTCTCTACCATCTATTCCATCTCTCTACGTTCTCTGTACCATCTATTCCATCTCTCTATGTTCTCTCTACCATCTATTCCATCTCTCTACGTTCTCTCTACGTTCTCTCAACCATCTATTCCATCTCTCTATCATCTCTCAACGTTCTCTCTACCATCTATTCCATCTCTCTACGTTCTCTCTACGTTCTCTCTACCATCTATTCCATCTCTCTACGTTCTCTCTACCATCTATTCCATCTCTCTACCATCTCTCTACGTTCTCTCTACCATCTATTCCATCTCTCTACCTTCTCTCTACCATCAATTCCATCTCTCTATCATCTCTCTACGTTCTCTCAACCATCTATTCCATCTCTCTATCATCTCTCAACGTTCTCTCTACCATCTATTCCATCTCTCTACGTTCTCTCTACGTTCTCTCTACCATCTATTCCATCTCTCTACGTTCTCTCTACCATCTATTCCATCTCTCTACGTTCTCTCTACATTCTCTCTACCATCTATTCCATCTCTCTACCATCTCTCTATCATCTCTCTACGTTCTCTCTACCATCTATTCCATCTCTCTACCATCTCTCTACGTTCTCTGTACCATCTATTCCATCTCTCTATCATCTCTCTACGTTCTCTCTACCATCTATTTAATCTCTCTACGTTCTCTCTATGTTCTCTCTACCATCTATTCCATCTCTCTATCATCTCTCTACGTTCTCTCTACGTTCTCTCTACCATCTATTCCATCTCTCTACGTTCTCTGTACCATCTATTCCATCTCTCTATGTTCTCTCTACCATCTATTCCATCTCTCTACGTTCTCTCTACGTTCTCACAACCATCTATTCCATCTCTCTATCATCTCTCTACATTCTCTCAACCATCTATTCCATCTCTCTATCATCTCTCAACGTTCTCTCTACCATCTATTCCATCTCTCTACGTTCTCTCTACGTTCTCTCTACCATCTATTCCATCTCTCTACGTTCTCTCTACCATCTATTCCATCTCTCTACCATCTCTCTACGTTCTCTCTACCATCTATTCCATCTCTCTACGTTCTCTCTACCATCAATTCCATCTCTCTATCATCTCTCTACGTTCTCTCAACCATCTATTCCATCTCTCTATCATCTCTCAACGTTCTCTCTACCATCTATTCCATCTCTCTACGTTCTCTCTACGTTCTCTCTACCATCTATTCCATCTCTCTACGTTCTCTCTACCATCTATTCCATCTCTCTACGTTCTCTCTACGTTCTCTCTACCATCTATTCCATCTCTCTACCATCTCTCTATCATCTCTCTACATTCTCTCTACCATCTATTCCATCTCTCTACCATCTCTCTACGTTCTCTGTACCATCTATTCCATCTCTCTATCATCTCTCTACGTTCTCTCTACCATCTATTTAATCTCTCTACGTTCTCTCTACGTTCTCTCTACCATCTATTCCATCTCTCTATCATCTCTCTACGTTCTATCAACCATCTATTCCATCTCTCTATCATCTCTCTACGTTCTCTCTACCATCTATTCCATCTCTCTACGTTCTCTCTACGTTCTCTCTACCATCTATTCCATCTCTCTACGTTCTCTCTACCATCTATTCCATCTCTCTACAATCTCTCTACGTTCTCTCTACCATCTATTCCATCTCTCTACGTTCTCTGTACCATCAATTCCATCTCTCTATCATCTCTCTACGTTCTCTCTACCATCTATTCCATCTCTCTATGTTCTCTCTACCATCTATTCCATCTCTCTATCATCTCTCTACGTTCTCTCTACCATCTATTCCATCTCTCTATCATCTCTCTACGTTCTCTCTGCCATCTATTCCATCTCTCTATCATCCCTCTACGTTCTCTCTACCATCTATTCCATTTCTCTATGTTCTCTCTACGTTCTCTCTACCATCTATTCCATCTCTCTACCATCTCTCTACGTTCTCTCTACCATCTATTCCATCTCTCTATCATCTATCTACGTTCTCTCTACCATCTATTCCATCTCTCTACCATCTCTCTATCATCTTTCTACATTCTCTCTACCATCTATTCCATCTCTCTACGTTCTCTCTACTTTCTCTCTACCATCTCTCTACGTTCTCTCTACCATCTATTCCATCTCTCTACGTTCTCTCTACGTTCTCTCTACCATCTCTCTACGTTCTCTCTACCATCTATTCCATCTCTCAACGTTCTCTCTACCATCTATTCCATCTCTCTACCTTCTCTCTACGTTCTCTCTACCATCTATTCCATCTCTCTACGTTCTCTCTACGTTCTCTCAACCATCTATTCCATCTCTCTATCATCTCTCTACGTTCTCTCTAACATCTATTCCATCTCTCTACCATCTCTCTACGTTCTCTCTATCATCTATTCCATCTCTCTACGTTCTCTCTACGTTCTCACTACCATCTATTCCATCTCTCTACGTTCTCTCTACCATCTATTCCATCTCTCTATCATCCCTCTACGTTCTCTCTACCATCTATTCCATCTCTCTATCATCTCTCTACGTTCTCTCTCCCATCTATTCCATCTCTCTACGTTCTCTCTACCATCTATTCCATCTCTCTACGTTCTCTCTACGTTCTCTCTACCATCTATTCCATCTCTCTACGTTCTCTCTACGTTCTCTGTACCATCTATTCCATCTCTCTACATTCTCTCTACCATCTATTCCATCTCTCTACGTTCTCTCTACGTTCTCTCTACCATCTATTCCATCTCTCTACCATCTCTCTATCATCTCTCTACGTTCTCTCTACCATCTATTCCATCTCTTTACCATCTCTCTACGTTCTCTCTACCATCTATTCCATCTCTCTATCATCTCTCTACGTTCTCTCTACCATCTATTTAATCTCTCTACGTTCTCTCTACGTTCTCTCTACCATCTATTCCATCTCTCTATCATCTGTCTACGTTCTCTCTACCATCTATTCCATCTCTCTATCATCCCTCTACGTTCTCTCTACCATCTATTCCATCTCTCTACGTTCTCTCTACCATCTATTCCATCTCTCTACCATCTCTCTACGTTCTCTCTACCATCTATTCCATCTCTCTATCATCTCTCTACGTTCTCTCTACCATCTATTTAATCTCTCTACGTTCTCTCTACGTTCTCTCTACCATCTATTCCATCTCTCTATCATCTGTCTACGTTCTCTCTACCATCTATTCCATCTCTCTATCATCCCTCTACGTTCTCTCTACCATCTATTCCATCTCTCTACGTTCTCTCTACCATCTATTCCATCTCTCTACCATCTCTCTACGTTCTCTCTACCATCTATTCCATCTCTCTACGTTCTCTCTACGTTCTCTCTACCATCTATTCCATCTCTCTATCATCTCTCTACGTTCTATCAACCATCTATTCCATCTCTCTATCATCTCTCTACGTTCTCTCTACCATCTATTCCATCTGTCTACGTTCTCTCTACGTTCTCTCTACCATCTATTCCATCTCTCTACGTTCTCTCTACCATCTATTCCATCTCTCTACAATCTCTCTACGTTCTCTCTACCATCTATTCCATCTCTCTACGTTCTCTCTACCATCAATTCCATCTCTCTATCATCTCTCTACGTTCTCTCTACCATCTATTCCATCTCTCTACGTTCTCTCTACCATCTATTCCATCTCTCTATCATCTCTCTACGTTCTCTCTACCATCTATTCCATCTCTCTATCATCTCTCTACGTTCTCTCTACCATCTATTCCATCTCTCTATCATCTCTCTATGTTCTCTCTACCATCTATTCCATCTCTCTATCATCTCTCTACGTTCTCTCTACCATCTATTCCATCTCTCTATCATCTCTCTACGTTCTCTCTGCCATCTATTCCATCTCTCTATCATCCCTCTACGTTCTCTCTACAATCTATTCCATTTCTCTATGTTCTCTCTACGTTCTCTCTACCATCTATTCCATCTCTCTACCATCTCTCTACGTTCTCTCTACCATCTATTCCATCTCTCTATCATCTATCTACGTTCTCTCTACCATCTATTCCATCTCTCTACCATCTATCTATCATCTTTCTACATTCTCTCTACCATCTATTCCATCTCTCTACGTTCTCTCTACGTTCTCTCTACCATCTCTCTACGTTCTCTCTACCATCTATTCCATCTCTCTACGTTCTCTCTACGTTCTCTCTACCATCTCTCTACGTTCTCTCTACCATCTATTCCATCTCTCAACGTTCTCTCTACCATCTATTCCATCTCTCTACCTTCTCTCTACGTTCTCTCTACCATCTATTCCATCTCTCTACGTTCTCTCTACGTTCTCTCAACCATCTATTCCATCTCTCTATCATCTCTCTACGTTCTCTCTAACATCTATTCCATCTCTCTACCATCTCTCTACGTTCTCTCTATCATCTATTCCATCTCTCTACGTTCTCTCTACGTTCTCACTACCATCTATTCCATCTCTCTACGTTCTCTCTACCATCTATTCCATCTCTCTATCATCCCTCTACGTTCTCTCTACCATCTATTCCATCTCTCTATCATCTCTCTACGTTCTCTCTCCCATCTATTCCATCTCTCTACGTTCTCTCTACCATCTATTCCATCTCTCTACGTTCTCTCTACGTTCTCTCTACCATCTATTCCATCTCTCTACGTTCTCTCTACGTTCTCTGTACCATCTATTCCATCTCTCTACATTCTCTCTACCATCTATTCCATCTCTCTACGTTCTCTCTACGTTCTCTCTACCATCTATTCCATCTCTCTACCATCTCTCTATCATCTCTCTACGTTCTCTCTACCATCTATTCCATCTCTCTACCATCTCTCTACGTTCTCTCTACCATCTATTCCATCTCTCTATCATCTCTCTACGTTCTCTCTACCATCTATTTAATCTCTCTACGTTCTCTCTACGTTCTCTCTACCATCTATTCCATCTCTCTATCATCTGTCTACGTTCTCTCTACCATCTATTCCATCTCTCTATCATCCCTCTACGTTCTCTCTACCATCTATTCCATCTCTCTACGTTCTCTCTACCATCTATTCCATCTCTCTACCATCTCTCTACGTTCTCTCTACCATCTATTCCATCTCTCTACGTTCTCTCTACGTTCTCTCTACCATCTATTCCATCTCTCTATCATCCCTCTACGTTCTCTCTACCATCTATTCCATCTCTCTACGTTCTCTCTACCATCTATTCCATCTCTCTACCATCTCTCTACGTTCTCTCTACCATCTATTCCATCTCTCTACGTTCTCTCTACGTTTTCTCTACCATCTATTCCATTTCTCTATCATCTCTCTATGTTCTCTCTACCATCTATTCCATCTCTCTACAATCTCTCTACATTCTTTCTACAATCTATTCCATCTCTCTACGTTCTCTCTACGTTCTCTCTACCATCTATTCCATCTCTCTACGTTCTCTCTACCATCTATTCCATCTCTCTATCATCTCTCTACGTTCTCTCTACCATCTATTCCATCTCTCTACGTTCTCTCTACGTTCTCTCTACCATCTATTCCATCTCTCTATCATCTCTCTACGTTCTCTCTACGTTCTCTCTACCATCTATTCCATCTCTCTACGTTCTCTCTACCATCTATTCCATCTCTCTACGTTCTCTCTACTATCTATTCCATCTCTCTACGTTCTCTCTATGTTCTCTCTACCATCTATTCCATCTCTCTATCATCTCTCTACGTTCTCTCTACGTTCTCTCTACCATCTATTCCATCTCTCTACGTTCTCTGTACC
>NC_138299.1:154736063-154801063 GCF_965601325.2 Salmo salar | reverse complement strand
AAGTTAAGGGTTAAGGTATGGGATAGGATTAAAACATTACGTTTAGTCACTCATTCTGAATGGTTGAGGTAAGGGTTAAAGTTTGGGACTCATTCTGAATGGTTGAGGTGAGGGTTAAGGTTTGGGACTCATTCTGAATGGTTGAGGTAATGGTTAAAGTTTGGGACTCATTCTGAATGGTTGAGGTGAGGGTTAAGGTTTGGGACTCATTCTGAATGGTTGAGGTGAGGGTTAAAGTTTGGGACTCATTCTGAATGGTTGAGGTAATGGTTACATTTTTGGACTCATTCTGAATGGTTGAGGTGAGGGTTAAAGTTTGGGACTCATTCTGAATGGTTGAGGGAAGGGTTAAAGTTTGTTATAAGGTAAAATAAAATACACATAAAAACATTGTCCACAACTGAACCACAGAACCTTCTGATCTTTAGTCATGAGATTACTCCCTTCCCCCACCCCCGTCCACAACATCCTTGCAAAACCCAAGCTCGCTTGATGGTAATAGCGCCCACTGCTGCCCCTAGTGGCCAGTTTCCTGACATCCTCAGGATATGGAGAGATGTCCAATTTCCACGTCAATCTTGAACGTCCTGTCTGAAACTATGGATTGTCAACTGGCCATCGTTAGTATGTGATGGGAATTCCCAACTGTCTTTCTGTTGTTTCTTTGGAATGTTAATTTGGAATGTTGGCTCGGGGAGAACAAATGTGACGGAATAACATATATTTAAATATACATATATTTAATCCACTTGTATTAAACTGAGTGGTATTTTATTTTCTAAAGGGTAAATGAAAAGGAGGGAGGGAGAGAGCTCTGCCTCTACTTCCCTCCTTTTCGGGGAGAGAGAAACAGAAAGAAGGGGAGAAGGGAGGAGAAAAGGTGGAACGTGAACGAGAAAGTGCGAGGGAATGAAAAAGTAAGAATGAATAGATATTACGTCGGGTGCATAGTTTGAAAAGATCTAGTCCATGTCATTTAAAATCAGTTCTATTAATTATAACCACTATCACAGTAATTCTCCTCTTTTTCAGTCTCATACAGGCCTTATTACAGCTACCTTTGATAGTCAAATGAAGTCCATTTAAACCAATCTGTGCTCATTACCCCAGGGGCTAGCAGCCAGACATCCATGACCTCTGTAACTGACCTAACTCTAATGGCTGTCACCAGCTCCACACCCACTCTCCTTTCTACTCTTAGAAGAACATGTACTGCATTGTGTGTGTTTTGTTTTTTCATTTATGTGTGTATACGGTATTATACAGTATTATACTGTATGTGTCTATACAGTATTATACAGCATGTGTGTATACAGTATGTGTGTATACAGTATTATACAGCATGTGTGTATACAGTATGTGTGTATACAGTATTATACAGTATTGTACTGTTTGTGTGCATACAGTATTATACAGTATGTGTGCATACATTATTATACAGTATGTGTGTATACAGTATTATACAGTATTATACTGTATGTGTGTATACAGTATTATACAGTATGTGTGTATACAGTATTATACAGTATGTGTGTATACAGTATTATACAGTATGCGTGTATACAGTATGTGTGTATACAGTATGTGTGTATACAGTATTATACAGTATTATACAGTATGTGTATGTATACATTATGTGTGTTTGTGTGGTGTGCATGTGAGATCAAACATCACACTCTCACTTTACAGATGACCTCGACTAACCTGTACCCCGGCACATTGACTCGGTACCCGTGTTCCCTGTTTATAGTCTCGTTATTGTTATGTCATTTTCGTGTGTGTGTGTGTGTCTGTGTATTGGTGAGAGAGAGAGAGAGAGAGAGACTGTGTGTGTCTGTGTCTGTATGTTTGTATATTTGTATATATGTGTGAGATAGAGAACAAGAGAGAGAGAGAGAGAGAGAGAGAGAGAGAGAGAGAGAGAGAGAGAGAGAGAGAGAGAGAGAGAGAGAGAGAGAGAGAATGTGTGAGAGAGAGAGAGAGAGAGAGTGTGTGTGCATAGGTGTATCAGACAGTGAACTCACAGTGAGGCTGAGTTTTCACAGGTCATAAACAAAGGCAGTGAAAGACAGCCATTAAAAACAGACAAGTTTTCATGGTTGTGACAAATTAAAACCCTTCTGTCAGAGTGAGCAAACACACAGCAACAGAACCCTACACAAACAGAACCCTACACCAACAGAACCCTACACCAACAGAACCCCACACCAACAGAACCTCACACCAACAGAACCCTACACCAACAGAACCGCATACCAACAGAACCCTACACCAACAGAACCCCACACCAACAAAACCCTACACCAACAGAACCTCACACCAACAGAACCCTACACCAACAGAACCCTACACCAACAGAACCCTACACCAACAGAACCGCATACCAACAGAACCCTACACCAACAGAATCCTACACCAACAGAACCCCACACCAATAGGACCCCACAACAACAGAACCCCACAACAACAGAACCCTACACCAACAGAACCCTACACCAACAGAACCCTACACCAACAAAACCCTACATCAACAGAACCTCACACCAACAGAACCTTACACCAACAGAACCCTACACCAACAAAACCCTACACCAACAGAACCCTACACCAACAGAACCTCACACCAAGAGAACCCCACACCAAGAGAACCCCACACCAACAGAACCCCACACCAACAAATACCCACACCAACAGAACCCAACACTAACAGAACCCCACACCAACGGAACCCAACACTAACAGAACCCCACACCAACAGAACCCCACACCAACAAATACCCACACCAACAGAACCCAACACTAACAGAACCCCACACCAACAGAACCCAACACTAACAGAACCCCACACCAACAGAAGCCTGTTATGTTTACAAAAACACACAAAAAATAGTTGTTCTCAGTTGAGGCTGACGTTTATCTCAACGAGTAACATTTCAAAATACAACGAATATAGAACCATCATATCACCTAGTCGTTTATAAGATAAAAACATATCAACAAAATAGACTGTCCAATTGATTATACAAATCATGGAAGCTATACTAGGCAATCAGTGCTGAACACAACGCAGCATCCCCCCCTCTTTTAAACTAGGCATGATTGGAGGTTATTAAGTCTTGAATGTGAGTGGGGCGGGAGCCCTTACAGGCTGCAGAATGGGTGCTGCTGCAACAGCAACGGCAATGGCAACGGGTGCCTGTGGGGCTGGCACTTGTACTTCAGTTGGGGACAAGGGAGCGTGTGCCACCGGTAGAGAACCACTCAGGGTTGCATCAATGGCAGAGTGGGGACATGCAGGAGGTGGCAACTTCCTCAGTCGGCTGACATGCCAGCGAGAGCCGTCAGTATGTTGAAATATTACTGGGCCCAGCTGAGGTTGAACTTGACATGGTGTTGACAAGTAGGTGCTGAGCTTGTCTGAGTGGTGTGGTCGTTGCACCTTGACCCAATCCCTCACTTGGATTCTAGGACGCCGTGCTCTCTTTCTTTTGCTGTAGCTCTCTTGACTTTTACGCTGTTGGCTTTGCACTGCTGCGTTGACTGCCGAAGCTGTCGGGTTGCCAATAGAGGGACGGAGTCTGTGTAGGGGCAACTCTAGTTGACGTCCTAACATCAGCTTGGCAGGAGAGACTCCAGTGGTGGAGTGGGGAGTAGCTCTTTAGTGCAGCAGAGTTTGCGACAAGGACTTAGTGAAGGAGCAACCCTGAGCTAGGTGAGTTCTCAGTCCATTTTTCACGAAGCTTTAGACGTAAGAGCTGAACTCGGCTGAGACCAGCTGAGGGCCATTGTCCGTGGTCAGAGTTGTAGGCAGTCCCCAGTGAGAATACAACACATCCAGGAAATGTATGATGGCCCCTGATGTGACAGAACTCATGGGTGTGACCTCTGTTCATTTTGAATATAGGTCATACGCAACCACCAGGAAGAGTTGGTGATGTGGCACATTGTAGAGTTCACCCCAGATGTCCAGTTGGATATGTTCCCATGGATGGGAGGGCCAGGCCAGTGGCTGCAGTGGTGGTGGGGGAGGAGGGCCTGTATTTCCACTGACAAGACATGGAGCAGTCAGGTACTAGCCCTTCGATATCATGATCGATGCCGGGCCACCACACCAGCTCTGCTTCAGCTTTACAATGGCAAGGTAGCCCTCATGAGCCATGGGCAACATTCGTCCTCCGAGGCTGCTTTATATGGCGGTGCAGTTTCCAGGAGACAGACATGTGCCGTTTCTGCATGACAGCTCATGCTCAAACCTGGCATTTGGTTGGAATTCTGACGGGAGCTGTGCCGGCCAGCCATTGGCTACGTATTCCTGCAAGGTCGTGAAGATGGGGTAGTTGGCTGATTCCTGATCACCGACAACGACGAGACAGCCTATAGGAAGGAGGTCAGAGACCTGGCAGTGTGGTGCCAGGACAACAACCTCTCCTTCAACGTGATCAAGACAAAGGAGATTGTGGACTTCAGGAAAAAGAGGACAAAGCACGCCCCCATTCTCATCGACGGGGCTGCAGTGGAGCAGGTTGAGAGCTTCAAGTTCCTTGGTGTCCACACCACCAACAAACTAACATGGTCCATGCACAAGACAGTTATGAAGATGGCACGACAAAACCTATTCCCACTCAGGAGACTGAAAAGATTTGGCATGGGTCTTCAGATCCTCAAAAGGTTCTACAGCTGCACCATCGAGAGCATCATGACTGGTTGCATCACTGACTGCAAGACACTACAGAGGGTAGTGCGTACGGCCCAGTACATCACTGGGGCTAAGCTGCCTGCCAGTGCCAGAGGAAGGCCCTAATAATTGTCAAAAACTCCATCCACCTTAGTCGTAGACTGTTCTCTCTGCTACCGCACGGCAAGCAATACCGGAGCGCCAAGTTTAAGTCTAAGAGGCTTCTAAACAGCTTCTGCCCCCAAGCCATAAGACTCCTGAACATCTAATCAAATGGCTACCCAGACTATTTGCACCCCCCCCCCCCTTTTACACCGCTGCTACTCTCTGTTGTTATCATCTATGCATAGTCACTTTAATAACTCTACCTAAATGTACATATCACCTCAACTAACCGGTGCCCCCCGCACATTGACTCTGTACCGGTACCCCCCTGTATATAGTCTCACTATTGTTATTTTACTGCTGCTCTTTAATTACTTGTTACTTTAATTTCTTATTGTTATCCGTATTTTTAAAAAAAATGCATTGTTGGTTAGGGGCTCATAAGTAAGCATTTCACTGTAAGGTCTACACCTGTTGTATTCGGCGCATGTGATGTAATAACATTTGATTTGATTTGATTTGATCAGCCCTCCATCCTCCCCGATCCACTCCCTTTGTCAGGTAAATTTACAGCCCCATGCATCTTAAGCACATATGTTGACTGGGGAAATGAAGGAATGAAATTAAATCAATTACGACGCCGTTCATCACTTTTCAGTGAGTGATGTATACACATGTAGCAGGAAGGTGTGGTCTTATGGAAATATAACACTGGGACTGACTGAGCAACACGGTGCATATCTGGGGGGTCATTCTCCCTTCTCTTACTCATCTCTCTCTCGCTCACCCACTATCTCCCTCCCCCTCTTTCTCCCCCTCTCCTCCTCTCTGCTTCACAGCTCTCTATTTCTATACTGAAACGTGTGAAATGGGATTACTGCTCCTGACAGATTTGCTAAACCCCCCTTCAGCCTCTCCTCTCTCTCTCCCTCTCTCTCTCTCTCTCTCTCTGCCTCTCTCTCAGCCTCTCTCTCTGCCTCTCTCTCAGCCTCTCTCTCAGCCTCTCTCTACAATAAGAGTGACAAGATAAGAGATTGCATTTCTCCGCTTGGCGAGCTGCATCTAGAGAACGTCGTGTTTAAGAGGAGAAAAAACCTGATGCTACATATCTAACCTTTGTAACGTTTCAATGGGCTTCCTATTGCCCGCCATCTTGTCTGGCATCACTGTACTACTGACAGGTTTGGGATTCATCTTACACCTTTTTTCCTCCTTATCTGTGTTCTTTCTATGGCGGTTAATCTACAGGTCCCTGGTACAGGTACACTGTACACTCTTACATGCCCCTTTCAATATAATATCTGTATGTGTGTGTGTGTGTGTGTGTGTGTGTGTGTGTGTGTGTGTGTGTGTGTGTGTGTGTGTGTGTGTGTGTGTGTGTGTGTGTGTCGGTGTATTTGTGTGTGTGTTTGATGAAGTGTCCTCTGTCGTGAATCTCCTATTTCACTGGAGGCCATGGATCTATGGATTTTGTAAACATATGCCTCCTCTTTCTCATTTTTCTGATTCATCCCCCTCTCTTTCATTCATCCCCCTCTCCCTCATTCATCTCTCTATCAGAGAGACCGTCAGTCAGGGAGGGGTGGGGTGGAGGTGGGGGGGGTCAGAATGCAGAAAGACGTGATACTGCCTTTGGTGAGGTGTTGAGCTGATGTGTGTTTGTGTCTGTGTGTGCACGAGTGTGTGTGCACACGAGTGTGTGTGCATATGTCTGTGTCTACATACAGTTGAAGTCGGAAGTTTACATACACTTAGGTTGGAGTCATTAAAACTCGTTTTTCAATCACTCCACAAATTTCTTGTTAACAAACTATAGTTTTGGTAAGTCGGTTAGGACATCTACTTTTTGCATGACACAAGTCATTTTTCCAACAATTGTTTACAGACAGATTATTTAACTTATAATTCACAGTATCACAATTCCAGTGGGTCAGAAGTTTACATACACTAAGTTGACTGTGCCTTTAAACAGCTTGGAAAATTCCAGAAAATGGTGTCATGGCTTTAGAAGCTTCTGATAGGCTAACATCATTGGAGTCAATTGGAGGTGTACCTGTGGATGTATTCCAAGGCCTTCAAACTCAGTTCCTCTTTGCTTGACATCATGGGAAAATCTAAAGAAATCAGCCAAAACCTCAGAAAAACAAATTGTAGACCTCCACAAGTCTGGTTCATCTTTGGGAGCAATATCCAAACGCCTGAAGGTACCACGTTCATCTGTACAAACAACAATATGCAAGTATAAACACCGTCATACCACTCAGGAAGGAGATGCATTCGGTCTCCTAGAGATGAACCAACTTTGCTGCGAAAAGTGCAAATCAATCCCAGAAAAACAGCAAAGGACCTTGTGAAGATGCTGGAGGAAACAGGTACAAAAGTATCTATATCCACTGTAAAACAAGTCCTATATCGACATAACCTGAAAGGCCGCTCAGCAAGGAAGAAGCCATTGCTCCAAAACCGCCATAAAAAAGCCAGACTACGGTTTGCAACTGCACATGGGGACAAAGATCATACTTTTTGGAGAAATGTCCTCTGGTCTGATGTAACAAAAATAGAACTGTTAGGCCATAATGACCATCATTATGTTTGGAGGAAAAAGGGGGAGGCTTGCAAGCCAAAGAACACCATCCCAACCGTGATGCACGGGGGTGGCAGCATCATGTTGTGGGGGTGCTTTGCTGCAGGAGGGACTGGTGCACTACACAAAGTAGATGACATCATGTGGAAGGAAAATTATGTGGACATATTGAAGCAACATCTCAAGACATCAGTCAGGAAGTTAAAGTTTGGTCGCAAATGGGTCTTCCAAATGAACAATGACCCCATGCATACTTCCAAAGTTTTGGCGAAATGGCTTAAGAACAGCAAAGTCAAGGTATTTGAGTGGCCATCACAAAGCCCTGACCTCAATCCTATAGAACATTTTTGGGCAGAACTGAAAAAGTGTGTGCGAGCAACGAGGCCTGCAAACCTGACTCAGTTACACCAGCTCTGTCAGGAGGAATGGGCCAAAATTCACCCAACTTATTGTGTGAAGCTTGTGGAAGGCTGCCCAAAGCGTTTGACCCAAGTTAAACAATTTAAAGGCAATGCTACCAATTACTAATTGAGTGTATGTAAACTTCTGACCCACTGGGAATGTGATGAAAGAAATAAAAGCTGGAATTAATCTTTCTCTCTATTATTTTTCTGACATTTCACATTCTTAAAATAAAGTGGTGATCCTAACTGACCTAAAACAGGGAACTTTTACTAGGATTAAATGTCAGGAATTGTGAAAAATTTAGTTTAAAAGTATTTGGCTAAGGTGTATGTAAACTTCCGACTTCAACTGTATGTGTTTGTGTCTATATATATATATATATGTGTGTGTGACTGTGTGACAGAGGGCTTTAAAGTCATTCTCTGACCAGCCTGTAACAGCACATCACGGACTCCTGACAGCTTTCCCCAATGCCACACATTGCTTTTCCAACGCTCCGCTCGGATTATCCGCCACTCATGGGCATTCCCCGATTAACTCCTATCAAGCGCTCCGGGCAGGGATGAAGCCCAGAGAATGGGAACATGGGAATAATCTCCAGTGGAATAAGTGTGGAGAGGATAGGATGAGTAGGGAGGAAAGGGGGAGGAGAGCAGTGGAAACAGGGATGACCTCATATTTCAATTGCTCTGCTTCTTTTTCTCATTGGTTTCACTATACATCACGCATTGGATTGGAGTTATGAACAGTATATGAAGGTGGGTGGATGGATGGGTGGGTGGGTGAGGGGGTGGGTGAATGGATGAATGAATGGGTAGGTGGATGGGTGGGTGAGGGGGTGGATGGTTTGGTTGGTGGATGGGTGGGTGGGTGGATGGGTGGGTGGGTGAGGGGTGGGTGAATGGATGAATGAATGGGTAGGTGGGTGGGTGGATCGGTGGGTGGTTTGGTTGGTGGATGGATGGGTGGGTGGGTGGGTGAGGGGGTGGGTGAATGGATGGATGAATGGGTGGTTGGGTGGGTGGATGGGTAGGTGGGTGGGTGAGGGGGTGGGTGAATGGATGGATGAATGGGTGGGTGGGTGGTTTGGTTGGTGGATGGGTGCGTGGGTGGGTGGATGGATGGGTGGATGGGTGGATGGGTGGGTGGGTGAATGAATGAATGGGTGGGTGAGTGGGTGGGTGGGTGGGTGGGTGAATGAATGAATGAATGGGTGAGTGAGTGAGTGGGTGGGTGGGTGGGTGGGTGGATGGGTGGGTGGATGGGTGAATGAATGGGTGGGTGAGTGGGTGGGTGGGTGGCTGGGTGGATGGATGGATGGGTGGGTGGATGGGTGGCTTTCTCACCTTTGAGCTGATAACAAACAGAAATAGCTCATCTTCTTTTTCTTTCTCCAATCATCAGTCTTTCAGAGACCAGGCTTTCTTACTGTGGAATAGAAAACGATTGTAGAGAGAAAGCATCCAAGGCCGCTCCTCCGAGTAAATGCCCTCTAGCCCTGTAGTAATGACAGTAACCCGTTTGAAAAGCTATTCATTTGTGGACTGCTATTGAACGAATAACTGGTAAATTACAATAATCAACGGGGACAGATATCAGGGTGTTCTCTGGTTTTAAAACATGTGTTCATATTTATATTCTGATTCTGATTAAGGACTTTCGGCGGAAACTGCTCTGGTTCCTGTCAGAGCCCCTCAAAAAACTGTGCTGTGCTGCAGTTTCACTAAATGATTGAACTTTGAAGGCAAAACTGTGAAACTGTGGAGAGGGATGGCTCTAAGACTGCATCACTCACAGGATGGCATGGAAGATGATCTGTAAACAATGAGACAGGAAGTGAAGAGTGATGACAGAGAGTGAGGGAGGGAGGGAGGGAGGGATGTGTATACATGATGTGGTGATATGTATAGTATACATGATGTGGTGATATGTATAGTATAAAGGATGGGGTGATATGTATAGTATAGAGGATGGGGTGATATGTATAGTATATGTGATGGGGTCAAATGTACCGTATAAAGGATGGGGTGATATGTACAGTATATAGGATGGGGTGATATGTATAGTATATAGGATGGAGTGATATGTATAGTATATGTGATGGGGTGATATGTATAGTATATAGGATGTGGTGATATGTATAGTATAGAGGATGGGGTGATATGTACCGTATAAAGGATGGGACGATCTGGATAGTATATAGGATGTGGTGATATGTATAGTATAAAGGATGGGGCGATCTGGATAGTATATAGGATGTGGTGATATGTATAGTATATAGGATGGGGTGATATGTATAGTATATAGGATGGGGTGATATGTATAGTATATAGGATGTGGTGATATGTATAGTATATAGGATGTATAGTATATAGGATGTGGTGATATGTATAGTATAAAGGATGGGGTGATATGTATTGTATATAGGATGTGGTGATATGTATAGTATAAAGGATGGGGTGATATGTATAGTATATAGGATGGGGTGATATGTATAGTATATAGGATGTGGTGATATGTATAGTATAAAGGATGGGGTGATATGTATAGTATATGTGATGGGGTGATATGTATAGTATAAAGGACGGGGTGATATGTGTAGTATAAAGGATGGGGTGATATGTATAGTATATAGGATGTATAGTATATAGGATGGGGTGATATGTATAGTATATAGGATGTATAGTATATAGGATGGGGTGATATGTATAGTATATAGGATGAGGTGATATGTATCGCATAAAGGATGTATAGTATATAGGATGGGGTGATATGTATTGTATAAAGGATGGGGTGATATGTATAGTATAAAGGATGTATAGTATATAGGATGGGGTGATATGTATAGTATTGAGGATAGGGTGATATGTATAGTATATGTGATGGGGTGATATGTATTGAATAAAGGATGGGGTGATATGTATCATATAAAGTATGGGTTGATATGTATAGTATAAAGGATGTATAGTATATAGGATGGGGTGATATGTATAGTATAAAGGATGGGGTGACATGAATAGTATATAGGATGGGGTGATATGTATAGTATATAGGATGGGGTGATATGTATAGTATATTGGATGGGGTGATATGTATAGTATATAGGATGGGGTGATATGTATAGTATATAGGATGGGGTGATATGTATAGTATATAGGATGGGGTGATATGTATAGTATAAAGTATGGGGTGATATGTATAGTATATGTGATGGGGTGATATGTATAGTATATAGGATGGGGTGATATGTATAGTATATAGGATGTATAGTATATAGGATGGGGTGATATGTATAGTATATAGGATGGGGTGATATGTATAGTATATAGGATGAGGTGATATGTATCGTATAAAGGATGTATAGTATATAGGATGGGGTGATATGTATTGTATAAAGGATGGGGTGATATGTATAGTATATAGGATGGGGTGATATGTATAGTATAAAGGATGTATAGTATATGATGGGGTGATAAAGGATGTATAGTATATAGGATGGGGTGATATGTATAGTATAAACGATGGGGTGACATGAATAGTGTATAGGATGGGGTGATATGTATAGTATAACGGATGTATAGTATATAGGATGGGGTGATATGTATAGTATATAGGATGGGGTGATATGTATAGTATATAGGATGTGGTGATATGAATAGTATATAGGATGGAGTGATATGTATAGTATAAAGGATGGGGTGATATGTATAGTATAAAGGATGTATAGTATATAGGATGGGGTGATATGTATAGTATATAGGATGGGGTGATATGTATAGTATAAAGGATGTATAGTATATAGGATGGGGTGATATGTATAGTATATAGGATGGGGTGATATGTATAGTACATAGGATGGGGTGATATGTATTGTATAAAGGATGGGGTGATATGTATCATATAACGGATGTATAGTATATAGGATGGGGTGATATGTATAGTATAAAGGATGTATAGTATATAGGATGGGGTGATATGTATAGTATATAGGATGGGGTGATATGTATAGTATATAGGATGGGGTGATATGTATAGTATAAAGCATGGGGTGATATGTATAGTATATGTGATGGGGTGATATGTATAGTATAAAGCATGGGGTGATATGTATAGTATATGTGATGGGGTGATATGTATAGTATATAGGATGGGGTGATATGTATAGTATATAGGATGGGGTGATATGTATAGTATATAGGATGGGGTGATATGTATAGTATATAGGATGGGGTGATATGTATAGTATAAAGCATGGGGTGATATGTATAGTATATGTGATGGGGTGATATGTATAGTATAAAGGATGGGGTGATATGTATAGTATATAGGATGGGGTGATATGTATACTATAAAGGATGGAGTGATATGTATAGTATATAGGATGCGGTGATATGTATAGTATATAGGATGTGGTGATATGTATAGTATAAAGGATGGGGTGATATGTATAGTATAAAGGATGGGGTGATATGTATAGTATAAAGGATGGGGTGATATGTATAGTATATAGGATGTATAGTATATAGGATGGGGTGATATGTATAGTATATAGGATGGGGTGATATGTATAGTATATAGGATGGGGTGATATGTATAGTATAAAGGATGGGGTGATATGTATATATAATGGATAGGGTGATATGTATAGTATATAGGATGGGGCGATATGTATCGTATAAAGGATGGGGTGATATGTATCGTATATAGGATGGGGTGATATGTATAGTATAAAGGATGGGGTGATATGTATAGTATAAAGGATGTATAGTATATAGGATGTGGTGATATGAATAGTATATAGGATGCGGTGATATGAATAGAATATAGGATGTGGTGATATGTATAGAATATAGGATGGGGTGATATGTATAGTATATAGGATGGGGTGATATGTATAGTATATAGGATGTGGTGATATGTATAGAATATAGGATGGGGTGATATGTATAGTATATAGGATGGGGTGATATGTATAGTATATAGGATGGGGTGATATGTATAGTATATAGGATGGGGTGATATGTATAGTATATAGGATGTGGTGATATGTATAGTATATAGGATGGGGTGATATGTATAGTATATAGGATGGGGTGATATGTATAGTATAAAGGATGGGGTGATATGTATAGTATAAAGGATGGGGTGATATGTATAGTATATAAGATGTGGTGATATTGTAACGGCTGTCTGGAAGAGGGAACCAAGGTGCAGCAGAGGATGTGTTCATCATTAGAATTTTAATTAAAAAAACAAGAGAACACTACAAAATGAACAAAAACGACAGCAAACAGTCCTGTTAGGAAAATACTCAAAACATAAACAATTACCCACAAAACCCAAAGGAAAAACAGGCTCCTTATGTGTGACTCCCAATCAGCAACAACAAGCTTCAGCTGTGCCTGATTGGGAGCCACACACACGGCCCAAAACAAAGAAATACCAAAACATAGAAAAAGGAACATAGATTGCCCACCCAATGTAACACCCTGGCCTAACCAAGATAAAGAACAAAAAAAAACCTCTCTATGGCCAGGGCGTTACAGATATGTATAGTATATAGGATGTGGTGATATGAATAGTATATAGGATGTGGTGATATGAATAGTATATAGGATGTGGTGATATGTATAGTATATAGGATGTGGTGATATGTATAGTATAAAGGATGGGCTGATATGTATAGTATATAGGATGGGGTGATATGTATAGTATATAGGATGGGGTGATATGTATAGTATATAGGATGGGGTGACATGTATAGTATAAAGGATGTATAGTGTATAGGATGGGGTGATATGTATAGTATAAAGGATGGGGTGATATGTATAGTATATAGGATGGGGTGATTTGTATAGTATAAAGGATGGGGTGATATGTATAGTATAAAGGATGGGGTGATATGTATAGTATATGTGATGGGGTGATATGTATTGAATGAAGGATGGGGTGATATGTATCATATAAAGTATGGGGTGATATGTATCGTATAAAGGATGTATAGTATATAGGATGGGGTGATATGTATTGTATAAAGGATGGGGTGATATGTATAGTATAAAGGATGTATAGTATATAGGATGGGGTGATATGTATAGTATAAAGGATGGGGTGACATGAATAGTATATAGGATGGGGTGATATGTATAGTATATAGGATGGGGTGATATGTATAGTATATTGGATGGGGTGATATGTATAGTATATAGGATGGGGTGATATGTATAGTATATAGGATGGGGTGATATGTATAGTATATAGGATGGGGTGATATGTATAGTATAAAGTATGGGGTGATATGTATAGTATATAGGATGGGGTGATATGTATAGTATATAGGATGTATAGTATATAGGATGGGGTGATATGTATAGTATATAGGATGGGGTGATATGTATAGTATATAGGATGAGGTGATATGTATCGTATAAAGGATGTATAGTATATAGGATGGGGTGATATGTATTGTATAAAGGATGGGGTGATATGTATAGTATAAAGGATGTATAGTATATAGGATGGGGTGATATGTATAGTATAAAGGATGGGGTGACATGAATAGTATAAAGGATGTATAGTATATGATGGGGTGATAAAGGATGTATAGTATATGATGTGGTGATATGTATAGTATATAGGATGGGGTGATATGTATAGTATATAGGATGGGGTGATATGTATAGTATAAAGGATGTATAGTATATAGGATGGGGTGATATGTATAGTACATAGGATGGGGTGATATGTATTGTATAAAGGATGGGGTGATATGTATCATATAACGGATGTATAGTATATAGGATGGGGTGATATGTATAGTATATAGGATGTATAGTATATAGGATGGGGTGATATGTATAGTATATAGGATGGGGCGATATGTATAGTATAAAGGATGTATAGTATATAGGATGGGGTGATATGTATAGTATATAGGATGGGGTGATATGTATAGTATATAGGATGGGGTGATATGTATAGTATATAGGATGGGGTGATATGTATAGTATAAAGCATGGGGTGATATGTATAGTATATGTGATGGGGTGATATGTATAGTATAAAGGATGGGGTGATATGTATAGTATAGAGGATGGGGTGATATGTATACTATAAAGGATGGGGTGATATGTATAGTATATAGGATGCGGTGATATGTATAGTATATAGGATGTGGTGATATGTATAGTATAAAGGATGGTGTGATATGTATAGTATAAAGGATGGGGTGATATGTATAGTATAAAGGATGGGGTGATATGTATAGTATATAGGATGTATAGTATATAGGATGGGGTGATATGTATAGTATATAGGATGGGGTGATATGTATAGTATATAGGATGGGGTGATATGTATAGTATAAAGGATGGGGTGATATGTATATATAATGGATAGGGTGATATGTATAGTATATAGGATGGGGCGATATGTATCGTATAAAGGATGGGGTGATATGTATCGTATATAGGATGGGGTGATATGTATAGTATAAAGGATGGGGTGATATGTATAGTATAAAGGATGTATAGTATATAGGATGTGGTGATATGAATAGTATATAGGATGCGGTGATATGTATAGAATATAGGATGTGGTGATATGTATAGAATATAGGATGGGGTGATATGTATAGTATATAGGATGGGGTGATATGTATAGTATATAGGATGTGGTGATATGTATAGAATATAGGATGGGGTGATATGTATAGTATATAGGATGGGGTGATATGTATAGTATATAGGATGGGGTGATATGTATAGTATATAGGATGGGGTGATATGTATAGTATATAGGATGTGGTGATATGTATAGTGTATAGGATGGGGTGATATGTATAGTATATAGGATGGGGTGATATGTATAGTATAAAGGATGGGGTGATATGTATAGTATATAGGATGTGGTGATATGTATAGTATATAGGATGTGGTGATATTGTAACGGCTGTCTGGAAGAGGGAACCAAGGTGCAGCAGAGGATGTGTTCATCATTAGAATTTTAATTAAAAAAACAAGAGAACACTACAAAATGAACAAAAACGACAGCAAACAGTCCTGTTAGGAAAATACTCAAAACAGAAACAATTACCCACAAAACCCAAAGGAAAAACAGGCTCCTTATGTGTGACTCCCAATCAGCAACAACAAGCTTCAGCTGTGCCTGATTGGGAGCCACACACACGGCCCAAAACAAAGAAATACCAAAACATAGAAAAAGGAACATAGAATGCCCACCCAATGTAACACCCTTGCCTAACCAAGATAAAGAACAAAAAAAAACCTCTCTATGGCCAGGGCGTTACAGATATGTATAGTATATAGGATGTGGTGATATGAATAGTATATAGGATGTGGTGATATGAATAGTATATAGGATGTGGTGATATGTATAGTATATAGGATGTGGTGATATGTATAGTATAAAGTATGGGCTGATATGTATAGTATATAGGATGGGGTGATATGTATAGTATATAGGATGGGGTGATATGTATAGTATATAGGATGGGGTGACATGTATAGTATAAAGGATGTATAGTGTATAGGATGGGGTGATATGTATAGTATAAAGGATGGGGTGATATGTATAGTATATAGGATGGGGTGATTTGTATAGTATAAAGGATGGGGTGATATGTATAGTATAAAGGATGGGGTGATATGTATAGTATAAAGGATGGGGTGATATGTATAGTATAAAGGACGGGGTGATATGTATAGTATAAAGGATGGGGTGACGTATTGTAAATAGGATGAGGTTATATATACTGCTCAAAAAAATAAAGGGAACACTTAAAAAACACATGCTAGATCTGAATGAAAGACATAATCTTATTAAATACTTTTTTCTTTACATAGTTGAATGTGCTGACAACAAAATCACACAAAAATAATCAATGGAAAACCAATTTATCAACCCATGGAGGTCTGGATTTGGAGTCACACTCAAATTAAAGTGGAAAACCACACTACAGGCTGATCCAACTTTGATGTAATTTCCTTAAAACAAGTCAAAATGAGGCTCAGTAGTGTGTGTGGCCTCCACGTGCCTGTATGACCTCCCTACAACGCCTGGGCATGCTCCTGATGAGGTGGCGAATGGTCTCCTGAGGGATCTCCTCCCAGACCTGGACTAAAGCATCTGCCAACTCCTGGACAGTCTGTGGTGCAACGTGGCGTTGGTGGATGGAGCGAGACATGATGTCCCAGATGTGCTCAATTGGATTCAGGTCTGGGGAACGGGTGGGCCAGTCCATAGCATTAATGCCTTCCTCTTGCAGGAACTGCTGACACACTCCAGCCACATGAGGTCTAGCATTGTCTTGCATTAGGAGGAACCCAGGGCCAACCGCACCAGCATATGGTCTCACAAGGGGTCTGAGGATCTCATCTCGGTAGCTAATGGCAGTCAGGCTACCTCTGGCGAGCACATGGAGGGCTGTGCGGCCCCCCAAAGAAATGCCACCCCACACCATGACTGACCCACCGCCAAACCGGTCTTGCTGGAGGATGTTGCAGGCAGCAGAACGTTCTCCACGGCGTCTCCAGACTCTGTCACGTCTGTCACATGTGCTCAGTGTGAACCTGCTTTCATCTGTGAAGAGCACAGGGCGCCAGTGGCGAATTTGCCAATCTTGGTGTTCTCTGGCAAATGCCAAACGTCCTGCACGGTGTTGGGCTGTAAGCACAACCCCCACCTGTGGACGTCGGGCCCTCATACCACCCTCATGGAGTCTGTTTCTGACCGTTTGAGCAGACACATGCACATTTGTGGCCTGCTGGAGGTCATTTTGCAGGGCTCTGGCAGTGCTCCTCCTGCTCCTCCTTGCACAAAGGCGGAGGTAGCGGTCCTGCTGCTGGGTTGTTGCCCTCCTACGGCCTCCTCCACGTCTCCTGATGTACTGGCCTGTCTCCTGGTAGCGCCTCCATGCTCTGGACACTACGCTGACAGACACAGCAAACCTTCTTGCCACAGCTCGCATTGATGTGCCATCCTGGATGAGCTGCACTACCTGAGCCACTTGTGTGGGTTGTAGACTCCGTCTCATGCTATCACTAGAGTGAAAGCACCGCCAGCATTCAAAAGTGACCAAAACATCAGCCAGGAAGCATAGGAACTGAGAAGTGGTCTGTGGTCCCCACCTGCAGAACCACTCCTTTATTGGGGGTGTCTTGCTAATTGCCTATAATTTCCACCTGTTGTCTATTCTATTTGCACAACAGCATGTGAAATGTATTGTCAATCAGTGTTGCTTCCTAAGTGGACAGTTTGATTTCACAGAAGTGTGATTGACTTGGAGTTACATTGTGTTGTTTAAGTGTTCCCTTTATTTTTTGAGCAGTGTATATATAGTATAAAGGATAGTGTGATATGTGCAATATAAATAATTAGGTGAGATGTATTGTATATAGGATGTGGTGATATGTATAGTATAAAGGATAGGGGAATATGCAGTGCCTAATTGATGGAGTGATATGTATAGTTCATATGCTGTATAGTATAAAGGAATTTGTGATATGTATAGTATAAACGATATTGTGATATGTATAGTAATACGAATGGGCCGATATTTATAGTATATAGATTGTGGTGGGGCAATTATGCAATACATTCTGAGTGGGTTTGTTATATGGACAATACATCATGGCTAAGGGCTGTTCTTAGCACGGCGCAACGTGGAGTGCCTGTATACTACAGTCCTTTGCCATTTAATATTGTCCATATACCACAAACCCCGTGGGTGCCTATTACAGTATAAACTGTTTACCAATGTAATTAGAAGAGTAAATATAAATATTTTGTCATGCCCGTGTTATACGGTCTGATATACCAAGGCTTTCAGCCAATCAACAATCAGGGCTCGTAGAACCTAGTTTATAATCCAGTGAAAGTGTGAAGAAACAGACAGGTCATGTAGCAGCATCATTAGAGGTGGAGGAATGTTAACAGACAGGTCATGTTGCAGCATCATTAGAGGTAGGGTGGAGGAATGTTAACAGACAGGTCATGTAGCAGCATCATTAGAGGTGGAGGAATGTTAACAGACAGGTCATGTTGCAGCATCATTAGAGGTAGGGTGGAGGAATGTTAACAGACAGGTCATGTAGCAGCATCATTAGAGGTGGAGGAATGTTAACAGAATGGTCATGTAGCAGCATCATTAGAGGTAGGGTGGAGGAATGTTAACAGACAGGTCATGTAGCAGCATCATTAGAGGTGGAGGAATGTTAACAGACAGGTCATGTAGCAGCATCATTAGAGGTAGGGTGGAGGAATGTTAACAGACAGGTCATGTAGCAGCATCATTAGAGGTGGAGGAATGTTAACAGAATGGTCATGTAGCAGCATCATTAGAGGTAGGGTGGAGGAATGTTAACAGACAGGTTATGTTGTAGCATCATTAGAGGTGGAGGAATGTTAACAGACAGGTCATGTAGCAGCATCATTAGAGGTGGAGGAATGTTAATGACGAGGTATCTTCACTGTATTCTACGGTGGGGGTGAAGTACTTAGTTGAGTTACGTTGATAACTCAGTCTCTTTCTCTCTCTGTGTGTGTGTGTGTGTGTGTGTGTGTGTGTGTGTGTGTGTGTGTGTGTGTGTGTGTGTGTGTGTGTGTGTGTGTGTGTGTGTGTGTGTGTGTGTGTGTGTGTGTGTGTGTGTGTGTGTAGGAGCTTCTCAGCAGGCTAGGCGCAACAGCTGGTACACACTGTTTCTCCTTTGCAGTAGATAATTGAGAAAACCTTTAGTTACTCAAAGCCAAATCACCATCTTTATGAACAACAAACTCTCACCGTCTCACTGCAGATTAAGACGTCAAACATCAAATTTGCTCCAAACATCAAATTTCAAAGTGTTTTTGAGGCCCTGGGTTTCTCATCTTGCTCAGCATGATTTCGGTTTGCGAGGAATAGACGCCTCACAAGTCCTCAACTAGCAGCTTCATTAAATAGTACCCACAAAACACCAGTCTCAATGGCAACAGTGAAGAGGCGACTCCGGGATGCTGGCCTTCAAGGCAGAGTTCCTCTGTCCAGCAACTGGGTTCTTTTGCCCATCTTAATCTTTTATTTTTATTGGCCAGTCTGAGATATGGCTTTTTCTTTGCAACTCTGCCTAGAAGGCCAGCATCCTGGAGTCACCTCTTCACTGTTGACGTTGAGACTGGTGTTTTGCGGGTACTATTTAATAAAGCTGCCAGTTGAGGACTTGTGAGGCATATGTTTCTCAAACTAGACACTCTAATGTACTTGTCCCCCTGCTTAGTTGTGCACTGGGGCCTCCCACTCCTCTTTCTATTCTGGTTAGAGCCAGTTTGTGCTGTTCTGTGATGGGAGGAGTACACAGCGTTGTACGAGATCTTCAGTTTCTTGGCAATTTCTTGCATGGAATAGCCTTCATTTCTCAGAACAAGAATAGACTGACTAGTTTCAGAAGAAAGTTCTTTGTTTCTGGCCATTTTGAGCCTGTAATCGAACCCACAAATGCTGATTCTCCAGATACTCAACTAGTCTAAAGAAGGCCAGTTTTATTGCTGCTTTAATCAGCACAAGAGTTTTCAGCTGTGCTAACATAATTGCAAAGGGGTTTTCTAATGATCAATTAGCCTTTTAAAATTATAAACTTGGATTAGCTAACACAACGTGCCATTGGAACACAGGAGTGATGGTTGCTGATAATGGGCCTCTGTACGCCTAAGTAGATATTCCATAAAAAATCCGCCGGTTCCAGCTACAATAGTCATTTACAACATCAACAATGTCTACACTGTATTTCTGATCAATTTGATGTTATTTTAATGAAAAAAGATATGCTTTTCTTTAAAAAACAAGGATATATCTAAGTGACCCCATACTTTTGAACGGTAGTGTACATAAGAATGCTATTCATTGACTACAGCTCAGCATTCAACACCATAGTGCCCTCAAGCTCATCACTAAGCTAAGGACCCTGGGACTAAACACCTCCCTCTGCAACTGGATCCTGGACTTCCTGACAGGCCGCCCCCAGGTGGTAAGGGAAGGCAACATCACATCTGCCACGCTGATCCTCAACACAGGGGCCCCTTAGGGATGTGTGCTTAGTCCCCTCCTGTACTCCCTGTTCACCCATGACTGGATTGCCAAGCAGATGAGAGAAAGAGGTGAGGAGGAAAGGAGGAGGGAGGGAAGGAGGAGAGGAGGGAAGGAGGAGAGGAGGAAAGGAGGAGAGAGGGAAGGTGTGCTGTGATGTCACATTGTGGTATTTCACCCAAAGATATGGGAGTTTATAAAAATGTTATATGTTTTCGAATTCTTTGTGGGTCTGTGTGATCTGAGGGAAATATGTGTCTCTAATATTGTCATACATTTGGCAGGAGGCTAGGAAGTGCAGCTCAGTTTCCACCTCATTTTGTGGGCAGTGTGCACATAAACTGTCTTCTCTTGAGAGCCAGGTCTGTTGTCTTCGGTGGGCTTTCTCAATAGCAAGACTATGATCACTGAGTCTGTACATAGTCAAAGATTTTGTTAAATTTGGGCCAGTCACAGTGGTCAGGTATTCTGCCAATGTGTACTGTCTGTTTAGGGTCAAATAGCATTCTAGTGTGCTCTGTTTTTTGTTAAATCTTTCCAATGTGTCAAGTAATTACCTTTTTGTTTCCTCATAATTTGATTGTTTCTAATTGTGTTGTTGTTGCTGTCCTGAGGCTCTGTGGGTTCTGTTTGTGTTTGTGAACAGAGCCCCAGGACCAGTTTGCTGAGGGGACTCTTCTCCAGGTTCATCTCTCTGTAGGTGATGGTTTGTTATAGAACGTTTGTGAATCGCTTCGTTTTAGGTGGTTGTAGAATTTACCAGCTCTTTTTTGGATTTTGATAATTAGCAGGTATCGGCCTAATTCTGTTCTGCGTGCATTATTTGGTGTTTTACGTTGTACACAGAGGATATTTTATCAGAATTCTGCATGCGGAGTCTCAATTTGGTGTTTGTCCCAATTTCTGTTGAGCGGACCCCAGACCTCTCAACCATAAAGGGCAATGGGTTCTATAACTAATTCAAATATTTTTTGCCAGATCCTAATTGGGATGTTGAATTTGATGTTCCTTTTGATGGCATAGAAGACCCATCTTGCCTTGTCTCTCAGATCGTTCACAGCTTTGTGGAAGTTACCTGTGGTGATGATGTTTAGGCCGAGGTATATATAGTTTATGTGTGCTCTAGGGCAACGGTCTCTCTCTGTCCTTCTCTCTCTCTCTCTCTCTCTGTCTCTTTCTCTCTCTCTGGGTGTGTTTGGTATTTATAGATTGTTTAACCCAGTCTCTCTGGGTGTTTGGTATTTATAGATTGTTTAACCCAGTCTCTCTGGGTGTTTGGTATTTATAGATTGTTTAACCCAGTCTCTCTGGGTGTTTGGTATTTATAGATTGTTTAACCCAGTCTCTCTGGGTGTGTTTGGTATTTATAGATTGTTTAACCCAGTCTCTCTGGGTGTTTGGTATTTATAGATTGTTTAACCCAGTCTCTCTGGGTGTTTGGTATTTATAGATTGTTTAACCCAGTCTCTCTGGGTGTTTGGTATTTATAGATTGTTTAACCCAGTCTCTCTGGGTGTTTGGTATTTATAGATTGTTTAACCCAGTCTCTCTGGGTGTTTGGTATTTATAGATTGTTTAACCCAGTCTCTCTGGGTGTTTGGTATTTATAGATTGTTTAACCCAGTCTCTCTGGGTGTTTGGTATTTATAGATTGTTTAACCCAGTCTCTCTGGGTGTTTGGTATTTCTAGTTGGTTTAACCCAGTCTCTCTGGGTGTTTGGTATTTATAGATTGTTTAACCCAGTCTCTCTGGGTGTTTGGTATTTATAGATTGTTTAACCCAGTCTCTCTGGGTGTTTGGTATTTATAGATTGTTTAACCCAGTCTCTCTGGGTGTTTGGTATTTATAGATTGTTTAACCCAGTCTCTCTGGGTGTTTGGTATTTATAGATTGTTTAACCCAGTCTCTCTGGGTGTTTGGTATTTATAGATTGTTTAACCCAGTCTCTCTGGGTGTTTGGTATTTCTAGTTGGTTTAACCCAGTCTCTCTGGGTGTTTGGTATTTATAGATTGTTTAACCCAGTCTCTCTGGGTGTTTGGTATTTATAGATTGTTTAACCCAGTCTCTCTGGGTGTTTGGTATTTCTAGTTGGTTTAACCCAGTCTCTCTGGGTGTGTTTGTGTGTATTGTTCTGGGTGTGTGTGTACTATTTATAGTTTATCCACTTATTTCTTCCAGTCCAACGCAGGGTGTGTGTGTGTTGTGCCTGCAGACTGAGGGTTAATCTGTAGTGCTAGCTGTGTGTATCCTAACCACTGCCAAGGAGCTTACCAGCTAAATTGTGGAAATTCTGGTCCCCTAAATGAATTACATGCTCTATTAATGAAGTGAAATCAAATTAGCAGAACACTAGAGAGCCACTACTGTAGAAAATGACTTTATGTGTTTTATTTAACTTGGAAATAAGAGGTACAAGAAGATTTACTCGTCTTATAAAGTATTTTTAACGTTCAGTACGTGCTACTAAAGCTGGTCGGACTATTAAAGGTCCAGTCCAGTCAAAAATGTGATTTTCCTGTATATTTTCAGAACATGATGTTGGAATAACACTGTGTGAAAATGATGATAGTGCCCTTTTAGAGTAAGAGCTGTTTGAAAAGACTGCCTGAAATTTCAGCCTGTTTTGGGGGGATGGAGTTTTGGCCTGACAGGTGACATCAATCACAGTAAAGTTCTTAATTGTTACCCACAAATTATTTGATATTGAATCATATCATCATTTTAAATACATTTCAGACTGTTTTCAGACTTTACATTTGTGATTACACTCACAAATGCTTGAAATTAAACAGCCATGAAGCTAAATGATCTGAGACATAGTCAATATTCTAATGTGGTGCAGGGTTTCCTGTTTGCTAAACTGTAATTGCAGTTACTGGTACTGGAGGAGGAGGGGTAGAGAGAGGAGAGAGAAGGATGGTACTGGAGTAGGAGGAGGAGGGGTAGAGAGAGGAGAGAGGAGGATGGTACTGGAGTAGGAGGAGGAGGGGTAGAGAGAGGAGAGAGAAGGATGGTACTGGAGGAGGAGGAGGAGGAGGAGGGGTAGAGAGAGGAGAGAAGAGAGAAGGATGGTACTGGAGGAGGAGGAGGGGTAGAGAGAGGAGAGAGGAGGAGGAGGAGGAGTGGTAGAGAGAGGAGAGGAGAGAGAAGGATGGTACTAGAGGAGGAGGAGGAGGGGTAGAGAGAGGAGAGGAGAGAGAAGGATGGTACTAAAGGAGGAGGAGGAGGGGTAGAGAGAGGAGAGGAGAGGAGAGAGAAGGATGGTACTAGAGGAGGAGGAGGGGTAGAGAGAGGAGAGGAGAGAGACGGATGGTACTAAAGGAGGAGGAGGAGGGGTAGAGAGAGGAGAGGAGAGAGAAGGATGGTACTGGAGGAGGAGGAGGAGGGGTAGAGAGAGGAGAGAGGAGGATGGTACTGGAGTAGGAGGAGGAGGGGTAGCGAGAGGAGAGGAGAGAGAAGGATGGTACTAAAGGAGGAGGAGGAGGAGGGGTAGAGAGAGGAGAGGAGAGAGAAGGATGGTACTGGAGGAGGAGGAGGAGGAGGAGGAGGGGTAGAGAGAGGAGAGAGGAGGATGGTACTGGAGTAGGAGGAGGATGGGTAGAGAGAGGAGAGAGAAGGATGGTACTGGAGGAGGAGGGGTAGAGAGAGGAGAGAGAAGGATGGTACTGGAGGAGGAGGAGGAGGAGGGGTAGAGAGAGGAGAGGAGAGAGAAGGATGGTACTGGAGGAGGAGGAGGGGTAGAGAGAGGAGAGGAGAGAGGAGGAGGAGCAGGAGGGGTAGAGAGAGGAGAGGAGAGAGAAGGATGGTACTGGAGGAGGAGGAGGGGTAGAGAGAGGAGAGGAGAGAGAAGGATGGTACTAGAGGAGGAGGAGGAGGGGTAGAGAGAGGAGAGGAGAGAGAAGGATGGTACTGGAGGAGGAGGAGGAGGGGTAGAGAGAGGAGAGGAGAGAGAAGGATGGTACTGGAGGTGGAGGAGGGGTAGAGAGAGGAGAGGAGAGAGACGGATGGTATTGGAGGAGGAGGCGGAGGCGGAGGGGTAGAGAGAGGAGAGGAGAGAGAAGAGAAGGGGGACAGTTGGGTGAGCAAGGCCAATATCTTCTCACCTGCTGGGTGGAGGGTGTGTGTGTGTGTGTGTGTGTGTGTGTGTGTGTGTGTGTGTGTGTGTGTGTGTGTGTGTGTGTGTGTGTGTGTGTGTGTGTGTGTGTGTGTGTGTGTGTGTGTGTGTGTGTGTGTGTGTGTGTGTGTGTGTGTCTGTTTGTGTATGTGTCTAAGGCTGTTCTATCAGGGGTGAAATGAGTTTGGCTGAGGTGTTTCGGCTGGTCGAGGAGGCACAGGGAGGAACTCTACTCGACTGGAGTCCTCTGATCGATAAAGAGAGAGAGTGGGAAAGAGAGCGTATTGGGGGGGGGGGGGGGGGGGTTGAGAGAGGGAGGAAGTGGGGAAAGGAAGGGAGGGGAAAGAGAGAAAGGCATGGAGAAAGAGCGGATTGTATAGTGACAGGAAAAGGTTGAAAGGGGAGGAAGTAGTGAGAGAGAAGATATAGTGTTGAGGGGAGGACAGAGAGGAAATAGGAAGAAAAGAGGACAGAGAGAAGACAAGGTTGAAAGGAGAGGAAAGAGGAAGAGAGGAGATGTAGGGTTTAGGGGAGGACAGAGAGAGAACAAGGTTGAAAGGACAGGAAAGAGGAAGAGAGGAGATGTAGGGTTGAGGGGAGGACAGAGAGAGAGGAAGAGAGTAGATGTAGGGTTGAGGGGAGGACAGAGAGAGAACAAGGTTGAAAGGAGAGGAAAGAGGAAGAGAGGAGATGTAGGGTTGAGGGGAGGACAGAGAGAGAGGAAAGAGGAAGAGAGTGGTGAGGGACAAGGCAAAAAGTGGAAGTGATCCGTTTTTATCCCTCTCTACCCTCCTCTCATTTTCCTTCTGCTTCTACACCCTCTTTTCTCCCACTCAACCAGGGTCTATCCTCTATCCCAACCCCTCTCTCCCCCATCGACGAGAACCAAACCAGAACCAGGGTCTATCCTCTATCCCAACCCCTCTCTCCCCCATCGACGAGAACCAAACCAGAACCAGGGTCTATCCTCTATCCCAACCCCTCTCTCCCCCATCGAATGGAACCAAACCAGAACCAGGGTCTCACCTCTATCACAACCATGTTCCATCCTCTTTTCTCTGCCTGCTCAATTCCCATCCCGCATCCTGACCCATATTCAACCCACCCCAACCCCCATCTCCCCCTTTTCTGTCTTGTGCTTCCTCAATGCTTGCCCCAATCCTCTCTTCTGTCTCTCCTCTCTCCCCAGTGTAGCCATCTCCATCAAACCTGTCCTCAGTGTCCTATATCCTGATTGCGCCTCCTTTTCCCACTCCACTGCTCCCCTACCTCCCCCTCTCCCACCTCGCTGTCACCTGAGTAAGATCAATCATTACCTCACAGCCTAAAGAGAGAGGGGAGGGGAGAGAGAGAGAGCTAGAGAGAGAGAGAGAGAGAGGGGAGCGGAGAGAGAGATAGAGAGAGAGGGGAGGGGAGAGAGATAGAGAGCGAGGGGGGGAGAGAGAGAGCGGGGGAAGATAGAGAGGGGGATGAACTATGCTGTATTCGTGGACGGCCTGGTCATTAAATCACATTGTTTTATTACACTTAATTGGCAGACCAGACACTCACTCACTCTTTCTCACACACAAATACACACACACACACACAATGTAAAGGGCGAGCTTTGCATGATATGTGTGACTTGGTGTGGCTGATTTGATAGGGTTGATGATTCATGTCCCTTCATGATGATGCTTCATCACAGAACCCTCATGACAGGAAGAGAGGGAGGGAAGCAGCTTTTAATGGGCTGCTAATTGTTTTATACCCTGGAAAATAGGCTATGGAGCATAACCCCTTATGTTAA
This sequence comes from Salmo salar, assembly GCF_965601325.2. Classification (NCBI taxonomy): domain Eukaryota; kingdom Metazoa; phylum Chordata; class Actinopteri; order Salmoniformes; family Salmonidae; genus Salmo; species Salmo salar. The sequence continues at coordinate 154,774,311 of NC_138299.1, read as the reverse complement.
TCTGTGTAGGTGAGTGTGTGTGTATGTGTGTGCGTATGCGTGCGTGTGTTTGTGTTTATGTATGTGTGTATGTGTGTTTGCATTTATACAGTGCATTCAGAAAGTATTCAGACCCCTTCCCCTTTTCCACATTTTGTTACGTTATAGGCTTATTCTAAAATGGATAAAAACAAACATTTTTCTTCATCAATCCACACCCAATACTCCATAACAACATCACAATACTCCATAACGACATCACAATACTCCATAACGACATCACAATACTCCATAACGACATCACAATACTCCATAACGGCATCACAATACTCCATAACGACAAAGTGAAAACAGGATTTTAGAAATGTAAATAAAAATATAAAATACAAAATACCTTACCATAAGTATTCAGACCCTTTTCAATGAGACTCGAATATTGAGCACACGTGCATCCTGTTTCTATTGTTCGTCATTGAGATGTTTCTACAACTTGATTGGTGTTCACCTGTGGTAAATTCAATTGATTGGACATGATTTGGAAAAGGCACACACCTGTCTATATAAGGCCCCACAGTTGAGCTCTGAGACAGGATTGTGTCGAGGCACAGATCTGGGGAAGGGTACCAAAACATTTCTGCAGTATTAAAGGTCTCCAAGACCACAGTGGCCTCCATCATTCTTAAATGGAAGAAGTTTGGAACCACCAAGACTCTTCCTAGAGCTGGCCACCCGGCACAAACTGAGCAAAGCTGGTCACTCTGACAAAGCTCCAGAGTTCCTCTGTGGAGATGGGAGAACCTTCCAGAAGGACAACCATCTCTGCAGCACTCCACCAACCAGGCCTTTATGGTAGAGTGGCCAGACAGAAGCCTCTCCTCAGTAAAAGGCACATGACAGCCAGCTGGGAGATTGTCAAAAGGCACCTAAAGGACTCCCAGACCATGAGAAACAAGATTCTCTGGTCTGATGAAACCAAGACTTGAACACTTTGGCCTGAATGCCAAGTGTCACATCTGGAGGAAACCTGGCACCATCCCTACGGTGAAGCATGGTGGTGGCAGCATCATGCTGTGGGGATGTTTTTCAGCGGAAGGGACTAGGAGTTTAGTCAGGATCGAGGCAAAGATGAACAAAGTAGAGAGAGATCCTTGATGAAAACCTGCTCCAGAGCGCTCAGGACCTCAGACTGGGGAAAAGGTTCACCTTCCAATAGGACAAGGATCCTAAGTACACAGCCAAGACAACACAGGAGTGGCTTCGGGACAAGTCTCTGCATGCCCTTGAGTGGCCCAGCCAGAGCCCAGACTTGAACCCGATCGAACATCTCTGGAGAGATCTGAAAATAGCTGTGCAGCAATGCTCCCCATCCAACCTGATAGAGATTGAGAGGATCTGCAGAGAAGAATGGGAGAAACTCCCCAAATACAGGTGTGCCAAGCTTGTAACATCATACCCAAGAATACTCGAGGCTGTAATCGCTGCTAAAGATGCTTCAACAAAGTTTTGATTAAAGGGTCTGAATGCTTATGTACAGTGAGGCAAAAAAGTATTTGATCCCCTGCTGATTTTGTACGTTTGGCCACTGACAAAGAAATGATCAGTCTATAATTTTAATGGTAGGTTTATTTGAACAGTGAGAGACAGAATAACAACAAAAAAATCCAGAGAAACGCATGTCAAAAATGTTATGAATTGATTTGCATTTTTGCAGCTTTGCAAAAACGGCTATAAAACTTTTTGTGCTTTGTCATTATGTATTGTGATGTCATTATGTGGTATTGTGATGTCATTATGGGGTATTGTGATGTCATTATGGGGTATTGTGATGTCATTATGTGGTATTGTGATGTCATTATGGGGTATTGCGATGTCATTATGGGGTATTGTGATGTCATTATGGGGTATTGTGTGTAGACTGATGAGGGGTAAATCTATTTAATCCATTTTAGAATAAGGCTGTAATGTAACAACATGTGGAAAAAGTCAAAGGGTCTGAATACTTTCCTAATGCACTGTCTCTCTCTCTCTCTCTCTCTCTCTCTCTCTCTCTCTCTCTCTCTCTCTCTCTCTCTGTCTCTCTGTCTCTGTGTGTGTGTGTGTGTGTGTGTGTGTGTGTGTGTGTGTGTGTGTGTGTGTGTGTGTGTGTGTGTGTGTGTGTGTGTGTGTGTGTGTGTGTGTCTGTTGTCCTAGGTGTTCCATCATTAATATTGTATTAAGGAAGAATGGGACACTAAGCAGCTATTTCACTTCAGATGATCTAACAATCATTAAACAGTAAACAGCTCCATCACTGAGATACGTAGCATATCTGATTGTTGCTATAGAAAAGCAGATACAATTTTGATGGCATTCTTTTGTTTCCCCTATTGGTTTGTAGGTCAGTGAAACTAGGCACAGCAAGTGTGTATTCTGAATATAAAAAATATCAGTAACATTTCAACTAACTAGCTACTAACCCTAGCTCTAACCCTGACCCTAAACTTGACCCCTATCCTAACCCTAACCATAACTCTTACCCTAACCCTTATTCTAAACCTTACCATGACCCTCATCTTGACCCCTATCCTAACCCTAACCATAACTCTTAACCTAACCCTTATTCTAAACCTTACCATAACCCTAACCTTAGCAAACAGTTGCTTATCAACAGATAGTAAAGATGGACTATCCAAAGGAAGTGGGAGCCAATATTATGTTATTTGCTAATGCCACTTTAGCTCTGTTTTTGACACTGCTTAATATCTCCAGGGAGAGAGAGGAAAGGAGAGGAGAGAGAGGAGAGAGAGAAGGGAGAGGAGAGGAGAGGAGAGGAGAGGGAGAAGGGAGAGGAGAGGAGGAGAGGAGAAAGAGGAGAGGAGGGGAGAGAGAGGAAAGGAGAGGAGAGGAGAGGAAGAGGGAGAGGGAGAGGGAGAGGAGAGGAGAGGAGAGGAGAGGAGGAGAGAGAGGAAGAGGGAGAGGGAGAGGGAGAGGAGAGGAGAGGAGAGGAGAGGAGAGGAGAGGAGAGGAGAGGAGAGGAGAGGAGAGGAGAGGAGAGGAGAGGAGAGGGAGAGGAGAGGAGAGGGAGAGGGAGAGGAGAGGAGAGGAGAGGAGAGGAGAGGAGAGGAGAGGAGAGGAGAGGAGAGAGGAGAGGAGAGGAGAGGAGAGGAGAGGAGAGGAGAGGAGAGGAGAGAGCAGGGTAAACATTCCCATACAGTCCTCCTCTCCTACAGAGCAGAGAGCGTGTCTGGGAGCTTGCCCTGTGAGGATTGGGCAGTGTGTGTGTTGTGTGTGTACAGTCGTCTGATCTTCACCCTGATATTAATGAGACTGGGGAGGGCAGACCACTGAGAAAATCACATAGAACCTGCAGTAATTGCACCGAGGGGTGATACTTTTTCATTCTCTCCATTACCCCGTCTCCTCTCCATCCTTTCTCCTTCTCTATCCCTCTCTCCTTTCATCTGTCTCTCTCCTCTTTCTCTCTCCCTGTGTCCCTGGCCCTTTCCATCTCTCATTATCTGTTTCTCTCTGTACACAAATTAAAATCGTCAGACATGCAAACGCACAGAAACACTCGTCGATAGACACACATGCTCGCTCGCTCGCACACACACACACACGTGCGCACCGATACACACACACACACACACAAACACACACACACACACACACACACACACACACACACACACGCTCACACACACTTAAACTGCGAGCACTTCACAACCAAGTCAGTCTTGAAGAGCTAATGCTGGTTTAGTCTCTGTGCCATTGGGTCTCTGTGTGCACTCTAAGATGGAGAGGCCACACACACATACACACACACACACACACACACACACACACACACACACACACACACACACACACACACACACACACACACACACACACACACACACACACACACACACACACACACACACACACACACACACACACACACACACACACACACACACACACACACACACACACACACACACACACACACACACACACACACACACACACACACCTGCACAGATGTTATTTCATGTTCATTGCTCTACACATGAATAACTCATTGAGGGTGTGTGTGTGTGTGTGTGTGTGTGTGGTGTGTGTGAAAGAGAGAGAGATGTATAGAGAGAGTTTGTTCAATTATTCTCATCAACTCATGATGAAGTGATTTTGCCCGTATAGAGAGAGACTGGGTTAAACAATAACTCCATCTCCAGACCAGCCTCCAACTCCAGACCAGCCTCCACCTCTAGACCAGTCTCCACCTCCAGACCAGCCTCCACCTCCAGATCATTCTCCACCTCCAGACCAGCCTCCACTTCCAGACCAGCCTTCACCTCCAGACCAGCCTCCACCTCCAGACCAGCCTCCACCTCCAGACCAGCCTCCACCTCCAGACCAGCTTTCACCTCCAGACCAGCCTCCACCTCTAGACCAGCCTCCACCTCTAGACCAGGCTCCACCTCTAGACCAGGCTCCACCTCTAGACCAGCTTTCACTTCCAGACCAGCCTCCACCTCTAGACCAGACTCCACCTCTAGACCATACTCCACCTCCAGACCAGCTTTCACTTCCAGACCAGCCTCCACCTCTAGACCAGCCTCCACTTCCAGACCAGCTTTCACTTCCAGACCAGCTTTCACCTCCAGACCAGCTTTCACTTCCAGACCAGCCTCCACCTCTAGACCAGCCTCCACTTCTAGACCAGCTTTCACTTCCAGACCAGCCTCCACCTCTAGACCAGACTCCACCTCTAGACCATACTCCACCTCCAGACCAGCTTTCACTTCCAGACCAGCCTCCACCTCTAGACCAGCCTCCACTTCTAGACCAGCTTTCACTTCCAGACCAGCCTTCACCTCTAGACCAACTTCCACCTCTAGACCAGCCTCCACCACTAGACCATTCTCCACCTCTTGACCAGCCTCCACCTCCAGACCAGCTTTCACTTCCAGACCAGCCTCCACCTCTCGACCAGCCTCCACCTCTCGACCAGCCTCCACCTCTAGACCAGACTCCACCTCTAGACCAGACTCCACCTCCAGACCAGCTTTCCTCTCCACCCCGTCCCTCTCTTCTCCGCTCCTCTTCCCCCCCTCCCTCTCTCCTTTCCTCTCACCCTCCTCTCTTCTCCTTTCCATCCCTCTCCACTCCTCTTCCCCTCCTGTCTTCTCCTCCTGTCTTCTCCTCTCCACCCCTTCTCTCTCCTCTCCTCTCCGCTCCTCTCCTTTGCTCCTCTCCTCTCCTCCTCTCTCCTCTTCTCCTCTCTCCTCTCCTCGGTTCCTGTAGGTGTCACTGCCGTTCCATGATCCACAGGAGGCAGCTGCAATACATCATGGGAAACAACCCCCCCCCCCCCCCCCCCCCCACACACACACACACACACACACACACACACACACACACTGGTGACGATAGTCTATAACGAAAGGAGAGGGGAGCAGGGCTATGGCTGTCTTTACTGTAGAAGTTAAACTTACTTAAAGACTAACACACACACACACACACACACACACACACACACACACACACACACACACACACACACACACACACACACACACACACACACACACACACACACACACACACACACACACACACACACACACACATCAAGTCTCCATCTCCTATCAGTCCATAATAGATAAATAAAGTACCTTGGCGTCAGGGGAAACAGGAGAGATTGTGTTAGTGTGTTGACTTGTCTTTATCTGGGCGATGATAATCAGGTTCCTCTCCAGTGTTCCCCAAACCTTTGATTGAAGCTATAATTACTTTACTATCTTAATATCACCAGAGACAAATATCTATTTGAGATATTTAATGCTGGCATTTGAGTTTGTGTGTGTTCTCCATGACATTTAACCCTGACTGTTTTTTTAAATGCTTATTAGGATATTGAGATCAATATTACCTTAACTAGATTCTCTCAAATTACATCTCTGATAAGAAGTAGAAAATAACTTTTTTTAAACAAAAGTATGTGTGTGTTATTGAATTATCTCCGGTGTTGTTGTCTCTCCAGACGAGAAGAGAGGGGAGGAGAGGAGAGGAAAACAGAGGAGAGGAAAAGGGAAGAGAAGAGAAGAGAAGAGAAGAGAAGAGAAGAGAAGAGAAGAGAAGAGAGGGCAGGAGAATAGAAGAGAGGAGAAGATAGGAGAGGGCAGGAGAATAGAAGAGAGGAGAAGTGAAGAGAGAAGAGAGGAGAAGAGAGAAGAGAGGAGAAGAGAGGAGAGGGCAGGAGAATAGAAGAGAGGAGAGGAGAGGAGAGGAGAGGAGAGGAGAGGAGAGGAGAGGAGAGGAGAGGAGAGGAGAGGAGAGGAGAGGAGAGGGACAGAGAGGAGAGGAGAGTAGAAGAGAGAGAGAGGAGAGGGCAGGAGAATAGAAGAGAGGAGAATAGAGGAGAAGATAGGAGAGGGCAGGAGAATAGAAGAGAGGAGAAGAGAGAAGAGAGGAGAAGAGAGAAGAGAGGAAAAGAGAGAAGAGGGGAAGAGAGGAGAAGGGAGGAGAGGAGAGGGGAAGTGGGGAAAGGAGAAGAGAATGGAGAGAAGAGGAGAGAAGAGGAGACGAGGGAACTGGAGGGTGGGAGGGAGGGATGAAAAGAGAGAAAAAGAGAGAAAAGGAGAGGAGATGATAGGAGAGCAGAGGAGAAGAGAGAAGAGGAAATAAGAAGAGAGGAGAGGAGATGAGAGGGGTGTAGAATAGCGAAAAGGAGAAGAGAAGAGAAGGGAAGAGAAATGAGGAGAGGAGAGTGAAGGGGAGCAGAGGGGAACAGCCGCATCTCTCCCTTCTAATCAGGGATTAGACTCTGGTTTAAAAGAAACAACGACAGAATGGAAAAACAAACGAGTGCATGGAGTGAGGGACCTTGAACAAGAGCGTCTGGGCATTGTTCAAGTGACTGTGTAGCAGTAAGGGACATGTAAACTGCAATTAAAGATAATTAACCACAAACTGATGTGATTCAGCTTGTATTTGAACCAGGGACTGTAGTGATGCCTCTTACACTGAGAAACAGTGTCTTAGACAGCTGCACCACTCGGTAGCCCTTGTTAGGGTGTTGTGGACAGAGATGGTGAGAGTAAACATTTGTCTCTATGTCGAATGGCATGTTCAAATCCAGTAGTTGAAAGTTGTTTTTTATAGTTTAGTTTTAAGTCTATCCCAAACTTTAACCCGTACAATAACCATTCGAAGTTAATGCCTAAACTTAACCATAAACACTTCTAAATTTGAAGTTTGGAACAACTTCGAAATGTCATGTTTGAGAAACATGGATGAATGTCAAATTATAACGTGAGACTGTGAGATCTGGTTGAACATACACCTGTAAGGGGAGCATGTCACTCTCTCACATGCTGCAGAGAAATGTCACCACACAACTGTTACCTAAACAAAGTACTGGAGGGAGAGAGGGAGAGGGAGAGAGAGAGAGAGACAGAGAATGAGAGAGACAGAGAGAGAGAGAGAGAGAGAGAGAGAGAGACAGACAGAGAGAGAGACAGAGAGACAGAGAGAGAGAGAGAGACAGAGAAACAGAGAGAGAGAGAGAGACAGAGAGAGAGAGACAGAGAGAGAGAGACAGAGAGAGAGAGAGAGAGAGAGAGAGAGAGAGAGGAGAGAGAGAAGGCAGAGAGAGAGAGACAGAGAGAGAGAGAGAGAGAGAGAGAGAGAAGGCAGAGGGATAATTAATGTGAGGCTGTCAGAGAGGTTGAGAGGGGAACCATGGTGACGGGAGTGGGGGGCGCGGGAGATGTGGACACAAACAGGTGCAGTACAGGAACACGGCAGAGAGAGAAGAATGGAGGAATGCAGAGGAAATCAGAGAGTAGGAGGTTGAGGGGGAAGCAGAAAGAGATGGGAAACAAGAGATGTGAGGATGAAGAGAAATAAGGAGAAGGATGAAGAAGAGGAATGGGAAAGGGGAGAATTTGACATGTATAGGAGAAATGATAGACAGATGAAGAGAAGATAGTAAAAAGAGAATGATGAGGAATAGAGAATAAAACGAGAATGATGAGGAATAGAGAATAAAATAAGAGAAAGAGACTTTCTGTATCAGCTGAGAAATAGAACATCACAAAGTCTTGACGGATGAATCTAGTGTGTGTGTGTGTGTGTGTGTGTGTGTGTGTGTGTGTGTGTGTGTGTGTGTGTGTGTGTGTGTGTGTGTGTGTGTGTGTGTGTGTGTGTGTGCGCTCTACAGTTGATAAATCGCAGCCTGTGTCTCCAGATATACTCCATACTGGCCAACGGCTGCAGTTATTGTTCAGCATGACCTTTGACCTCACTCTGGTTTATTACCTCATTCTAGGAGACTGCTGCTATCATGTGTGTGTGTGTGTGTGTGTGTGTGTGTGTCTGTGTGAATGTCTGTGAGTGTATATGTTTGTGAGGGAGTGCTGTTATCCTGACAGATCGCAGCAATAACGTGTGGAGAGGGAGTTAACGGTAGGAAAATAGGCAACACTTTAGTCGGAACCCTCTGTCAAACAGTCTACTTTACCCTGGTGGACAGGCTGTGTGACTGATTACATATTCCTCTACTGCTACAACAGCTTCAACATGAAGGGCTATTGGACCTGAAACACACACACTTATGGACACAAGGAGACACGTTCAAGCACCTACACACCTTCACGATAAAACATGTATAATAAATATACCTTAGCCATGCACTGATTGATGACCAAGTAACCATGGAATGTAAACAGTGTCATTGTGTCAAAGGAAAAGCATGGAACGCTGCGGCAGCTCCAGCCATGTCATTCTGATGAAGAGAGGTCCAACACACCAGTCGTTTAACACTCTGACAGAAACATTTACAACACACTGCCGTGAAACAGAAAGTATGTTTGTGTAACTTAATGTAGTGACAGAGAGTAACAGAAGGTATTTACCCCAGTGAAACAGTAATGTAGTAACAGAGGGTTTGTACCCCAGTGAAACAGTAATGTAGTAACAGAGGGTATTTACCCCAGTATGTAGTGACAGAGAGTAACATAGGGTATTTACCCCAGTGAAACAGTAATGTAGTGACAGAGAGTAACAGAGGGTATTTACCCCAGTGAAACAGTAATGTAGTGACAGAGAGTAACAGAGGGTATTTACCCCAGTGAAACAGTAATGTAGCGACAGAGGGTATTACCCCAGTGAAACAGTAATGTAGTGACAGAGAGTAACAGAGGGTATATACCCCAGTGAAACAGTAATGTAGTGACAGAGAGTAACAGAGGGTATTTACCCCAGTGAAACAGTAATGTAGTGACAGAGAGTAACAGAGGGTATTTACCCCAGTGAAACAGTAATGTAGTGACAGAGAGTAACAGAGGGTATTTACCCCAGTGAAACAGTAATGTAGTGACAGAGAGTAACAGAGGGTATTTACCCCAGTGAAACAGTAATGTAGTGACAGAGACTAACAGAGGGTATTTACCCCAGTGAAACAGTAATGTAGTGACAGAGAGTAACAGAGGGTATATACCCCAGTGAAACAGTAATGTAGTGACAGAGAGTAACAGAGGGTATTTACCCCAGTGAAACAGTAATGTAGTGACAGAGAGTAACAGAGGGTATTTACCCCAGTGAAACAGTAATGTAGTGACAGAGAGTAACAGAGGGTATTTACCCCAGTGAAACAGTAATGTAGTGACAGAGAGTAACAGAGGGTATTTACCCCAGTGAAACAGTAATGTAGTGACAGAGAGTAACAGAGGGTATTTACCCCAGTGAAACAGTAATGTAGTGACAGAGAGTAACAGAGGGTATTACCCCAGTGAAACAGTAATGTAGTAACAGAGGGTATTTACCCCAGTATGTAGTGACAGAGAGTAACAGAGGGTATTTACCCCAGTGAAACAGTAATGTAGTGACAGAGAGTAACAGAGGGTATTTACCCCAGTGAAACAGTAATGTAGTGACAGAGGGTATTACCCCAGTGAAACAGTAATGTAGTGACAGAGAGTAACAGAGGGTATTTACCCCAGTGAAACAGTAATGTAGTGACAGAGAGTAACAGAGGGTATTACCCCAATGAAACAGTAATGTAGTGACAGAGTGTAACAGAGGGTATTTACCCCAGTGAAACAGTAATGTAGTGACAGAGAGTAACAGAGGGTATTTACCCCAGTGAAACAGTAATGTAGTGACAGAGAGTAACAGAGGGTATTACCCCAGTGAAACAGTAATGTAGTAACAGAGGGTATTTACCCCAGTGAAACAGTAATGTAGTAACAGAGGGTATTTACCCCAGTATGTAGTGACAGAGAGTAACAGAGGTTATTTACCCCAGTGAAACAGTAATGTAGTGACAGAGAGTAACAGAGGGTATATACCCCAGTGAAACAGTAATGTAGTGACAGAGAGTAACAGAGGGTATTTACCCCAGTGAAACAGTAATGTAGTGACAGAGAGTAACAGAGGGTATTTACCCCAGTGAAACAGTAATGTAGTGACAGAGAGTAACAGAGGGTATTACCCCAGTGAAACAGTAATGTAGTGACAGAGAGTAACAGAGGGTATTTACCCCAGTGAAACAGTAATGTAGTGACAGAGAGTAACAGAGGGTATTTACCCCAGTGAAACAGTAATGTAGTGAACAGAGGGTATTACCCCAGTGAAACAGTAATGTAGTGACAGAGAGTAACAGAGGGTATTTACCCCAGTGAAACAGTAATGTAGTGACAGAGAGTAACAGAGGGTATTACCCCAATGAAACAGTAATGTAGTGACAGAGTGTAACAGAGGGTATTTACCCCAGTGAAACAGTAATGTAGTGACAGAGAGTAACAGAGGGTATTACCCCAGTGAAACAGTAATGTAGTAACAGAGGGTATTTACCCCAGTATGTAGTGACAGAGAGTAACAGAGGGTATATACCCCAGTGAAACAGTAATGTAGTGACAGAGAGTAACAGAGGGTATATACCCCAGTGAAACAGTAATGTAGTGACAGAGTGTAACAGAGGGTATTTACCCCAGTGAAACAGTAATGTAGTGACAGAGAGTAACAGAGGGTATTACCCCAGTGAAACAGTAATGTAGTAACAGAGGGTATTTACCCGTATGTAGTGACAGAGAGTAACAGAGGGTATATACCCCAGTGAAACAGTAATGTAGTGACAGAGAGTAACAGAGGGTATATACCCCAGTGAAACAGTAATGTAGTGACAGAGAGTAACAGAGGGTATTTACCCCAGTGAAACAGTAATGTAGTGACAGAGAGTAACAGAGGGTATTTACCCCAGTGAAACAGTAATGTAGTGACAGAGAGTAACAGAGGGTATATACCCCAGTGAAACAGTAATGTAGTGACAGAGAGTAACAGAGGGTATATACCCCAGTGAAACAGTAATGTGACAGAGAGTTAGAGGTTAGAGTTAGAGGTTACCCAGGTTACAGACAGGCCGGGTTACAGACAGGCCGGGTTACAGACATGCCAGGTTGAGGCGGGCCATGTTAGAGACAGGCCAGGTTAGAGACAGGTCATGTTAGAGACAGGTCGGGTTAGAGACAGGCCATGTTAGAGACAGGTCGGGTTAGAGACAGGCCATGTTAGAGACAGGCCATGTTAGAGACAGGCCGGGTTACAGACAGGCCGGGTTAGAGACAGGTCGGGTTAGAGACAGGCCAGGTTAGAGACAGGTCGGGTTAGAGACAGGCCAGGTTAGAGACAGGCCATGTTAGAGACAGGTCGGGTTAGAGACAGGCCATGTTAGAGACAGGTCGGGTTACAGACAGGTCGGGTTAGAGACAGGCCAGGTTAGAGACAGACCGGGTTAGAGACAGGCCGGGTTAGAGACAGGACGGGTTAGAGACAGGCCAGGTTAGAGACAGGCCAGGTTAGAGACAGGTCGGGTTACAGACAGGTCGGGTTAGAGACAGGCCAGGTTAGAGACAGACCGGGTTAGAGACAGGCCATGTTAGAGACAGGCCAGGTTAGAGACAGGCCATGTTCGAGACAGGCCGGGTTAGAGACAGGTCGGGTTAGAGACAGGCCGGGTTAGAGACAGGTCGGGTTAGAGACAGGCTGGGTTAGAGACAGGCCATGTTAGAGACAGGCCATGTTCGAGACAGGCCGGGTTACAGACAGGCTGGGTTACAGACATGCCAGGTTGAGGCGGGCCATGTTAGAGACGGGCCAGGTTAGAGACAGGCCAAGTTAGAGAAACTATCTGGGGAAAGCCTTATCTAGTAGCATTCATCATGGACGGAGGGAATTGCTTTTTTGTTCTATCATGTTCCCTCTCTCCTTTTACACTCTCCCAATGTCTGTCTCTCTCCGTCTCTCTCTCTCTGTCTCTCTCTCTCTGTCTCTCTCTCTCTGTCTCTCTCTCTCTGTCTCTCTCTCTCTCTCTCTCTCTCTCTCTCCGTCTCTCTGTCTCTCTCTGTCTCTCTCTGTCTCTCTCTGTCTCTTTTTCATTCAGTCTATCACGTTATGTTTACCTCACTTTTTCACTTAACCTCTCTCTGTCTCCCTCTCCCATCTATGTCTCTTCTTCCTCTCTCCTCCTCTGTCTTGCGTCCATGGTGAGTGTGAAGGTGATTCATTGTTGGACATGATGGCTGGACTGATAACACTTGAGGTTTCATTAATCATAAAAGCCACATTCAGAGCCAATTAACAAAGCTTTAACAGAGACTTAGTGGCATCAGACAGACATACAGATGGACGGGGGGACAAACAGATAAACAGGCGGACAGACAGACAGAAACAGACAAAACAGAACGACAGACAGTTTTCGTCATTCTTGAGATTTCGACAGTAAAAGTGAGGACTATCCAAACATCCATCACAATAAAAGGACAGTCAGAGTCCTGTCCTCTCCTGCTGTCTTCTTTTCTGTCCCCTCCTGCTGTCTTATCTTCTGTACTCTCCTGCTGTCTTCTCTTCTGTCCTCTCCTGCTGTCTTCTCTTCTGCACTCTCCTGTTGTCTTCTCTCCTGTCCTCTCCTGCTGTCTTCTCTTCTGTCCTCTCCTGCTGTCTTCTCTCCTGTCTTCTATTTAAGTCTTCTCTCCTGTTCTCTCCTGCTTTCTTCTCTTCTGCACTCTACTGCTGTCTTCTATTCTGTCCTCTCCTGTTGTCTTCTCTCCTGTCCTCTCCTGCTGTCTTCTCTTCTGTCCTCTCCTGCTGTCTTCTCTCCTGTCTTCTCTCCTGTCTTCTATTTAAGTCTTCTCTCCTGTTCTCTCCTGATTTCTTCTCTTCTGCACTCTCCTGCTGTCTTCTCTTCTGTCCTCTCCTGCTGTCTTCTCTCCTGTCCTCTATTTTTTTATTTTCTCCTGTCTTCTCCTGCTGTCTTCTCTTCTACACTCTCCTGCTGTCTTCTATTCTGTCCTCTCCTGCTGTCTTCTCTCCTGTTCTCTATTTCTGTCTTCTCTCCTGTCCTCTCCTGCTGTCTTCTCTCCTGTCCACTCCTGCTGTCTTCTCTCCTGTACTCTCCTGCTGTCTTCTCTTCTGTCCTCTCCTGTTGTCTTCTCTTCTGTCCTCTCCTGCTGTCTTCTCTTCTGCACTCTCCTGTTGTCTTCTCTCCTGTCTTCTATTTAAGTCTGTTCTCTCCTGCTTTCTTCTCTTCTGCACTCTCCTGCTGTCTTCTCTTCTGTCCTCTCCTGCTGTCTTCTCTTCTGCACTGTCCTGTTGTCTTCTCTCCTGTCCTCTCCTGCTGTCTTCTCTTCTGTCCTCTCCTGCTGTCTTCTCTCCCGTCTTCTATTTAAGTCTTCTCTCCTGTTCTCTACTGCTTTCTTCTCTTCTGCACTCTCCTGCTGTCTTCTCTTCTGTCCTCTCCTGCTGTCTTCTCTCCTGTTCTCTATTTCTGTCTTCTCTCCTGTCCTCTATTTTTTTATTTTCTCCTGTCTTCTCCTGCTGTCTTCTCTTCTGCACTCTCCTGTTGTCTTCTCTCCTGTCCTCTCCTGTCTTCTATTTAAGTCTTCTCTCCTGTTCTCTCCTGCTGTCTTCTCTTCTACACTCTCCTGCTGTCTTCTCTTCTGTCCTCTCCTGCCATCCTCTCTCCTGTCCTCTCCTGCTATCTTCTCTTCTGTCTTCTGTTGCTGTCTTCTCTCCTGTCTCTTCTGCTGTCTTCTCTCCTGCCTTCTATTGCTGTCTTCTCTCCTGTCTTCTCCTGCTGTCTTCTCTCCTGCCTTCTATTGCTGTCTTCTCTCCTGTCTTCTCCTGCTGTCTTCTCTCCTGCCTTCTCTCCTGCTGTCTTCTCTCATCTCCATGACTTTTATATCCTATCCACTGTGAACTCCTCTCTGCTCTGTGTAGATGACTTCTGAAGGTTAGAGATGGGTTGAGAAAAAGTTACAGACGACAGTCTCAGTGAGTTGGCATTCAGAGCTGAAAGAACAATGCTTTTCGATTAGGCCTGGGCTCACTGAAGAGGGAATGACATTGATTGGCTGGGAGAAAGGGGATTGACATTGATTGGTTCAGGCTTGTTTGCGTGGAATGGAAGTGATTTGCATAATGTTGACATTTACAGTCTTGAGAATGGACCTTGTCGCTGGCTGGTATTTCAACCTACAACAACAAAATGGAAGACATTTCTGCATTCAAACACTATTTCTGTTTTACAGTCCTACTTTAAATGTCCAATTCTACATTAGCACTTTATTCACCTCAATATAGGATATAAAGACTGGAATTAAGATTTTAATTAATTGAAAATGTGTACTGTTGTGTTGCGTAAGAGAGAAGAGGAGACAGTGGTAGAAGAGAGAGAGAGAGAGAGAGAGAGAGAGAGAGAGAGAGAGAGAGAGAGAGAGGAGACAGAAGGAGATAGAGACACCTTTGTCTTTGTTTGTGGTGACAGGGACCGGCACAGTCTGACAGGGAGACCTTTACAGAGAACCAGTTAAATAGAGAAGGGATGGAGATTAGCAAAAAGAAGAACAAAAGATGGAGTCACTGGAAGTAAATGCCATCCCCCAAATGAATGCCAGCCAGTCCTTCTGTTGCAGTAGAGCTTGTCCAGGATAACACAATACCCCAGTACACCACATTATCAGTTATTACTACAATACCCCAGTACACCACATTATCAGCTATTACTACATTACCCCAGTACACCGCATTATCAGTTATTACTACAATACCCCAGTACACCGCATTATCAGTTATTACTACAATACCCCAGTACACCACATTATCAGTTATTACTACATTACCCCAGTACACCACATTATCAGTTATTACCACAATACCCCAGTACACCACATTATCAGCTATTACTACAATACCCCAGTACACCACATTATCAGCTATTACTACATTACCCCGGTACACCACATTATCAGTTATTACTACAATACCCCAATACACCACATTATCAGCTATTACTACATTACCCCGGTACACCACATTATCAGTTATTACTACATTACCCCAGTACACCACATTATCAGTTATTACTACATTACCCCAGTACACCACATTATCAGTTATTTTTCATACTTTACTGTGTTTCGTTGCCCATGAAGAAGAAGGGGGGAGAGGCTCAATACCCATTATGTTTTTTCTTCTGTAATATTACGGCTGAAAATGCATTTTTCTTTTCATTTCAAAATACAGCTGAACAGACATTTAAGTACCTGCTTTTAAATACCTTGGCATCATACTTGATTCCAACAGCTCTTTTAAAAAGCAGGTGAGAAGGGTATTTCATATAACCAAATTCAACCTAGCTCATTTCCAATTTATACAACATTTTTGACTACAGAGGTAGCAAAACTGTACTTAAAATCTATGATACTCCTCCACTTAACATACTACTTGACTAGTTGGGCCCAAGCTTGCTGTACAACATTAAAACCCATTCAGTCTGTCTACAAACAGGCTCTCAAAGTGCTTGATAGGAAGCCCAATAGCCATCATAACGGTTACATCCTCAGAAAACATGAGCTCCTGAGGTGGAAAAAATCTTGTGCAATACACCGATGCATGTCTTGTATTCAAGATCCTAAATGGCCTAGCTCCCCCTCCACTCAGTATTTTTGTTAAAAAGAAAACCCATACATATGGCAGCAGATCCACAAGGTCTGCCATGAGAGGTGACTGTTGTCACGCCCTGACCTGAGAGAGCTTTTATGTCTCTATTTAGGTTTGGTCAGGGTGTGATTTGGGTGGGCATTCTATGTCCTTTTTTCTATGTTTTTGTATTTCTTTGTTTTGGCCTGGTATGGCTCTCAATCAGGGACAGCTGTACATCGTTGTCTCTGATTGGGAGCCATACTTAGGCAGCCTGTTTTCCTTTGGGGTTTTGTGGGTAGTTGTTTTCTGTCTTGTGTGTTCACCTGGCAGAACTGTTGCCTTTCATTTTCTTGTTTTATTTAAAGTGTTTCATTAAATATAATTATGACCACTTACCACGCTGCATCTTGGTCCCCTCATCCAGACGATCGTTACAACTGTATAGTTCCCTTAAGGAAAAGCACCTTTAGTAAATCCGCTTTCTCTGTGAGAGCTTCCCATGTCTGGAATACACTGCCATCAGACACACATAACTGCACCACCTATCACACTTTCACAAAATACATGAAGACATGGCCGAAGGCCAGTCAAACTACTGTACATAATCCCTAGCTGTGTATTGCCGCCTTCCATGTTGTCTGTTGTCTGTAGCTGGTGAGGTGTGGAAACACTTTGTTGCATTTATGGATTTTGTCTTGTTACTTTTTGTGCTATATTTCTCCGTCTGCATGCTACGTATTGCTTGTCCTATGTTGTTCTGTCTCTATTCAATGTGTTGCTTGTTCTATGTTGCTCTGCGTGTGCTCACTGGTCATTGATTGTCTGTATTGTTATTGTAATTGTTTTTAATAACCTGCCAAGGGAATGAGGTGGAAAATTAGCCGGCTGGCTAAAACCAGCACTTTGACTGAAACGTCGATTAACGTGCACTGTCCCTGTAAAAATAAAAATAAACAGCTGAAAAGACATTTCATCATACAGCTGAAAAGACATTTCAACATACAGCTGAAAAGACGTTTCAACATACAGCTGAAAAGACATTTCAACATACAGCTGAAAAGACGTTTCAACATACAGCTGAAAAGACATTTCAACATACAGCTGAAAAGACGTTTCAACATACAGCTGAAAAGACGTTTCAACATACAGCTGAAAAGACGTTTCAACATACAGCTGAAAAGACATTTCAACATACAGCTGCAAAGACGTTTCAACATACAGCTGAAAAGACATTTCAACATACAGCTGAAAAGACATTTCAACATACAGCTGAAAAGACGTTTCAACATACAGCTGAAAAGACGTTTCAACATACAGCTGAAAAGACGTTTCAACATACAGCTGAAAAGACGTTTCATCATATAGCTGAAAAGACGTTTCAACATACAGCTGAAAAGACATTTCATCATACAGCTGAAAAGACATTTCATCATACAGCTGAAAAGACATTTCATCATACAGCTGAAAAGACATTTCAACATACAGCTGAAAAGACATTTCATCATACAGCTGAAAAGACGTTTCAACATACAGCTGAAAAGACGTTTCAACATACAGCTGAAAAGACATTTCATCATACAGCTGAAAATACATTTCAACATACATCTGAAAAGACATTTCATCATACAGCTGAAAAGACATTTCATCATACAGCTGAAAAGACATTTCATCATACAGCTGAAAAGACATTTCAACATACATCTGAAAAGACATTTCATCATACATCTGAAAAGACATTTCAACAGTTGTCCTGTCCCCTTAGCAGAAAAACACCCCCAAAGCATAATGTTTCCATCTCCATGTTTGATGGTGGGGATGGTGTTCTTGGGGTCATAGGCAGCATTCCTCCTCCTCCAAACACGGCGAGTTGAGTTGATGCCATTTTGGTATCATCTGACCACAACACTTTCACCCAGTTGTCCTCTGAATCATTCAGATGTTCATCGGCAAACTTCAGACGGGCATGTATATGTGCTTTCTTGAGCAGGGGGACCTTGCGGGCGCAGCTGGATTTCAAGTCCTTCACGACGTAGTGTGTTACCAATTGTTTTCTTGGTGACTATGGTCCCAGCTGCCTTGAGATCATTGACAAGATCGTCCCATGTAGTTCTGGGCTGATTCCTCACCGTTCTCATGATCATTGCAACTCCACGAGGTGAGATCTTGCATGGAGCCGCAGGCCGAGGGAGATTGACAGTTCTTTTGTGTTTCTTCCATTTGCGAGTAATCGCACCAACTGTTGTCACCTTCTCACCAAGCTGCTTGGCGATGGTCTTGTAGCCCATTCCAGCCTTGTGTAGGTCTACAATCTTGTCCCTGACATCCTTAGAGAGCTCTTTGGTCTTGGCCATGGTGGAGAGTTTGGAATCTGATTGATTGGTTGCTTCTGTGGACAGGTGTCTTTATACAGGTAACAAGTTGAGATTAGGAGCACTCCCTTTAAGAGTGTGCTCCTAATCTCAGCTCGTTACCTATATAAAAGACACCTGGGAGCCATAAATCTTTCTGATTGAGAGGGGGTCAAATACTTAATTCTCTCATTAAAATGCAAATCAATTCATAACATTTTTGACATGCGTTTTTCTGTATTTTTTTGTTGTTATTCTGTCTCTCACTGTTCAAATAAACCTACCATTAAAATTATAGACCGATCATTTCTTTGTCAGTGGGCAAACGTACAAATCAGCAGGGGATCAAATACTTTTCTCCTCACTGTACATCTGAACAGATATCCAGAAGTAACAATGCTATTTACAAAGTCGAGGCTGAAGTAGTGAAATGCATATCTTAGGGAGTGTCTGATTGAGTGTCTCTGAGGGTTGATGTCACTCACTTGTTGACCTTATTGCTGCTTTTGTCATATCTGTTTAGACTCAACCAGGTCTTTCATTGGTTCACTGAGGGAAGGAAATTATTGGTTAATTGACCGCTACGTGAGTGGAATTAGTTAATTGAGAGAGAGAGAGAGAGAGAGAGAGAGAGGAGACTTTTGAAGTTCATCCTGGTCTTCTCTGGAAGGAATCACTAAATTAAACATCTACAACACACACACACACACACACACACACACACACACACACACACACAAATCCCAGTCCAGCATTACTTCCAACACACACACACACACACACACACACACACACACACACACACACACACACACACACACACACACACACACACACACACACACACACACACACACACACACTCCGAGTCCTTCAAACCTCTCTGATGAGGGTTAGAGTAGAACTGGATTCCCTCAAAGTGATTACAGATGATCAGGAGGGAAACAAAAACTGACAAACAAACAACGCACACACACACACTAACACAATGACACACACACACACACACACACACACACACACACTAACACAATGACACACACACACACTAACACAATGACACACACACACACTAACACAATGACACACACACACACTAACACAATGACACACACACACACTAACACAATGACACACACACACACACACACACAATGACACACACCACACACACACAAACACAATGACACACACACACACACACACACACACACACACACACACACACACACACACACACACTCCGGAGCAATGCAGGAGCCACGGGAGGGTTCAGACCGACCACTCCAACAGGGTTAATCCAGCAACATTCCTCAGAGGGAAATTTAGGAACATTGAATCCCAACCCGGAAAAACAGATTAGAAACAGAGAACAAAACATCCAGATGGCGTTGAACAACAAGCACAAACACAGAGGGCTGGAGAGAGGAGAGAGGAGAGAGGAGAGAGGAGAGGAGAGGAGGAGAGAGGAGAGAGGAGAGGAGAGAGGAGAGAGGAGAGAGGGAAAGGAGAGAGGAGAGAGGGAAAGGAGAGAGGAGAGAGGAGAGGAGAGAGGAGAGAGGAGAGAGGAGAGGAGAGAGGAGAGAGGGAAACGAGAGAGGAGAGAGGGAAAGGAGAGAGGAGAGAGGAGAGAGGAGAGAGGGAAAGGAGAGAGGAGAGAGGGAAAGGAGAGAGGAGGGAGGAGAGAGGAGAGGAGAGGAGAGAGGAGAGAGGAGAGAGGGAAAGGGGAGAGGAGAGAGGGAAAGGGGAGAGGAGAGAGGGAAAGGAGAGAGGAGAGAGGAGAGAGGAGAGGAGAGAGGAGAGGAGAGAGGAGAGAGGAGAGAGGAGAGAGGAGAGAGGGAAAGGAGAGAGGAGAGAGGAGAGGAGAGAGGAGAGAGGAGAGGAGAGAGGAGAGAGGAGAGGAGGAGAGAGGAGAGAGGAGAGAGGGAAAGGAGAGAGGAGAGAGGGCTGGAGAGAGGAGAGAGGGCTGGAGAGAGGAGAGAGGAGAGAGGAGAGAGGAGAGAGGAGAGAGGAGAGGAGAGAGGAGAGAGGAGAGAGGAGAGGAGAGAGGAGAGAGGGCTGGAGAGAGGAGAGAGGGCTGGAGAGAGGAGAGAGGAGAGAGGGCTGGAGAGAGGAGAGAGGAGAGAGGAGAGAGGAGAGAGGAGAGAGGAGAGAGGGAAAGGAGAGAGGTGAGAGGGCTGGAGAGAGGAGAGAGGGCTGGAGAGAGGAGAGAGGAGAGAGGAGAGAGGAGAGGAGAGAGGAGAGAGGAGAGGAGAGAGGAGAGAGGAGAGAGGAGAGAGGAGAGAGGAGAGATGAAAGGAGAGAGGAGAGAGGGCTGGAGAGAGGAGAGAGTGCTGGAGAGAGGAGAGAGGAGAGAGGGCTGGAGAGAGGAGAGAGGAGAGAGGAGAGAGGAGAGAGGGAAAGGAGAGAGGAGAGAGGGCTGGAGAGAGGAGAGAGGAGAGAGGGCTGGAGAGAGGAGAGAGGAGAGAGGAGAGAGGGAAAGGAGAGAGGGCTGGCTTTGGTTTATTAGAGGAGGACAGGAGAGAGGAGAGAGGGCTGGCTTTGGTTTATTAGAGGAGGACAGGAGAGAGGAGAGAGGGGAGAGGGCTGGCTTTGGTTTATTAGAGGAGGACAGGAGAGAGGGAAAGGAGAGAGGAGAGAGGAGAGAGGGCTGGAGAGAGGAGAGAGGAGAGAGGGCTGGCTTTGGTTTATTAGAGGAGGACAGGAGAGAGGGAAAGGAGAGAGGAGAGAGGAGAGAGGGCTGGCTTTGGTTTATTAGAGGAGGACAGGAGAGAGGGAAAGGAGAGAGGGCTGGCTTTGGTTTATCAGAGGAGGACAGGAGAGAGGAGAGAGGGCTGGCTTTGGTTTATTAGAGGAGGACAGGAGAGAGGAGAGAGGAGAGAGGGCTGGCTTTGGTTTATTAGAGGAGGACAGGAGAGAGGGAAAGGAGAGAGGGAAAGGAGAGAGGGCTGGCTTTGGTTTATCAGAGGAGGACAGGAGAGAGGAGAGAGGGCTGGCTTTGGTTTATTAGAGGAGGACAGGAGAGAGGAGAGAGGAGAGAGGGCTGGCTTTGGTTTATTAGAGGAGGACAGGAGAGAGGAGAGAGGGCTGGCTTTGGTTTATTAGAGGAGGACAGGAGAGAGGAGAGAGGGCTGGCTTTGGTTTATTAGAGGAGGACAGGAGAGAGGAGAGAGGAGAGAGGGCTGGCTTTGGTTTATTAGAGGAGGACAGGAGAGAGGAGAGAGGAGAGAGGGCTGGCTTTGGTTTATTAGAGGAGGACAGGAGAGAGGAGAGAGGAGAGAGGGCTGGCTTTGGTTTATTAGAGGAGGACAGGAGAGAGGAGAGAGGGCTGGCTTTGGTTTATTAGAGGAGGACAGGAGAGAGGAGAGAGGGCTGGCTTTGGTTTATTAGAGGAGGAAAGGAGAGAGGAGAGAGGGCTGGCTTTGGTTTATTAGAGGAGGACAGGAGAGAGTAGAGAGGGCTGGCTTTGGTTTATTAGAGGAGGAGAGGAGAGAGGAGAGAGGGCTGGCTTTGGTTTATTAGAGGAGGACAGGAGAGAGGAGAGAGGGCTGGCTTTGGTTTATTAGAGGAGGAAAGGAGAGAGGAGAGAGGGCTGGCTTTGGTTTATTAGAGGAGGACAGGAGAGAGGAGAGAGGGCTGGCTTTGGTTTATTAGAGGAGGAAAGGAGAGAGGAGAGAGGGCTGGCTTTGGTTTATTAGAGGAGGACAGGAGAGAGGAGAGAGGGCTGGCTTTGGTTTATTAGAGGAGGAGAGGAGAGAGGAGAGAGGGCTGGCTTTGGTTTATTAGAGGAGGAAAGGAGAGAGGAGAGAGGAGAGAGGGCTGGCTTTGGTTTATTAGAGGAGGACAGGAGAGAGGAGAGAGGGCTGGCTTTGGTTTATTAAAGGAGGAGAGGAGAGAGGAGAGAGGGCTGGCTTTGGTTTATTAGAGGAGGACAGGAGAGAGGAGAGAGGGCTGGCTTTGGTTTATTAAAGGAGGAGAGGAGAGAGGAGAGAGGGCTGGCTTTGGTTTATTAGAGGAGGAGAGGAGAGAGGAGAGAGGGCTGGCTTTGGTTTATTAGAGGAGGACAGGAGAGAGGAGAGAGGGCTGGCTTTGGTTTATTAGAGGAGGACAGGAGAGAGGAGAGAGGGCTGGCTTTGGTTTATTAGAGGAGGAGAGGAGAGAGGAGAGAGGAGAGAGGGCTGGCTTTGGTTTATTAGAGGAGGACAGGAGAGAGGAGAGAGGAGAGAGGAGGAAAGGAGAGGGGGTGGAGAGGAGAGAGGGCTGGCTTTGGTTTATTAGAGGAGGACAGGAGAGAGGGGTGGCTTTGGTTTATTAGAGGAGGAAAGGAGAGAGGGGTGGAGAGAGGAGAGAGGAGGAAATAAGAGGGGGTGGAGAGGAGAGAGGAGGGTAGGAGAGGGGTGGAGAGGAGAGAGGAGGAAATGAGAGGGGGTGGAGAGGAGAGAGGAGGAAAGGAGAGGGGGTGGAGAGAGGAGAGAGGAGGAAATAAGAGGGGGTGGAGAGGAGAGAGGAGGATAGGAGAGGGGTGGAGAGGAGAGAGGAGGACATGAAAGGGGGTGGAGAGGAGAGAGGAGGAAAGGAGAGGGGGTGGAGAGGAGAGAGGAGGAAATGAGAGGAGGTGGAGAGGAGAGAGGAGGAAAGGAGAGGGGGTGGAGAGGAGAGAGGAGGAAATGAGAGAGGGGTGGAGAGAAGAGAGGAGGAAAGGAGAGGGGGCTGGAGAGAAGAGAGAGGAGAGAGGGAAATTGGGGAGAGTGTGGAGGGGAGTGGAGGAAGTTATCCGGAACGAGAAGGGGAGACGATGGAGATGATGGCGAGAGAGGGATAGAAGGGTTTACCTGGACCAAGGAATGGAAAAGAAGAGTAGGGGGAGAGAGGTGCCATTTGGAATGCGAGTGCACACTGGATGCCAAGTGTCTTTCCACTTCTGAAACCCAATCTAGTTCATTTAAATGCCCCCCATCTATCTCTCCCGTAATCCATAACACAATGATCACTCCCTCCAATACATGAACAAACAGAAGCATCTACATTTCACAGTGTGGCAGGATGGAGAGTGAGAGAGAGAGACTACCGTGGGATATGCGCCAACAGCAACCTTGGGAAAATCCTCTGTTTTATCATTAATAGCAGACTCGTACATTTCCTCAGTGAAAACAATGTGCTGAGCAAATGTCAAATTGGCTTTTTACCAAATTACCGTACGACAGACCACGTATTCAACCTGCACACCCAAATTGACAAACAAACAAACCAAAGAACAAAGGCAAAGTCTTCGCATGCTTTGTTGATTTCAATTTGGCATGAGGGTCTGCTATACAAATTGATGGAAATTGGTGTTGGGGGAAAAACATACGACATTTTAAAATCCACGTAAGACAGAAATAATGGTATTCTAAAAAAGGTCCAGTTGCCAGGACCACAAATACAAATTCCATCTAGACACTGTTGCCCTAGAGCACACAAAAAACTATACATACCTCGGCCTAAACATCAGCGCCACAGGTAACTTCCACAAAGCTGTGAACGATCTGAGAGACAAGGCAAGAAGGGCCTTCTATACCATCAAATGAAAAATAACATTTGACATACTATTGGGTGAAATACCATCACAGAGCAATATTTGTGACCTGTTGTCACAAGAAAAGGGCAACCAGTGAAGAACAAACACCATTGTAAATACAACCCATATTTATGTACATTTATTTTCCCTTTTGTACTTGAACTATTTGCACATACTATGACATTTGAAATGTCTTTATTCTTTTGGAACTTTTGTGAGTGTAATGTTAACTGTTAATTTTCATTGTTGATTTCATTTTTGTTTATTATCTATTTCACTTGCTTTGGCAATGTTAATATATGTTTCCCATGCCAATAAACACCTTAAAATGAATTGAAATTGAATTGAATTGAGAGGGAGACAGAGACTTTAAAACTTTTACTACCATCTGTCTACCGTCTCTACGCCGTCTGTCTACCGTCTGTCTACCGTCTGTCTACCGTCTGTCTACCGTCTCTACGCCATCTGTCTACCGTCTCTACACCATCTGTCTACCGTCTCTACACCATCTGTCTACCGTCTCTACACCATCTGTCTACCGTCTCTACGCCATCTGTCTACCGTCTCTACACCATCTGTCTACCGTCTCTACGCCATCTGTCTACCGTCTGTCTACCGTCTCTACACCATCTGTCTACCGTCTGTCTACCGTCTCTACGCCATCTGTCTACCGTCTGTCTACCGCTGTCTACCGTCTCTACACCATCTGTCTACCGTCTGTCTACCGTCTCTACGCCATCTGTCTACCGTCTCTACACCATCTGTCTACCGTCTGTCTACCGTCTCTACGCCATCTGTCTACCGTCTCTACACCATCTGTCTACCGTCTGTCTACCGTCTCTACGCCATCTGTCTACCGTCTGTCTACTGCTGTCTACCGTCTCTACACCATCTGTCTACCGTCTGTCTACCGTCTCTACGCCATCTGTCTACCGTCTCTACACCATCTGTCTACCGTCTGTCTACCGTCTCTACGCCATCTGTCTACCGTCTGTCTACTGCTGTCTACCGTCTCTACACCATCTGTCTACCGTCTGTCTACCGTCTCTACGCCATCTGTCTACCGTCTCTACACCATCTGTCTACCGTCTCTACACCATCTGTCTACCGTCTGTCTACCGTCTCTACGCCATCTGTCTACCGTCTGTCTACCGTCTCTCTCCCGTCTGTCTCCCGTCTTTCTACCGTCTCTCTTCCGTCTCTCTTCCTTCTCTCTCACTCTCTCTCTCTCCCAACCTTTCCCTCCACTATCTCTCTTCTCCCTCAACTACAAATGAAGAGAGGGTAGAGTCAAGCAGAGGTATAGGTGAGCCAGGTACAGACAGGTTGGTGTTAGGAGTGAGAGGTGGTGGGTGTGCAGTGAAGGGGAAGACAGAGGACCAGGAGGGAAACATACACACACACACACACACACACACACACACACACACACACACGCACACGCACACGCACACGCACACGCACACACACACTTACACAGACACACAAACAGACACAGATACAGACACAGATACAGACACAAACACACACACACTCTCACAAACACACACAGACACAGACACACACTGGATTATTTTCTACAGCCACTGGTGAGCTGCTTGCATTCACAAAGGCCCAAAACACTAGTCACCACCTTAGAACGATCAGTTATATTTTATTAAACTCTCCGGCACACAGTAAGCCAGGGCTACGGTGTTGGAGTCATCTGATTGGCTAGGTTTACCCGCAGTCACCAAGCTCACCTAAATAACTCTTTGTGTCAGCTGACACCCTCAGAATGGGATCCTTCAAAAAGTATCATTTTCATATCATCAGCATCCTGTAGACGCAGTAACACATGATATATAGCTGTAGTAGGGACACACGTACCAGCCGTCTGAGATTCTACAGGCTGGCTGTTCTCTGCTGGGTAATTCTATCCCAACCTGCCTAACAAACCTTAGCAGCCCAATGTGTCTTGTGACAATGGGAAAGCAATTCACAGCAGATAGCCCTCTTATCGGGAGATTCAGTTGGAGAGGATGTAAACGCAGAGAGCGGGAGTCCTGGGAGGAAATGCGTCTGGAGAGAAGACTAGGCCCAGAGCACGGGGAATAATACCAAATTGAAGTGTCATATGGAAATTAATAAACAGACAACCAGAGCAAATTGGGTATCAGGGCAATACAAAAGCGAGAGCTTGGAGAAGGGCTATCGGATGTAAAAACTTGCCGGATGGATTGTAAACAGCCTTTGGGTTTCTTTCCCCCATGCTGCATTAGCAGTCACTGAGAATGTGATGTTTTATGACCAAACACAATATGGTGGAAATTGAAATATGTGATTGGAATATGTGTTAGTGTGGGTGTTTGAGAGAGAGAGAGAGAGAGAGAGAGAGAGAGAGAGAGAGAGAGAGAGAGAGAGAGAGAGAGAGAGAGAGAAAGAGAGAGAATAAAGACAGGGGTTGAGGAATGAGAGTAAAAGACAGACTGATACTGGAGGGGAGGAAGGAGAATATACAGAGAGAGGGAGAGAGAGATAGGATGGAGAGAGAGAGAGAGAGTGAGAGGGAGGAGAAACAGTATTGATATTTCCAGCATAAACACTCCTCCTAATGGGTCTGGAGAGTCTTAGTGAGGGATCGATAGGAAGACGGGAACAACGGCAGAAATACGGGATGTATCTGTAGGAAATACACCTCTCACCTACTGTGAGGAGTTTGGGGGAGGTGGGAGGGAGGCTGGGGGAAGCGGGGGGAGGCTGGGGGAAGCGTGAGAGGAGCAGTGGGAGGAGCAGAGAGACAGGAGAGGCTGAATGTACTTAATGTATTTTTCATGGGAAACTGATTGATGAATAGTGATTTGTAGTTTATCTTTGTGCCTGGGATGAACCTACCCAGGCTGAGGAAGACAGGAGGGTAGAGGGATGAACCTATCCGGGCTGAGGAAGACAGGAGGGATGGAGGGATGAACCTATCTAGGCTGAGGTAGACAGGAGGGTGGAGGGATGAACCTATCCGGGCTGAGGAAGACAGGAGGGATGGAGGGATGAACCTATCTAGGCTGAGGTAGACAGGAGGGTGGAGGGATGAACCTATCCAGGCTGAGGAAGACAGGAGGGTGGAGGGATGAACCTATCCAGGCTGAGGAAGACAGGAGGGTGGAGGGATGAACCTATCCAGGCTGAGGAAGACAGGTGGATGGAGGGATGAACCTATCCGGGCTGAGGAAGACAGGAGGGTGGAGGGATGAACCTATCCAGGCTGAGGAAGACAGGAGAGTGGAGGGATGAACCTATCCAGGCTGAGGAAGACAGGAGGGTGGAGGGATGAACCTATCCAGGCTGAGGAAGACAGGAGGGTGGAGGGATGAACCTATCCAGGCTGAGGAAGACAGGAGGGTGGAGGGATGAACCTATCCAGGCTGAGGAAGACAGGAGGGTGGAGGGATGAACCTATCCAGGCTGAGGAAGACAGGTGGATGGCGGGATGAACCTATCCAGGCTGAGGAAGACAGGAGGGTGGAGGGATGAACCTATCTGGGCTGAGGAAGACAGGGGGTGGAGGGATGAACCTATCTGGGCTGAGGAAGACAGGGGGTGGAGGGATGAGATGCGGAGAAGTTACTGGAAGAGGAGTGGGGGAGCTGAAGAGGGAGTAAGGCAGAATACAGGCCTTTGTATCTTGGTGGGGTAAAATACAGGCCTTTCTGTCTTGGTGGGGCAGAATACAGGCCTTTGTATCTTGGTGGGGTAAAATACAGGCCTTTGTGTCTTGGTGGGGTAGAATACAGGCCTTTGTGTCTTGGTGGGGTAAAATACAGGCCTTTCTGTCTTGGTGGGGTAAAATACAGGCCTTTCTGTCTTGGTGGGGTAGAATACAGACCTTGGTGTCTTGGTGGGGTAGAATACAGGCCTTTGTGTCTTGGTGGGGTAGAATACAGGCCTTTCTGTCTTGGTGGGGTAAAATACAGGCCTTTCTGTCTTGGTGGGGTAGAATACAGACCTTGGTGTCTTGGTGGGGTAGAATACAGGCCTTTGTGTCTTGGTGGGGTAGAATACAGGCCTTTCTGTCTTGGTGGGGTAAAATACAGGCCTTTCTGTCTTGGTGGGGTAGAATACAGACCTTGGTGTCTTGGTGGGGTAGAATACAGGCCTTTGTGTCTTGGTGGGGTAGAATACAGGCCTTTCTGTCTTGGTGGGGTAAAATACAGGCCTTTCTGTCTTGGTGGGGTAGAATACAGGCCATTCTGTCTTGGTGGGGTAGAATACAGGCCTTTGTATCTTGGTGGGGTAGAATACAGGCCTTTCTGTCTTGGTGGGGTAAAATACAGGCCTTTCTGTCTTGGTGTGGTAGAATACAGGCCCTTGTATCTTGGTGGGGTAGAATACAGGCCTTTGTATCTTGGTGGGGTAGAATACAGGCCTTTCTGTCTTGGTGGGGTAGAATACAGGCCTTTGTATCTTGGTGGGGTAATATTTTGAAGATAAATACACAACGCAGAGGACGAGAGAGTACTAACGATCAATAGGGAATTATCAATGGAAATAGTTGATTTTCAGTTCAACATCTGTTTAGAATCTGTGGAATGTCAGGCCTGAACTCAGAGCTACTTGTGCCACGTTTTCATTGGTCTGTACATTGAGTCTGGAGCAGGATACTTGGCCATCGGTCCAGTTGTACTGCAAAGACGTCTGATTGGTCAACCCCAGGCTAGGGTGGGTGGTTATAAATTACTTCCTGTTCCTTTGTTCTGTGGAGAAAAACTGAGGACAGGGAAGACTGAACATCTACTTCTCAAAATAACATCTGGGATTTGTCCTTCTCAAATCAATACATTTTTCTCCCCCCGATTTGCTTTGGGGTCTGTGTTATTGAAGAATAACATCAACTGCTAAAAGTAGTGAGGTAGTACCACAGTCAGTATTACCAGAGGCTGAGGTCAGTAGTGAGGTAGTACTACACTCAGTATTACCAGAGGACTGAGGTCAGTAGTGAGGTAGTACTACACTCAGTATTGCCAGAGGGCTGAGATCAGTAGTGAGGTAGTACTACACTCAGTATTACCAGAGGACTGAGGTCAGTAGTGAGGTAGTACCACAGTCAGTATTACCAGAGGCTGAGGTCAGTAGTGAAGTAGTGAAGCGCCTAAGGATAGTGAGTGAGAGATCAGATTGGAATCCACTCACTGCTCTTGTTCTGTTCTCCTCTGTCCTCACCTTTCAGCCTGGAGATTCATCAGCATTCATAGCCTCATACCTCTGAATATAAAAAAACAAAGATTTTTATTGTCACATACAATGGATAGGTGCAGTGAAATGTGTTGTTTTACAAGGTCAGCCTTAGTAGTACAGAGCCCCAGTAGCAAATTAGGATTAAGTGCCTTGCTCAAGAGCACAGATTTTTCACCTTGTCGACACGTGTATTCAAACCAGCGACCTTTTGGTTACTGGCCCAACCCTTTAACTGCTATGCTACTTGCTGCCCCATATGTGTGTGCGTGCGTGTGTGTGTGTGTGAGTGTGTGCATGTGTGTGTGTATGGTAAAGATGATTCATAGCTTCACACCTCTATCTCCTACCGTATGAGGGAAACCACTGGGAACTGAAGAGACAGGACATAGAAGAAGAGAGAAGTAGAAGAATGTACATACACATGGAAAAACACCCACCCACCAAAACAAACACTCCCACGCACACACACACACCCACGCACACACACACACACACACACACACACACACACCCACACCCACGCACACACACACACACACACACACACACACACACACACACACACGCACCAACACACACACACGCCCACGCACCAACACACACACATCAACACATAACCACGCACCAACACACACACATCTACACAAACACTCACATACCAACACACACACACACCAACACACACACCAACACACACACACCAACACACAAACACACACACACACACACACACACACACACACACACACACACACACACACCCACACACACACACACACAAACCCACCAACACACCCACGTACCAACACACACACATCAACACAAACACTCACGTACCAACACACACACACACCAACACACACACCAACACACACACCAACACACACACAACAACACACACGCCAACACACACACACACACAAACCCACCAACACACCCACGTACCAACACACACACATCAACACAAACACTCACGTACCAACACACACACACACCAACACATACACCAACCAACACACCAACACACACACCCACGCACCAACACACATACACACACACACACACACACACTCACGCACCAACACACACACGCACACTCACGCACCAACACACACACACACACACCCACACACCAACACACACACACACACATTTTCATACATATAATTCACACATACACTACCGTTCAAAAGTTTGGGGTCACTTAGAAATGTCCTTGTTTTTGAAAGGAAAGCACATTTTTTGTTCATTAAAAAAACATCAAATTGATCAGAAATACAGTGTAGACATTGTTATTGTTGTAAATAACTATTTTAGCTTGAACCGGCTGATTTTTTTAATGGAATATCTACATAGGCGTACAGAGGCCCACTATCAGCAACCATCACTCCTGTGTTCCAATGGCACGTTGTGTTAGCTAATCCAAGTTTATCATTTTAAAAAGCTAATTGATCATTAGAAAACCCTTTTGCATTTATGTTAGCACAGCTGAAAAATGTTGTTCTGATTAAAGCAGCAATTAAACTGTCCTTCTTTAGACTAGTTGAGAGTATCTGGAGCATCATCATTTGTGGGTTTGATTACAGGCTCAAAATGGCCAGAAACAAATAACTTTCTTCTGAAACTCGTCAGTATATTCTTGTTCTGAGAAATGAAGGCTATTCCATGTGAGAAATTGCCATGAAACTTAAGATCTTGTACAACGCTGTGTACTACTCCCTTCACAGAACCTCGCAAACTGCCGCTAACCAGAATAGAAAGAGGAGTGGGAGGCCCCGGTGCACAACTGAGCAAGAGGACAAGTACATTAGAGTGTCTAGTTTGAGAAACAGACGCCTTAAAAGTCCTTAACAGGCTGCTTCATTAAATAGTACCCGCAAAACACCAGTCTCAAAGTCAACAGTGAAGCGGAGACTCAGAAGTTCCTCTGTCCAGTGTCTGTGTTCTTTTGCCCATCTTACTTTTCTTTTTATTGGCCAGTCTGAGATATGGCTTTTTCTTTGCAACTCTGCCTAGAAGGCCAGCATCCTGGAGTCACCTCTTCACTGTCGACACTGTTGACACATTTCTCAGAACAAGAACAGACTGACGAGTTTCAGAAGAAAGTTCTTTGTTTCTGGCCATTTTGAGCCTGTAATCGAACCCACAAATGCTGATGCTCCAGATACTCAACTAGTCTAATGAAGGCAAGTTTTATTGCTTCTTTATCAGCACAAGAGTTTTCAGCTGTGCCAACATAATTGCAAAAGGGTTATCTAATGATCAATTAGCCTTTTAAAATTATAAACTTGGATTAGCTAACACAACGTGCCATTGGAACACAGGAGTGATGGTTGCTGATAATGGGCCTCTGTACGCCTACGTAGATATTCCATTAAAAATCTGCCGTTTCCAGCAATAATAGTAATTTAAAACATTAACAATGTCTACACTGTATTTCTGATCAATTTGATGTCATTTTAATGAACAAAAAAATTACCTTTTCTTTCAAAAACAAGGACATTTCTAAATGCCCTCAAACTGTTGAACTGTTCACGTACAGTCAAACATGTAAGCACATCCACACACACACATCTGTCTTCTTCACACACAAATACACAGAGCGATATATTATTTGTATGGGCGTACCTGAAGAAGGTTTTAAGTACATATTTCACAGAACATTAACTCCCATGGTGGGGGAGACAGGTGAGGAGTGGGGAGAGAAAGGAAGGGAGACAACACAACTAGATGCCAGTCGGCCAAAGGGATGATGCCTCCTACCTACTCTCCTTCTCACCTTTTTCTTCCCTCTGTTACCCTTCCTCCTCCAACAGATGACTGCTATCCTTATACTCCATCCTCTCCACATCCTCCCCCTTTCTCTCCCCTCTCGCCAGGGCTCCCTAGTGGAACAGCGGTCTAAAGCATTGCATAGCAGTGCTAAAGGCGTCACTACAGACCCTGGTTTGATTCCAGGCTGTATCACAACCGGCCGTGATTGGGAGTCCCATAGGGCGGGGCACAACTGGCCCAGCGTTGTCCTGGTTTGGCCGGGCTAAGTAGTCATTGTAAATAAGAATTTGTTCTTAAGACTAGCCTAGTTAAACAAAGGTTAAATAAAAAAAAACACTATGTATGGCTGTTCAGCACTTCTCGTAACACACTAATGATGACATCACCTCTGACCTTTAACCTTGGGTTTGACCACTACGTTCCTCTGGGTCTCGTAAACACAGCCAGTTCAACAACACTAGTCTTATTGCAGTACGTTTAACAAGCCCCTCTGTGATTCTGTAGAACCCAGCTTCTGATCTGAGAGAGAGAACAGAGAGGAGAAGTGGCAACACTTTACAATATGGATGTATTGATTAACATGAGTTAGAGTAGTTAACATGACTATTGCATTGATCAATACATTTACAAGGTGCAAAGCACAACCATAGACCGCATGTTTACTTACGCATGATTCACAAACTATGATTCACAAACTATGATTCACAAACTATACATAACCATACCGTACAAGACACTATGACATCACACACACGGCATGACAACAGAACAATATTGCACATGATACAATAAGTCAACAACACAGTAAAAGCAATAGCGGATAGCATGACAGACGGAAAGAGAATGCTCAGTGCACATAACACATTAGCTGTGTTCGATTACCCATACTAACATAATGTATACTACATACTATGTACTAATAGTTCATTTAGTATACTGTAAACAAACAGTATAGTTTCAGTTGAGAGTACTAGCGCTTCGCCTGTCTACCGGAAGTTGATGCTGTTGCTATGCAACCTCTTACCTAGCTTGCTAGCATTATAAATGACTAGCTAGACGTTTTATAATTTCAGGTGTGTTCGTAAATTCATTCTGAAGTGCCAGAGTGACAACGTAATCCACAGCATTTTCAGATTGTCGTTTTGCTCTCGGAGCATCCGGGCGCTCACTGGATGCTCTGGCCGAGGAGTTGTGTTGATCCAAGCTTTCTGACCTGACAACTGCAGTCAAGCACCCAAGCTAACTGGCAAATAGCTACTTCCAGACACAAATGAGAGAATACCTCACACTGACCAGTTTACTAACCCTAGCAGAGCTGGTTAGGCTGTTTTCATGTTATCCAGAGCTGGTTAGGCTGTTTTCATGTTATCCAGAGCTGGTTAGGCTGTTTTCATGTTATCCAGAGCTGGTTAGGCTGTTTTCATGTTATCCAGAGCTGGTTAGGCTGTTTTCATGTTATTCAGAGCTGGTTAGGCTGTTTTCATGTTATCCAGAGCTGGTTAGGCTGTTTTCATGTTATCCAGAGCTGGTTAGGCTGTTTTCATGTTATCCAGAGCTGGTTAGGCTGTTTTCATGTTATCCAGAGCTGGTTAGGCTGTTTTCATGTTATCCAGAGCGCTGTTGACTGTAACTGTGCTGCTGGCAACAATTTAAATGCTGACGTTTACTGACACCAGCCATATTCAACGGGTGTTGAGCGTTCATAAATTCGTCAGTTATTCTGCACTCTGACACACTCAGATGACAGGGCTCTGAAATCGGAGTAGATAGCTATAATTTTGCAATGTCCAATGAGAACGACTATACCACTTAGCTAAGAATGATGTGAATAATCAAGTCAATAAACGTTGGGTAGGTAGATAGCATATAGTTCATATACTGCCTGTATTAGTAGCCAGCTAACGTTAGATAACTAGCTAACATACCGGTACATATAGTGTAGCTAACTAACATTAGGTAAGTAGCTAACATAGCGGTACATACTGCTGTAATGCTATCCGGGTCATAAGGATAGCGTAGCTAACAAATTGTCAGCCAACATAATGTGTAACATAACTTATTTTGAAAAGTCATTACTTTATTATATTACTCAACATTTTCTTAACATTTGTCATAATTAGTTAAAGCAATGAATTTGTATCCGCTGACGTCGGACTTCAGCTGCATATTTTCCACCATTTTCTTCAAATCTGAAACGTTGTGAAGCCGCACCCATTTTCTGAAGGATTGCGTTATGGGCCCTAAAAGCACAGAAATTCTTTGGGTAGTTTTGGCATACTAACTATATCCACACTATGACCAATAAGCATACTATATACTCAATTTACATCACAAATAGTACGGTTAGTGCGGTCAGTATGAGTATTCAAACACAGCTATTGTCTTTGTTCGTTGCTCTGTATGGCTGCGGTCAACAGGATGAGATGACGCTTACGTCATTTAGCAGACGCTCTTATCCAGAGCGACTTACAGACCTTGGTCAACATGAATGTTTCACAAACAACTGGGTTATACTCACAAACCTGTGTATGTGCATCTCAACACATACACACAGAAACTCACTAAAGAACAGTAACTCATACACACACACGGGCGGGTACACACACACACGAACACACACACAAACGCAGACACACACACACACGTACACACACGCGCACGGTCACAAACGCACACATGTCAGACTGCATGCAAGGACGTAGGAATATAGGCAGATATAGGAGGTCTCTCTCTCATTACCAAGCAGGAATATAGGCAGATATAGGAGGTCTCTCTCTCGTTACCAAGCAGGAATATAGGCAGATATAGGAGGTCTCTCTCTCGTTACCAAGCAGGAATATAGGCAGATATAGGAGGTCTCTCTCTCGTTACCAAGCAGGAATATAGGCAGATATAGGAGGTCTCTCTCTCGTTACCAAGCAGGAATATAGACAGATATAGGAGGTCTCTCTCTCGTTACCAAGCAGGAATATAGGTAGATATAGGAGGTCTCTCTCTCTCTCGTTACCAAGCAGGAATATAGACAGATATAGGAGGTCTCTCTCTCGTTACCAAGCAGGAATATAGACAGATATAGGAGGTCTCTCTCTCGTTACCAAGCAGGAATATAGACAGATATAGGAGGTCTCTCTCTCGTTACCAAGCAGGAATATAGACAGATATAGGAGGTCTCTCTCTCGTTACCAAGCAGGAATATAGGCAGATATAGGAGGTCTCTCTCTCTCTCTCTCGTTACCAAGCAGGAATATAGGCAGATATAGGAGGTCTCTCTCTCATTACCAAGCAGGAATATAGACAGATATAGGAGGTCTCTCTCTCGTTACCAAGCAGGAATATAGGCAGATATAGAAGGTCTCTCTCTCGTTACCAAGTAGGAATATAGGCAGATATAGGAGGTCTCTCTCTCTCGTTACCAAGCAGGAATATAGGCAGATATAGGAGGTCTCTCTCTCTCTCGTTACCAAGCAGGAATATAGACAGATATAGAAGGTCTCTCTCTCGTTACCAAGCAGGAATATAGGCAGATATAGGAGGTCTCTCTCTCGTTACCAAGCAGGAATATAGGCAGATATAGGAGGTCTCTCTCTCTCTCGTTACCAAGCAGGAATATAGGCAGATATAGGAGGTCTCTCTCTCTCTCGTTACCAAGCAGGAATATAGGCAGATATAGGAGGTCTCTCTCTCGTTACCAAGCAGGAATATAGACAGATATAGGAGGTCTCTCTCTCTCTCGTTACCAAGCAGGAATATAGGCAGATATAGGAGGTCTCTCTCTAGTTACCAAGCAGGAATATAGGCAGATATAGGAGGTCTCTCTCTCTCTCGTTACCAAGCAGGAATATAGGCAGATATAGGAGGTCTCTCTCTCTCGTTACCAAGCAGGAATATAGGCAGATATAGGAGGTCTCTCTCTCTCGTTACCAAGCAGGAATATAGGCAGATATAGGAGGTCTCTCTCTCATTACCAAGCAGGAATATAGGCAGATACAGGAGGTCTCTCTCTCTCGTTACCAAGCAGGAATATAGACAGATATAGGAGGTCTCTCTCTCTCGTTACCAAGCAGGAATATAGGCAGATATAGGAGGTCTCTCTCTCGTTACCAAGCAGGAATATAGACAGTTATAGGAGGTCTCTCTGTCTCGTTACCAAGCAGGAATATAGGCAGATATAGGAGGTCTCTCTCTCGTTACCAAGCTGGAATATAGGCAGATATAGGAGGTCTCTCTCTCGATACCAAGCAGGAATATAGACAGATATAGGAGGTCTCTCTCTCTCTCGTTACCAAGCAGGAATATAGGCAGATATAGGAGGTCTCTCTCTCATTACCAAGCAGGAATATAAACAGATATAGGAGGTCTCTCTCTCTCTCGTTACCAAGCAGGAATATAGGCAGATATAGGAGGTCTCTCTCTCGTTACCAAGCAGGAATATAGGTAGATATAGGAGGTCTCTCTCTCTCGTTACCAGGCTGGAATATAGGCAGATATAGGAGGTCTCTCTCTCTCATTACCAAGCAGGAATATAGGCAGATATAGGAGGTCTCTCTCTCTCTCGTTACCAAGCAGCAATATAGGCAGATATAGAAGGTCTCTCTCTCGTTACCAGGCTGGAATATAGGCAGATATAGGAGGTCTCTCTCTCGTTACCAAGCAGGAATATAGACAGATATAGGAGGTCTCTCTCTCTCGTTACCAAGCAGGAATATAGGCAGATATAGGAGGTCTCTCTTTCTCGTTACCAAGCAGGAATATTGGCAGATATAGGAGGTCTCTCTCTCTCTCGTTACCAAGCAGGAATATAGGCAGATATAGGAGGTCTCTCTCTCGTTACCAAGCAGTAATATAGACAGATATAGGAGGTCTCTCTCTCTCTCTCTCGTTACCAAGCAGGAATATAGACAGATATAGGAGGTCTCTCTCTCTCGTTACCAAGCAGGAATATAGGCAGATATAGGAGGTCTCTCTCTCGTTACCAAGCAGGAAAATAGACAGATATAGGAGGTCTCTCTCTCTCTCGTTACCAAGCAGGAATATAGGCAGATATAGGAGGTCTCTCTCTCTCTCGTTACCAAGCAGGAATATAGGCAGATATAGGAGGTCTCTCTCTCGTTACCAAGCAGGAATATAGGCAGATATAGGAGGTCTCTCTCTCGTTACCAAGCAGGAATATAGGCAGATATAGGAGGTCTCTCTCTCGTTACCAAGCAGGAATATAGACAGATATAGTAGGTCTCTCTCTCTCTCTCGTTACCAAGCAGGAATATAGGCAGATATAGGAGGTCTCTCTCTCGTTACCAAGCAGGAATATAGGCAGATATAGGAGGTCTCTCTCTCGTTACCAAGCAGGAATATAGGCAGATATAGGAGCTCTCTCTCTCTCTCGTTACCAAGCAGGAATATAGACAGATATAGGAGGTCTCTCTCTCTCGTTACCAAGCAGGAATATAGGCAGATATAGGAGGTCTCTCTCTCTCGTTACCAAGCAGGAATATAGGCAGATATAGGAGGTCTCTCTCTCTCGTTACCAAGCAGGAATATAGACAGATATAGGAGGTCTCTCTCTCATTACCAAGCAGGAATATAGGCAGATATAGGAGGTCTCTCTCTCTCTCGTTACCAAGCAGGAATATAGGCAGATATAGGAGGTCTCGCTCTCTCTCGTTACCAAGCAGGAATATAGGCAGATATAGGAGGTCTCTCTCTCTCTCGTTACCAAGCAGGAATATAGACAGATATAGGAGGTCTCTCTCTCGTTACCAAGCAGGAATATAGGTAGATATAGGAGGTGTCTCTCTCTC
Organism: Salmo salar; assembly: GCF_965601325.2. Taxonomy (NCBI): domain Eukaryota; kingdom Metazoa; phylum Chordata; class Actinopteri; order Salmoniformes; family Salmonidae; genus Salmo; species Salmo salar. The sequence goes on along the minus strand of NC_138299.1, from coordinate 154,736,695 downwards.
GTTACCAAGCAGGAATATAGGCAGATATAGGAGGTCTCTCTCTCGTTACCAAGCAGGAATATAGGTAGATATAGGAGGTCTCTCTCTCTCGTTACCAAGCAGGAATATAGGCAGATATAGGAGGTCTCTCTCTCGTTACCAGGCTGGAATATAGGCAGATACAGGAGGTCTCTCTCTCTCGTTACCAAGCAGGAATATAGGCAGATATAGGAGGTCTCTCTCTCGTTACCAAGCAGGAATATAGACAGATATAGGAGGTCTCTCTCTCTCATTACCAAGCAGGAATATAGGAAGATACAGGAGGTCTCTCTCTCTCGTTACCAAGCAGGAATATAGACAGATATAGGAGGTCTCTCTCTCTCTCGTTACCAAGCAGGAATATAGGCAGATATAGGAGGTCTCTCTCTCGTTACCAAGCTGGAATATAGGCAGATATAGGAGGTCTCTCTCTCGTTACCAAGCAGGAATATAGACAGATATAGGAGGTCTCTCTCTCTCTCGTTACCAAGCAGGAATATAGGCAGATATAGGAGGTCTCTCTCTCATTACCAAGCAGGAATATAGACAGATATAGGAGGTCTCTCTCTCTCTCGTTACCAAGCAGGAATATAGGCAGATATAGGAGGTCTCTC